>NW_028301564.1:22125000-22442500 GCF_042242905.1 Orbicella faveolata | reverse complement strand
AGAAGAGATGAAAGAAAGGTAGTTGATGATATGGTAACTAAAGCAGATTAAGCTGTAGGCAGTGGAGACATGAAGACCCTTTAAAGTGTCGCGAGGCAGTTATATACGTAATGACAATACACCACTAAAGAATATCATCAGAGATAAGAACAACAACCCACTTACTGTGTCAGAGGATAAGTTAAAGAGGTGGGATTAACACTACCATAAAGTGCTGAACTGTGAACCACCAAATCATGCTTGTGTTCCTGAGCCAGAGGTCACAGTTGAGGAATTGATTCATATTCCCATGGATCAGATTACACGCTTTGAGATAAAGACAGTCCTGAAGAAAGTCAGGAACAACAAAGCAGCCGGGATAGACAATTTACATTGTGAACTTCTGAAGATAGACCCAGAGAGGACCATCAAAGAGCTGTTTGTAATATTTAATGAAATCTGGAAAAGAGAAGTGGTACCTCAAGAATGGACGCAATGCAAGAAGTGATCGTTAAAGTACCTAGGAAAGGAGATCTGTCATATTATAAGAGCTGGAGGGGCATAATATTACTGTCAGTCACCAGCAAGGTCTTTGGCAGAGACTATCGCAGCAATGTTAGAGCTGTTCTACTGTATGGTGTAGAAAGTGGGAGGATGACTGAAGCTGACATATCACGACTGAGAGGATTTGACAAGTTCCTCCGAAGGATAGTTATATCTTTTAGCCAAATGTTACTTCCAATAGGGACTTAGAGACATCGTCGTGTATTCCCTATATCAGCAGAAAAATCGCGAAGAGAAGGTGGAAATGAAATGGCCACAATTTACGAATTGGCCACGACGAAAGTTCTCATATTGCTCTGACTTGGACACCCGATGAAAAGCGGCAAAGAGGACGACCTCGTGAAACGTTGCGAAGAACTGTAACCAAAGAAAGGACTAAGCTGCTAGGGACAGATTTAGGTGGAAAGAGCCTAAAAGAGCCCTAAAAGAGCCCTATGTGCCACGTGGCACGAAGGGGCACTTAGTTAGAAGCTATGAATAAACTTTCCTTTTTAACCCGTGACTGCGCAAGCAAGTTACGGGTTGTGGTGTGGATCAGATAATGTAAATTAGAGTTGGTCGATCATCACTTTCCATTGCGATTCCTCTGTTTTACGGGTACATATATCGTTTGACATCTCCAGGACAACATGATACATAACTGCAAGTATTGCACAAAAAGTGAGACTCTTAATTTAAATAACTCAAATTAAATGATTGTTAAAACTTCTGGTTATTATTTTGATCAAGGAAAGTTGTAACTGTTACATTAAATTGTTGGCCGCTGAAAGTCTTAATCGTCCGGGCGAAAGTAACGCAGGGGTGACGGTAGATGCTGCAAAAGTTTACTAATGTGACAGAAAGGTTGGTTTACATCTGTTAACATTACATTTTAGTAAACAGTTTTCAGCTGTCAGTATGAGGACTGTAGAAAATATATTTGTGAAAGTTTACTCACAGAATCATTATTTCAGTTAAAGAAGCTTTGGTAATTGCTTATTGCAATGTCCGTATTTTTGTTTGTTTTGTTTTTTTCTTTTTATGAAAAGAGTAGTTTCAAAGCCTATGTCAATCATTATGCACTGTGAAATTCACAGGTATGCTCATAGAGCACTATGATTCTTAAATGTTCCCCATTTCAAGGCTCACTATCAGTCCTTCTCTTAACCGTTTCTTTGAACCATAAATTGAGCCATACCTCATTGGTTTCGTTGACGTTAATTTGAGCCGCGTTTTCCTGCATTCTACCAATTCCCAACTTAATAATAATAACAATGGCACTTTTATAGCGCATATTAACATGTGAATATGATCACATGCGCTTTAGATAATTATTTATCAAACTGTCCACAAATAAAAAGTGAAAATAAAAATCATAATTCAAATTCTTATCATGCTTATATCGAAATGAAAAGTAAATGCATCACAATCAGTGATGAAATAAATTAGAGGAACAAAGGAATAAAATAAATAACCTGGAAGATTGTCTCGGAGTCCATATATCATAATTATGAACATTGTTCCAACACCATAAAATATGTAATTAATGTCAGTTTATATTATAAGCCTCTTTGAATAAATATCTCAATAGAGATTCAAAAGATATAAAATTGTCTGTTTTTGTAATGTTAAGTGGTAGTTTATTCCATAATGAGGGTGCAGCTGCTGCAAAAGATCTATGAACTAACGTCTTTCTGCATCTTGGTTGTTAAAGGAGCAAGCCTTTGCTTGATCGTAAGCTGTAGTTGGTCGAAACGTCTACGTGGTCGAAACTCCTACTTGGTCGAAACTCCTGCAAAATTAGCTGCATTCTTCTACTTGTCCATTTCCATTTCCACGATACACATAATGTGATAAAAATGCAAAGTTATTGGACGACCTGCATGGAAACATGGAGCTACTTGCCTAACGTGGTTTCCGTAGTGTAGTGGTTATCACGTCCGCCTAACACGCGGAAGGTCGCCGGTTCAAACCCGGCTGGAAACAGGCTTTGATATATTCGTTACTTTTGTTTTCCTAATGTTAAGTGACGTTCCATTTTTCCCGGTTATGGCATGCCACTGTATTCAAAAAGATATTTATTTCACCAAATTAAAGACGTATTACCCGCCAGCTTTTTTTGAGAGCTTAAGCAATGACGACGGCGACGCCGAGTGCAACGACTACTAAAAAATGAATTTCTATTTTACCTTCGAATTTCGCAGTTGTCTAGATTTTTTCGGTGTGCTTATA
Organism: Orbicella faveolata; assembly: GCF_042242905.1. NCBI lineage: Eukaryota > Metazoa > Cnidaria > Anthozoa > Scleractinia > Merulinidae > Orbicella > Orbicella faveolata. Next base: position 22,439,746 of record NW_028301564.1, on the reverse strand, counting down.
GTTCTCAGAAATTGCTTGAGCTAAATATGTAACACCGGCGTTTAATTCCAAATGAAAATACTAAATATTAGCCGCCGTCGATCATGTTCTCCAAAGTACGCAGACCTTTAGTTTCACGGTATTGCATGTTGTGCAGAGAACGGCTGTACAAATATTTAAAACGTAGGTGCACAGCCATTGTTCTGCTCATTAAACCTTTTGTTTGGTGGCGTTCTCGTTGCCGTAACCGTTGTGGTTTCCTTAAGCTATCTATTGAACAAGGACATTTGTGAACTACTAATAGCAATAATAAACCTCTCGCGTTTGAAAATATGACAAATGTTGGTATAATTGGTAACTAAAAAAAACAGGGTACTGATATGATTTTTGATACTGATAACTGATGCTGATTATTACTTGTCACTTATCTCTAGTCACATGACGCGTAGGGAAATTGAAAAAGTCAGAAACTAAAAAAAAGGGAAGAAAATAAGAACATGTATTTCCGGCCGGGCTCGAAGCGGCAACCTTCCGCGTGTGAGGAGGACGTGACAACCACTACACTATGAAAACACTACGAATTGCTCAATTCTCTCATTGGGAGTTGTGTACTAATCAATTTTGAGAGGTCTCTAATGAGAATTTTCTTGCAAGCCCCTATTATACTTAGGTGTAATACATAATCATTGCCTAGGAAAAAGAAGTGTATCGTTTGTACGCTTAGCTCTCAAGCAAAGCGTATATCCAAGTTAAATAAAGCATTCATTCATTCATTCATTCATTCATTCATTCATTCATTCATTCATTCATTCATTCATTCATTCATTCATTCATTCAGCCTGTTGTATCATCAGGGAGGGCGCCGTAGCTCAGTTGGTTAGAGCGCCTGTCTAGTAAACAGGAGGTCATGGGTTCAAATCCCATCGGTGCCTTGAATTAATCCTTCTTTTCAACCCTGATATCTTGCTTTTGTTACCAATTATATCAACATTTGTCATATTTTTCAGTAAATACGAGCGGTTTATAATAACGCTTCAAAAATTTCCTTGTTCAGTAGAGAGCGTAAAAAACCCACGAAGGCAACGGCAACGAGAACGCCTCCAAACTAAACGTTTAATGAGCAGCACAGTACCTGTGCACGTTCGTTATAAATATTTGTATCTTTCTTAGCCGTTCTCTGTACAACAACAACGTGAAATAACTAGGGTCTGCGTATTTTGGAGAACATCAGCGACGGCGGATAATTTTTCGTATTTTCATTTGGAATTGAACGCTGGCGTTACATATTTAGCTTAAGCCAGTTCTGAGAACAATTGGCACACGGAAAAGATCTAGACAACTGTGAAATTCAAAGGTAAAAGAGAAATTTACTTTTTACTAAGCGTTGTCGTCCTCGGGGTCACCGTCGTCATTGCTTATTAATTAAGCTCTAATATGTTGAAGGGTAAGACGTCTTTTATTTGGTGAAAAATACATTCTTTTGAATACAGTTGCGTACCATAACCAGGAAAAAAACGAAACATCAAAGTTGTCAGAAAATAAAGAAGTTAGTAAAAAGAACTCTTTTTCCGGCCGGGCTTGAACCGGCGGCCTTCCGCGTGTTAGGCGGACGTGATAACCACTACGCTACGGAAACCACGATAGGCAAGAAGCTCCATGTTACCAAGCAGCTCGTCCAACAACTTTACATTTCATCACATTATGTGTATCGCGGGAGTGGATACGTAGAAGCGTGGAGCTATTATATAAATATGCAGGAGTTTCGCTCAAGCTGGGAATACATTTAGGTAGAATGCAGGAAAATGCCGTTCAAATTATAACGTCAAAAAAACTAATGAAGCCGGTATGGTTCAAGTTATGGATCAAAGAAATGGTTATGAAAAATACTGATAGATTCCCCACCGGGGAAGACTGGATGACTTTTTGACTGAACATCCTTTTTCTTCTTACTTACATTACTCGCAGTTTCGTATCATGTTGTCCTAGAGATTTCAAACGATAAGTGTACCTGCAAAGCGGAGGAATCGCGATGGAAAGTGATCATCGACCAACTCTTATTTGCATTATCTGCTTCACCACCACAACCCGTAACTGGCTTACGCAATAACGGGTTGAAAAGGAAAGTGAATTCACAGCTTCTAGATCCTTCTACTGGTGATAAAATTGGAAAAAGACGGTATTTAGACGCAGCCTGCGTCGTTGTATTCTAGTTAGTGTGATCTTTTGAAGAAAAACAAAACAAAACAAAAAAAAAAACAATGATAATGAACTAAAGCCTCTCCGGGTGGGCTTCAACCACCAACCTTTCGGTTAACAGCCGAACGCACTAGCCGGTTGCGCCACGGGGACCTCTATGGATGCGTTACGAATTAAAAAAAGATAAAACAATCAGTGAATTATATCTTACTCTGGTATAACTGAAGAAAATTGATTTCGATTTGATTGGTTTTTTCGTTTTTTTTTTTTTGTTTTGTTTTGTTTTGTTTAGTTTGGGTTTTTATTTTACTTCGTACAGAATAAACATAATACGTTTCTGTAACCGTTATAAAAAAAATTGACCATTCGATCTCAAAAATCTAAATAAAGAAAAAAAACCCACACACACACGGAAAAATTATTCCTAGTCAAAAATATTCAATTCTCCCCGGCGGGGAATCGAACCCCGGTTTCCCGCGTGACAGGCGGGGATACTCACCACTATACTACCGAGGATTTGGATAACAATTGGAGACAAGATGCCCTGTTGAGGCTGGAATGTTTCAAAAAATATATATTGAGGTTTGCTGATTTTGAAACTAACTCTGCTCGCAGGGGGGTTCCATCCACCTTTCGTGTTAAGAAAAATGGTAACCTTACGTAAAGGATGGAAGCGAAAGAAGAGGCATGGAGCTTTTATCAGTCTTTTCATGGAGAGATTGGCTATGGTCTTAATTTCTGTATTCCAGGCGAAATAATATTTTCACTGAGTAACTCATCCTCCTCGAGAGGTCATTGCATAGTTCGTGACGACGATTTTTGCCGAAGGAAGATGCTAAAGTGCTTTAAAAAGTTACCTGCATAAAATGGATGGGTTGTCTAGGATATCGAGAAAAGATTGAGAAAAGTCTTAAAACGAGAAACGTTTCTGATGATGAACAAGGAATATATTATTTTGGACATTATAACCTTGTACATTTAATTGGTATCAGATAAGGTACTCTAAGGAGGAAAATCTTGCAATCTCCTTTAATACTTAGTGTAACACATTATCATTACTGGAAAAAAAGAGGTGTATTGTCTTGTGTCCTCAAGGAGAGCGCCGAAGCTCAGTTGGTTAAAGCGCCTGTCAAGTAAACAGGATGTCATGGGTTCAAATCCCATCGTTACCTTTGAATTGATCCTCCTTTTCAAACCTGATATCTTGTCTTAGTTACTAATTTTACCAAAGTATGTCAAATTTCTAAATGCGAGAAATTCAAAAATATACGTTCAAGAAAATGAAATATATGTTGTTCGGCACCGGCTTAGGGTCGGTCCGTGTAGTGAAAAACTGTGACCAAGGTCTCGAAAATGCAGTATTTCCAAGTAAGAGGTCGCAGTTTTTCACTATACGGATCGATCCTAAGCCGGTGAATCGAGTTCTCGTGTTGAAAAGCATTTAGATGTATTTGAAAATTTTGACGTACCTACTGACTGACTGACTGACCGACCGACCGACCGACCGACCGACCGACTGACTGATCGACTGACTGAATGACTGACTGACTGACTGAATGAGTGATTGAATTCATTTTCTTTAGAAGGAACCGAGGAAATCAGTCTCAACAGAAGTACACTCGAAAACAATACAATACAATACAATACAATATAATACAATGCAATGCAAAACAATAGTAGAAGTCTATAGCCGACTGCAACTACAGATCACCTACTAGTAATAAACATTTGATTCTTTTCTTGTTTTTAATATCCACAAGTCTTATCCTCGGTAGTATAGTGGTGAGTATCCCCGCCTGTCACGCGGGAGACCAGGGTTCGGTTCCCCGCCGGGGAGGACTATATACATTTTTGACGGGAAGTCGTTTTTCTTCTTAAACGCCTTCCAAACTAAAATGTGGCATTCCAATTTGGAAAAATTCCGAAGGGTACTGGTATTTGATGCCGAAAAAGTTTGTGTTTCCGAAAGGTTTTGGCTTATTGGAAGGAGAAAAAGAAGTGTTCAGTTGAGTCCGCCAGGGACAATACATCCAATTTCACCAAAATGTACAATTTAATGTAAAAAAAGATCGTGCACCCATCGCGCTTTCCTTTTTTGAGAGATTCAGATTTTCTGATCTCCCGGCCCACAATCCATCTATGATTCTAAAAGGATTCAGAATTTCTGATCCCCTAAGACTTTAATAGTTTCAAAAAACTGATCCCCAGTCCGCAACCCGTCAGAGCAAAACAGTCATCTATTTATAATTCTAAATGCATTCAGAATTTCTGATCCCCACCACCTCACGGGACAAAAACGGCTATCTGTTCATGGTTCTAAAAGTATTGCGAATTTCTGATCCCCCTCCCCCACCAAATCTGCTAACATGATAGAAAGAGCTGTCGATTTATAATTCTACAACATTTCAGCATTTCTGATCCCACATGACTTAAAGGGATTCAAAAATTCTGATCCCCCAGTGCATAACTTATCAGAACAAAACGGTCATCTACCCATAATTCTTAAAAGGATTCAGAATTTCTGATCCCCCTTGTCAGGTGACAGGACAGAAATGGCCGTCTATTTATAATTCACAAGAAATTAACTAGATGTCTGATAGCTAAAAAGTAACGATTGGATAGTAACTTTAAACACATAACAGACAAAAGGATCACAGAGTAAAGGGCATCAGAAAAGTACACAAATGAAATATTCACAGCTAGGTCATTATTAATAACGATTTGAAACCACGCCAAAGGATGGAGACAAAAATTGCAGTTTCATTTCGGACAGTGAAAGGTTTTATTTTCAATTCAAAAAGATATGAATTTAGGCTCCAGAATTACGAGCTGTTGTTTAAAGTCCACATCAAAGATAACAAGAATTTTAATCAGGACTCAGCTGCCGTCTGCGCCACCTCCGTTTTCTGCTTTAATGTGTTCGTTTCGGATTGAGGGCCGCTATTCTTGCCTTTTTTTTTCCCCTCTGCTCTGCAATGAAGCAATTGAAGCTAAATATTCTTATAAATAGCGCTAGAATTAACATTGTTTTCCATTAATCAATTGATCGGGAGTGTATTCTTTTGTAAAGAATAGTGAGCAGTATGTAGGCAATGCGGTAGTGAAGTGTATCGAGCGTGATCTGTAGCTTCAAATCAATTCAGTGTAAACTTTAAGTTACCTCTTCAAAAAGCACACTAACAAGCTATTATGCAAGCATTTCATACATAGGAAATGCATGTGAATAATTTCTTCGTTACGGGTGCTAATAAAATCAGGAGAACAAACGTTTTTCTTGTGTTTCAGTGATCGCGAAATAAATATAACAACGAAATTTCTTCAGCCACAACATTGATTTCGATTCAAAGATTGAGCAGCTAACTGTAATGTTGAGCAACAATTATGATATACTTACTTTTCTGCGACTTGCCTTTCTTTCACCGAAGCAACCAAGATACTCATTTGAACTTGGACAAATCATTCCATGCTTCTTGCTGCTATTGACAATGTTGGATTCGAAATTGCGCGCAAATAACCGACTCCTTTGGAAAGGGAATCTGCTGGTCAAAAGTATTTATTTATCAGATTGACCGAAGGATTATGGGATCGGACGGAAACACCAAAATGACGGGCAAAGGTCGTGGTCAATGTTGTTAGGATTCGATAACAAAGCTCTCTGTTATTATATAGCCTTGCTCTACGTTGGAAAGCAGTCACAAATTGTTTACAGATGTCCGTTGTTATTCCAGTTGAGTCAAATCCCAGTAAAGGTGGAAAAGTATGAAGTTTCGTCGGCAAAACAGTGTGGCAATCAAACTATTTGCCAGCAGCTGGCGGTTTCTCTTACACTCGTCAGGTTTACAGAAAGGTTATGGTTCCTGCAGCTTTCCAAGGTAAACTGATTTTCTTGCATAATTTGTGACGGTTCTTAAAATACTGGAAACGTTCTGGCCGGTTAAATTGATCGTGGAAGATTACAGAAGATGCAGATGCTTTAACACACTGTTAAGTCTTGTTGATTTCGTGAATACAAATGTTCATTTCGTAAAGGAGTTATGAAAGCAACTGTATTCAACGCAACAATATACGAACAATTTCGTGTTGGGAAAATCATTCATTGTAAAAGTACAATAAGTGCAATAAATGTGAGCTCTCTCATGTAGTTTACATATACTTCTTATATATCTAGTGTATATCTTGTCTAGGATCAACTGGGCATACATATGTAGTATACAACACCTAAAACACAAGATATCAAAAAGCAACATCCTTCACCTTTTTGATTTTCAGGTTGATGGTGGTGCTCTTGAGGTTATGTTAGATGTGCATATTACATTATCAAGACCATTTGTTTGCCACTTATTACTTGAGTTGCAAAAGACTGATGTTATTTTCATTAGGGTGGTTGAAGTTCTCTTTAATTGGGCAGTGTTCCAAAGGTCCTTTATAATTTGGCATTTCTTTATGCAAATAGAGGTTATTTAGAACAGCAGATATAATTCACAGCTAGGTTACGGAAAATTACTTTTAACCACTTCCAGACCTTTGTACATAAGTCTTGCCATAATTTGAAAAACCCATGATTCATGGATAAAATTAATTGAAAAAAAATACTTTTATGAAGAAATTACTGTAATTGAAATTTGAAATTCATGTCAAGAATATTTTGTGCTTTTCCGGTCATGAAATCTGTTTACATTTCATGAAAATTTACTGAAGAATGTAAACATTTACTAGACTCCAATTTAAGTAGCTGAGAAGTGTTTCAAACAGGATTTTAGAAAGATATATGTTAAATTTAAGTAAGTTTTGTGATAAATCGCAACATAATGGAAACTCATTTCCAGCCAGATTTTGTCCTCCTTTTGCATCTGGATGTGCCTGGTTTTTGGTATTAAATTTTAATGTACAACTGTAGCAGGTTTAAATAAAACTATTAGTTATTTATACATTTTCCTATGTAAATACAGAGGTTTCACTTAGGTTTAGGATTTGAAGAGCAGTTATCAAAGATCCATATAAAATGAATAATGAAGAGTTTTCAATAGTTAGCTATAGTTTCACCACCTGTGACTAAGAAAGTTTTTGATTAGGTAAATATTAAAGTGCTGCATGTACATGAGTGATGGATAATTTTTTAGATTGGCTGCTATCTTTTTACTATCTCTGGGTTTTGGGTAGGTTATCACAGTGCGATATGAGTGATGGGTAGTTTTCAGATAGGCTATCTTTTTACTAGATAGGATAGTGTTTTATTGTTCAATGTAAGGACTAGTCTTCAGAAAGCCTAGGTTTTGGCTTACTACATTAGTGGTGGTTTTTGAATAGACAAGTTAGTGGATAGATAGGCCATCTAAGTATCTGTTGACTATCTACACAGGAAGCTAGTTTTTAGCTAGTCAATCTATTTCCTAACTATCTGATAGATAGATATTAGTTAGCTTTAAGCCATGTCAAAGATAGCTATCCTCTATCTACAAAACCTCTTGGATAGAAAAAAGAATAGAGATTTGCATCCCTCAACCAGGAATGAGATAGTTGCAAGCAGCATGAAGTTAGTAATAAACTAGTAATAAGATATGATTGTTTTTGGGAGGGCTTCTTTAACTGAGGACAGCAAACTATTGCCAGCTACCAGGAAACATCTCCAAGATGAGTATGCCAAATTAAAAAAGAAAGAATAGAATGGCTTGTAGCATTAGCTACAATACTTGCATCCATATCTGTCAGGTCTTTATAAAAACAATTTTACCCACACTCTTCTCCTTTGAGCATGGTTAAACTGGTTGCGTAACTGAAGTGTGAATGAACTGGTAGCCCACTCAAAAAGTTAGATTGAAGATGTAAAAACGTGTTGGGCAAAGCTAAAGTCCATGGCCTCTGCTATATGACAACAGGTTTTTGGAGGACACTGTATACATGTATGTAGAGTACATTGACCCACTTAAATGTATCAACTGCAAATTTAAATGTTCATGTATATTGCAGTCTTTAATTGTCATCCCTGTAATGTGCTGTAGTGTTCCTGAACACTCTTTTTGTTTTATAACAGTGAGGTGCCTTGTTTCCATGTTAAACAGAAATTGTTAGAAATTTTTCTTTCACATAAGGTGGGCAAATTCTGACAGAGAAAGTGGAGTCTGCATTTATGCCTACAGTTGTGCAGTTTGAGTAATCTTACTGTTTTGATCAATTCTGAACTTTCCTATCCTCTTAGGTACTGTTTGATATTGTTTTTTTAAACTTACAGCTACTGTAATTTTGAAGTGCATAGATCATTGTAATACAATGTGTGATGTTTACAGTTACTTATATTAATAGACTGCTGTGAAGAAAATTGTTCTTCATCACTCTCTCAGTATAATCTGAGTGTATGGAATCTGTTAAGAATTATGCTATATTTGTATAAAATTTCTAATTGAATATTGTTATGAAGAAAAAATATTTTGATAAGACATTGTTCAGGCAGGCAGCAAGATCTAAACCCTGTCTTCAGTATTATGATTTAATGTGGCTACATTGGATGTAACACTGGCTTTGCAGGGGATCAGAAATTCTGAATCTTCAGTCTCCTGTGTTCTTTGGGGGATCAGAAATTCTGAACCCTTTCTAGAGTTCTTTGGGGGATCAGAAATTCTGAACCCTTTCTAGAGTTCTTTGGGGGATCAGAAATTCTGAACCCTTTCTAGTGTTCTTTGGGGGATCAGAAATTCTGAACCTTTTCTAGTGTTCTGTGGGGGATCAGAAATTCTGAACCTTTTCTAATGTTCTTTGGGAGATCAGAAATTCTGAACCCTTTCTAGTGTTCTTTGGGGGATCGGAAATTTTGAATCCTCTCTTGTGTTGTTTGGGGGATCAGAAATTTTGAATCGTTTTCTATGGAGGTACCTCTCGAGACAAGAAATTCAAAAAAATCATTTGGTTTCTTATGCGTGACTTAAACATTACATTTCAGTTCAAATAAAGAATAGGAAATTGCTCGGAAGAATTTTTTCATTCCTTGCAAACAGGGAAACTTTTCCTCTGAGTTTTAACACCAGTTTAAGATTCTTAGTATATTGCAAATATCGTCTTTGGAATTAAATGGCAATCATAGATTTCCGTCTAAGCTCTACGTTTCACTTTAGGCCAATTTTGCACTCATTTCCAACGAAACTTCCAAGCCTGCAACGTAAAAATAACTTTTCTCCGAGACAGGTTTCTATTTTACACCGAAAAAGTAGCCATTTTGGAAGTGGTTCTCAGTATTTACTCTGAATTTTATCAAATTGGAACACCACATTTTAGTTTGGAAGGCGTTCTTACCGTTGATTCTCCACTATCTGTTGGTCTTTTTGTTTGTTTGTTTCGTTATAAAGTTGTTTGTTTGTTTGATTATTTTGATTTTGGGCAAAATGCGTCTGAAGGTTTTTCTTATAGGGTCAGACGACATTACATTGGCAAAAAATACATTTCTTACCACTCAGAAAAATAACGTAAACCGGGTCATGTGAAAACTATAAAAAGTCGAACAATTATGAAAAAGAGTAACGAATAACAAAACGTTTGCCAGTTTGGCAGAAGTGGAGCTTTCTCCTGGAAGTTTTTTTACTGTTGGAGCTACGGATAAGCCCTGGCAGTGTATATGTACTAAAATGAACAGAAAGGCGTTGGAATTCCTTTCTAGCGGGCCTTACTTTAGCTTTTAAGTTCGAACAAAAAGAAAAGGTACTTATAGTAACTGTAGACCTCTCGCGTTTGAAGATATGACAAATGTTGGTAAAAATGGTAACTAAAACAAGATATCATGGTTGAAAAGAAGGATTAAATCAAGGCACCGATGGGATTTGAACCCATGACCTCCTGTTTACTAGACAGGCGCTCTAACCAACTGAGCTACGGCGCCCTCCTTGAGTGTAGGGGATAATTCTCTTGTTTTAGTAAGGAATGATACTGTGTTACACCTAAGTATTTCTAGGAGATTGCAGGATAATTCTCCTTAGAGTACCTCGCAAACTCGATTAGTACACATTACCAATGGAAGAATTCGTCAATTCGAGAAAGGCTCTCAGGACACTTATCCAGAGTGCCAAAGACTTCTATTGATCAGGCCAGTTCCACACAATTATTTTATTTCATGAAAAGAGGTTGTTTATTTATTAAACCCCCCAGAAGCCAGGTTTCACAACCTTTTAGCGTTTCTTTTTTTGGATTTGTTTTCTTTCTTTCATAAAAATGAACTTAATAAAATGAAGCCTATCTGGGTACTCGTTATCTTAAGTATTCCTAAGGTCATTTACTGAGGCCAAACTTGGCCCACCCTCGGCTGTGGAAGGCCAAATAAAGCCCAGTGTAAATAGGGAAAGGGTTGTACGTTGTCTACCGTGGTTTCTGTAGTGTAGTGGTTATCACGTCCGCCTAACACGCGGAAGGTCGCCGGTTCAATCCCGGCCGGAAACACGAGTTCTTTCTTCTTCTTCTTTTCGAACTTATTCAATTTTGCCTCACATGCACGCTAGCTAATTTTATTGTAAACGCGGAAGTCGGTCAATTAGTGAGTCAGGCAATTAGTCAGTCAGTCAGTCAGTCAATCAGTCAATCAGTTAGTCTCTGTCTGTCCGTCTGTCCGTCTGTCAGTCTGTCTGTCTGACACATGACGGGACGCACGGGGCTTCTACTGTAAGTACCGCAGAGAAATGGTAGGAAATTTTCTTAGCATTCCTTGCATACTCTCACTAGGGTTCTTCGTCTTGCGGCCGGGGAAGGCGCCATAATCTGTTTCAGTGACATGTCGATGATATTTAATAAAGAATAAACCAGTAAGGGCCGATGGAATATGAGACAAGCTCTAAAATGAAGTCACGATATTAATAGTGCTTTAAAAGTAAATAGTGCGTTCGAGTCATTCCCGATGCTTTCAAATGATGGCGGACTCCACCGACGCCAATAATCTGGAACAAAACAAGGTCATTATATATCGGATCACGTCTAAACACACGTTAAGAAAGACTTGGGCAGGAAAAAAAAGTGAGCGGATAAAGTCGGCAATGCCGATATATCAAGTAATCCCGTAATGATGAACGAATTACACAACATGAACCTTCCTCTGCTTCTCCCCCTGAACCAAGTTCAGATCTACGAACTGAACTTAAAGATACCAAAGTGCCTACGAATGGATATTGAGCGCGGCGAGCAGACGTAAATGTCTTGTTTACCCAATGAAAGCCATCACAATAAACTCTGACCTTGCATCGAGATGCTTGTCCGGGCGTAAAGGAGAGTTTGATTAATCAATCGAAAACAGATCTTAAGGAATAAAAACCCAGATGATCTGGAATACTTGTCTGAGTATGTCGTTGGCAGTGGGAGCCACGTGCAGTATTATCATGCTCGGTAATTGAAGTTATTGTGTTGAAAATATCGCACAATTAGACAGCCAAGGGCAAAAACAAAAAAACAAAAAAAGAAAATGCGCGAGGAGTAACTTAGTACATGGAGCTAAGATAGATTGTCAGTGCTTTAGGTGACCATGCACGGCTACCAATTGCTTGGCCAATCGCTTGAGCCAATGGCTCGTACTCGCAACGAATCGTAAAATTCCGTAAGTAACGACCTCCGAAAGAAGTGAGCCCACCCCCATCCCCTGAAAATAGAGGAACTAAGGTTCAAAAGTATAATTATTTTTCCAATCAATAACCTGAATAACGTACGATAAACTGACGACGATTCAAGTAGGGAAGGTATAGCTTATTCCAGGAGGCGTCATGAAGCGCCCTGGTAAAACAAACCCCGCAAAATTTCCATCAAGTAACAAGAAGGTACTAGCAGGACCTTTTCTTCAAATTTAAATTACTAAAAGTGGCAACTTTGTATCATTTTTAACAGGAACGCATGATAAGAACGTTTAACCATATTGAAAGTAAAAACTTGACCAGAGCAGTTAAATATTTATAAAGCAGACTAACGTAGCAGTGCATCATGAACAGTAAAAATAGGTTAACGTATCTTACATCACGGTCTAAATATAAAGTGCCCACCCATGTGCCAGCAACATAAATTTGAACTGGAATGAAGAATTTCTAAACGATTTATAAGAACCCAGTGTTTTACGAATTACACCCACAGCCTTAGAGGAATACAGCCCAGTTCTCATAGAATTTCAAAAAAAACAAAGGAAAAAAAAAAAAAAAAATACCGGGAAGAGATACTTACAGTAGAAGTCAGATGCGTCCCTCATGGGGTAAGAGAGATTCTCGCCCATATCAACTTTTTTTTCTCGAAAAATCTCGCGCGTTTAGAGATGCGACAAACTCGCGTTTTAGGTGCAGGGATCCCAACCAATTCTTACCTAACTTCTTAAAGATGCTACTTTTAGACCCTCGCCCAAATCTACACACGTGTATTTCACTTGTGGAAAACTATCGATTTGGAAAGTGCTTGGGTAAGAAATTCTCGCCCATATCAACTTTTTTTTTCCTCTCATAAGTTCTCACGCGTTTAGAGAGGCGCAATGCTGGCGTTTTAGGCGCGGGAATCCAAACTTATGCTCACCTAACTTTTTAGAGATGCTAATTTTAGCCCTCCCCCAAATCTAAACACGAGCATTTTACTTGTGGAAGTGTATCGAATTGGACAGTGCTCGGGTGAGAGATTCTCGCCCGTATCAAATTTCTTTTCTCTAGTAAGTTCTCGCGCGTTTAGAGAGGCGACAACCTCATGGTTTTCGTGTCTGGATCTCAAACTATGCTTACTGCACTTTTTGAAGATGCTAGATTCGGTCCTTTCTCAAATCTACACACGTGTATTTCACTTGTCGAGGTCTATCGATTTGGACAGTGTTTGGATTAGAGATTCTCGCCCATTTATATCTTTTTTCACTCGCGTGTTTTCGCGCGTCTAGAGATGCGCCACACTCGCGATTTCGGTGTCAGCATCTCAAACTATCCTTACTAGACTTTCTGAAGATGCCATGTTTGGCCCTTTCTCAAATTTACGCACTTGTATTTCACTTGTGGAAGTCTATCGATTTAAACAGTGTTTGGGGTAGAAATTCTCGCCCATTTATATCTTTTTTCACTCGCGTGTTTTCGCGCGTTTACAGATGCGCCACACTCGCGATTTTGGTATCGGCATCTCAAAGTACTCTTACTGGACTTTTTGAAGATGCCAGGTTTGGCCCTTTCTCAAATTTACGCACGTGTATTTCACTTGTGGAAGTCTGTCGATTTAGACAGTGTTTGGGGTGGAGATTCTCGCCCATTTATATCTTTTTTCATTCGCGTGTTTTCGCGAGTTTACATATGCGCCACACTCGCGATTTCGGTGTCGGCATCTCAAACTATTCTTAGTAGACTTTCTGAAGATGCTAGGTTTGGCCCTTTCTCAAATCTACGCACGTGTATTTCACTTGTGGAAGTCTGTCGATTTGGACAGTGTTTGGGTTGGAGTTCTCGCCCATATCAACTTTCTTTTCTCTCGTAAGTACTAGCCTGCGTTGCAGCCGGACTTGTCATAAAATCTGCGATATAGTCCGTCTGCGAAACGGCTCTCAAAGGCTTGTTCTGATATCCCGCATGGATACACGGATCTTTGTATCCATTTCTGATTGGCTAGTTTCTTACGCGCCTTGTGATTGGTCATATTCTTGCAAAATATATCACGCAATGTTAACAATGGAGTGACAGGCTTACACAACTCCTATTCACGTGTAATAGCCGCTTTGAAAGTTTTGCTCGAACTAGTACATCTTTAAGGATCTGCCCCTTTTGTATGGTACGATAGGGGGATCTTTGAGTATTTCGCTAAGCAATAATCCTGTGTTTTTAGGAGGACTTTTCACCAGAGTAGAGCCGTTAGAGGTCATAGGTCTGTGTGGTTTCCGTTGTTATCCGCGTGTAATTTGTAGAATTTGACACCTCTGCTTTTTGCTACGTGCTCTTTTTTTTTTGGCTCATTTGTACTGCAAGATATGTTTTAAGCTCTCTTAATATTAGCTATGGAGGGACAAAGTTTGAAATATTCCATGAACATGTTGGTTACTGGCATTTTGTATCATTACGCCGTACCCGGCTGTGTTTGATTAAATGTTGCAAGTTATGCTGCTTCTTATCACAGGTGTCATTTATCTTTGTCCGGGTTCGCCAGAGAATCTGGTCTGCCATAAGCGATCGCAACTGCGATATTACAACGAGAACACTGGAACAACGAGGATTTTCAAACAGAGCATCCGCAGCGATCGGAAGGAACTGGAAAATCAAAGATTTACCGTCGCCCATCGGCAAATTTACAAAAATATTTTGACCTTCAAGAAATTCACAAAGCGAGTTTTCCTGTTTGGGTGGAAGATTATCGATTTCAAACTGCTCTCTCACGGCTTAGAACACTTTTTGGCAACCTTCCTCTGTAATTGCAGGCATCTTATTTCCAACTCAAGTTAGATTTGACGTTTAATAATGTACAAATTTACAAATGTACTTGGGAAACTCACACAAAATTATTTTTAGCATTACGTGTAGTTGCGTGATCGCTTTCACAAGAATTATCGAATCAAAAAGCGCGATCCAATAAAAAATGGATACACAAACTGCGGGATATCAGAACAAGCTTTTGGGAGCCGTTGTGCAGACGGACTACACCGGCGGTTTAGACTGTCTGCGACGCAGGCTAGTACGTACTTGCGGCTTCAGAAATGCGCCACAGTCGCGTTTCAGGTGCAGGGATCCCAACCAATGCTTACCTAACTTTTTAAACATGCTCCTTTTAGCCCTCCCTCAAGTCTACACACGTGTATTTCACTTGTGGAAAACTATCGATTTGGACAGTGCTTGGGTAAGAAATTCTCGCCCATATCAACCTTTTTTTCTCTCGTAAGTTCTCGCGAGCTTAGAAATGCGCCACACTCGCGTTTTAGGTGCGGGAACCCCAACCAATGCTTACCTAACTTTTTAAAGATGCTGATTTTAGCCCTCCCCCTTGTGGAAGTCTGTCGAATTGGACAGTGCTTGGGTGAGAGATTCTCGCCCGTACCAACTTTCTTTTCTCTAGTAAGTTCTCGCGCGTTTAGAGATGCGCCAAACTCGCGGTTTTGGTGTCGGCATCTCAAACTATGCTTACTGCACTTTTGAAGATGCTAGATTTGGCTCTTTCTCAAATCTACAAACGTGTATTTCACTTGTGGAAGTCTATCGATTGGGACAGTGTTTGGGGTCGAGATTCTCGCCCATTTATGTCTTTTTTCACTCCGGTGCTTTCGCGCGTTTAGAGATGCGCCACACTCGCAATTTCGGTGTCGGCATCTCAAACTATGCTTACTGGACTTCTTGAAGATGCTAGATTTGGCTCTTTCTCAAATCTACACACGTATATTTCACTTGCGGAAGTCTATCGATTTGGACAGTGTTCGGTTAGAGATTCTCGCCCATTTATATCGTTTTTCACTCGCGTGTTTTTAGGCGTTCCGGAGGCGCCACAATCGCGATTTCGGTGTCGGTATCTTAAACTATTGTTACTGGACTTTCTGAAGATGCTAGGTTTGGCCCTTTCTCAAATTTACGCACGTGTATTTCACTTGTGGAAGTCTATAGATTTGGACAGTGTTTGGAATGGAGATTCTCGCCCATTTGCATCTTATTTTACTCGCGTGTTTTCGCGCGTTTAGAAATTCGCCACACTTGCGATTTCGGTATCGGCATCTCAAACTATTCTTACTGGACTTTCTGAAGATGCTAAGTTTGGCTCTTTCTCAAATCTACGCACGTGTATTTCACCTGTGGAAGTCTATCGATTTGGACAGTGTTTGGGTTGGAGACTCTCCCCCATGGATATCATTTTCTCATTCGCGTGTTTTCGCGCGTTTAGAGAGGCACCAAACTCGCGATTTTGGTGTCGGTATCTCAAACTATTCTTACTGGACTTTCTGACGATGCTAGGTTTGGCCCTTTCTCAAATCTACGCACGTGTATTTCTCTTGTGGAAGTCTATCATTTTAGACAGTGTTTGGGTTGGAGATTCTTGCCCATTTATATCTTTTTTGACTCGCGTGTTTTCGCGCGTTTACATATGCGCCACACTCGCATTTTCGCTGTCGGCATCTCAAACTATTCTTACTAGACTTTCTGAAGATGCTAGGTTTAACCCTTTCTCAAATCTACGCACGTGTATTTCACTCGTGGAAGTCTATCGATTTGGACAGTGTTTGGGTTGGAGTTCTCGCCCATATTAACTTTTTCCTTTCTCTCGTAGGTACTTGCGTCTTTAGAAATGCGCCACAGTCAAGTTTTAGGTGCAGGGATACCAACCAATGCTTACCTAACTTTTTAAAGATGCTTCTTTTAGCCCTCCTCCAAATCTACACACGTGTATTTCACTCGTAGAAAACTATCGATTTGGACAGTGCTTGGGTAAGAAATTCTATTCCATATCAACTTTTTTTTCTCTCGTAAGTTCTCGCGCGTTTAGAGATGCGCCACAGTCGCGTTTGAGGTGCGGGAATCCCAACCAATGCTTATCTAACTTTTTAAAGATGCTGATTTAGCCCTTCTCCAAATCTACACACGAGCATTTTACTTGTGGAAGTCTATCGAATTGGACAGCGCTTGGGTGAGAGATTCTCGCCCGTATCAACTTTCTTTTTTCTAGTAAGTTCTCGCGCGTTTAGAGATGCGCCAAACTTGCGGTTTTGGTGTGGGGATCTCAAACTATGCTTACAGCACTTTTTGAGAATGCTTGATTCGGTCGTTTCTCAGATCTACACACGTGTATTTCACTTGTGGAAGTTTGTCGATTTGGACAGTGTTTGGGTTGGAGGTTCTCACCCATTTAAATCTTTTTTCACTGGCGTGTTTTCGCGCGTTTAGAGATGCGCCACAGTCGCGTTTTAGGTGCGGGGATCCCAACAAATGCTTACCGAACTTTTTAAAGATGCTACTTTAAGCCCTCCCCCAAATCTACACGCGTGTATTTCACTTGTGGAAGTCTATCGATTTGGACAGTGTTTGGGTTGGAGATTCTAGCCCAAATCAACTTTCTTTTCTCTTTTACGTTCTCGCGCGTTTAGAGATTCGCCACACGCGTTTTAGGTGCGGGAATCCCAAGGAATTCTTTCCTAACCTTTTTAAGATGGTTCTTTTAGCTCTCCCCCAAATCTACACAGTGTGTTTCACTTGCGGAAGTCTATTGATTTGGACGGTACTTGGGTGGGAGATTCTCTCCTATATCAATTTTCTTTTCGCTAGTAAGTTCTTACGCGTTTAGAGATGGGCCACACTCGCAGTTTTAGTGTCGAGATCTTAAACTATGTTCACTGGACTTTTTAAAGATGCTAGATTTGGCCCTTTCTCAAATCTACACACGTGTAGTTTACTTGTGGAAGTGTGTCGCTTTGGACAATGACCGGGTTAAAGATTTCCAGTTACATCTTTTTCCCACTCGCGTGTTTTCGCGCGTTTAGCAATGCGGCAAACTCGCGTTTTTGGTGTGGGGATCCCAAACTATGCTTACGCGGCTCTTTAAAAATGCTAGTTTTGGCCCACCCCGAAAACTACACAAACGTATTTTACTTGTGGAAGTTTATCGATTTGGATAGTGCTTAGGTTAAATATTCTCGCCCATATCAACTTTCTTTAATCTCGTTAGTTCTCGCGAGTTTAGAAATGGGCCACACTCGCGTTTTAGGTGCGGGGATCCGAACCAATACTTACCTAACCTTTTAAAGATGCTACTATTAGCCCTCCTCAAAATCTACACGCGTGTATTTCACTTGTGGAAGTCTATCGATCTGGACAGTGCTTAAAGTCGCCAACATCGGGCTACGCGCAGCGTAATTTTAATCATGGTTGGGTTGATTTCCAGGATTTTGGGCGATATTTTTGAGTCCCAGGGACTCTAAACTAATTCGAGAAGACTTTGGTTTTCAGTGAAATGGACAGAAGAAAAAACTTTTAACGCTTACTTATGAGCAGTCTGGCCGAAATATTAACTAAGTTAGTGACTATGACTAGAAAGTCGCCGAGACTGGGCTACGCGCAGCGTAATTTTGACCAACTTTGGAACAACTTAGAGGCCCTGGGACTCGGAAATATCACCCAAGTTCTTGAAAATCGACCCAAAGTTGGTCAAAATCACGCTGCGCGTAGCCGGGCCTCGGCGACTTTCTAGTCACTAAGTGGCTATATTTCGGCCAGACTGCTCATAACTAAGAGTTCAAAAATTTTTCCTCTGTCCAATTCACTGACACCCAGAGTATTCTCGAATAAGATTAGAGTCCCTGGGACTCAAAAATATCGCCCAAGTTTCTGGAAATCCACCTAAAGTTGGCCAAAGTCACGCTGCGGGTAGCCCGGTCTCGGCGTCTTTCTAGTCACTAAGTGGGTTACAGAGGGGTTATATTTCGGCCAGACTGCTCATAACCAAGAGTTCAAAAATTTTTCCTTTGTCCATTTCACTCAAGACCAAAGTCTTATCAAATTAGTTTAGAGTCCCTGGGACTCGGAAATATCGCCCAAGTTCCTGGAAATCGACCTACAGTTGGTCAAAATCACGCTGCGCTTACCCCGGACTCGGCGACTTTCAAGTCACTAATTAAGTTAAAAAGAGGCTTTATTTCGGCCGGACTGCTCATAACCAAGAGTTCAAAAATTTTACCTTTGTCCATTTCACTCAAAACCAAAGTCTTATCGAGTTAGTTTAGAGTCCCTGGGACTCGGAAATACCGCCCAAGTTCCTGGAAATCGACCCAAAGTTGGTCAAAATCACGCTGCGCTTACCCCGGACTCGGCGACTTTCAAGTCACTAATTAAGTTAAAAAGAGGCTTTATTTCGGCCGGACTGCTCATAACCAAGAGTTCAAAAATTTTACCTTTGTCCATTTCACTCAAAACCAAAGTCTTATCGAGTTAGTTTAGAGTCCCTGGGACTCGGAAATACCGCCCAAGTTCCTGGAAATCGACCCAAAGTTGGTCAAAATCACGCTGCGCGTAGCCCAGTCTCAGAGACGTTCTAGTCACTAAGTGACTATATTTCGGCCATCCTCCTCATCACCAAGGGTTCAAACATTTTTCCTCTGCCCATTTCACTGAAAACCAAAGTCTTTTCGAATTAGTTTAGAGTCCCTGGGACTCGGAAATATCGCACAAGTTCCTGGAAATCGACCCAAAGTTGGTCAAAATCACGCTGTGCGTAGCCCGGTGTCGGCGACTTTCTAGTCACTAAGTGAGTTAATGAGGAGCTATAATTTGGCAAGACTTCTCATAACCAAGCGTTCAAACATTTTTCCTTTGTCCATTTCACTGAAAATCAAAGTCCTTTCAAATTAGATTAGAGTCCCTAGGACTCGGCAATATCGCTTAAAATCCTGGAAATAGACCCAAAGTTAGTTGAAATCACGCTGCGCGTAGCCCTATCTCAGAGACTTTGAGCACTGTCCAAATCGATAAACATCCACAAGTGAAATACACTTGTGTAGATTTTGGGGAGGGCTAAAAGTAGCATTTTTAACATGTTAGGTAAGCATTGGTTGGGATCCCTGCACCTAAACTGCGACTGTGGCGCATCTCTAAACGCGCGAGAACTTACGAAAAAAAAGAAAGTTGATATGGGGGAGAATCTCCAATCCAAACACTGTACAAATCGATAGTTTTCCACAAGTGAAATACACGTGCGTAGATTTGAGAAAGGGCCAAATCTAGCATCTTAAAAAGTCTAGTAAGCATAGTTTGAGATCCCGACACCAAAACCGCGATTGTAGCGCATCTCTAAACGCGCGAGAACTTACGAAAGAAAAGAAAGTTGATATAGGCGAGAATCTCTTACCCAAGCACTATCCAAATCGATAGACTTTCACAAGTGAAATACATGTGTGTAGATTTTTTTTGGGGGGGGGGGGGGGAGGGGGGGGGGAGGGAGGGGGGAGACAAATCTAGCATCTTCAAAAAGTGCAGTTAGCCTAGTTTAAGATTCTGACACCAAAATCACGACTGTGGCGCATCTCTAAACGCCCGAGAGCAAACAAGAGAAAAGAAACTTGATATCGGCAAGAATCTCCAACCCAAACACTGTCCAAATCGATAGACTTTCACAAGTGATGCACGTGCGTAGATTTGAGAAAGGACCAAATCTAGCATCTTCAAAAAGTCCAGTAAGCATAGTTTGAGATGCTGACACCGAAATCGCGAGTGTGACGCATCTATAAACGCGCAAAAACACGCGTGAAAAAAAAAATATATAAATTGGCGATAATCTCCAACCCAAGCATTGTACAAAGCAACAGACTACCACAAGTGAAATACACCTGTGTAGATTTGAGAAAGGGTCAAATCTAGCATCTTTAAAGAGTCCAGTAATCATAGTTTGAGATCCCGACACCAAAACTGCGAGTGTGGCGCTTCTCTAAACGCGCGAGAACTTACTAGAGAAAAGAAAGCTGGTATGGGCGAGGATCTTAAACTCAAACACTGTCCAAATCGATAGACTTTCACAAGTTAAATACACGTATGTAAATTTGGGGGAGGGCTAAAAGTAGCATCTTGAAAAAGTTAGGTAAGCATTGGTTGGAATTCCTGCACCTAAAATGCGAGTGTGGCGCATTTCTAAACGCGCGAGAAGTTACGAGAGAATAGGAAGCTGTTATGGGCGAGAGTCTTCAACCTAAGCACTGTCCAAATCGATAGACTTCCACAAGTGATATAGGTTTGTGTAGATTTGGGGAGGGCCAAAACTAGCATTTGTAAAGAGCCCCTTAAGTATAGTTTGGGATCCCTGGACCAAAACCGCAAGTCTGCCGCATCCCTAGGCGCGCGAAAACACGCGAGTAAAAAAAAATGATATAAATGGGCGAGAATCTTTAACCCAGGCATATTCCAAAGCGACAGACTACCACAAGTAAAATACACGTGTGTAGATTTGAGAAAGGGCCAAATCTAGCATCTTCAAAAAGTCCAGTAAGCATATTTCGAGATCACGACATTAAAATCGCGGGTGTGGCGCATCTCTAAACGCGTGAAAACACGCGAGAACAAAAAAAATGGGCGAGAATCTCAATCCCAAGCATTGTCCAAAGCGACAGACTTCCACAAGTGAAATACATGTCTGTAGATTTGGGGAAGGGCCAAATCTAACATTTTTAAAGAGCCACGGAAGCATACTTTGGGATCCCCACACCAAAAACGCAAGTTTGGCGCATCTCTAAACGCGCGAGAACTTACGAGAGAAAAGAAGTTTGATATGGACGAGAATCTCTTACCCAAGCACTGTCCAAGTCGAAAGACACCCACAAATAAAAAATACACGTGTAAATTTAAGAGAGGGCCAAAACTAACATCTTTAAAAAGCCCAGTGAGCATAGTTTAAGATCCCGATACCAAAACTTCGAGTGTGCCGCATAGCTAAACGCGCGAGAAAAGACGCGGGAAAAGTAAATTGATATGCCCAAAAATATCCACCAAAGCACTGTTCAAATCGATAGACTTCCACAAGTTAAATACACGCTGGAGATTTAGAACAGGGCTAACATCTTTAAAACTAGTATCTTTAAAAAGCGAGGGAAGCAAAGTTTGGGATCCCCACATCTAAACCGCAAGTGTGCCGTCTCGCTTAACGTGCGAGAACACGCGGGAGAAAAGAAAATTGACACGGGAAAGAATATCTAACCCAATCACTGTCCAAATCGATAGACTTCCACAAGTGAAATACACTTGTGTAGATTTGGAGGAGGGCCAAAACTAGCATTTTTGAAGAGCCCCTTAAGCATAGTTTGGGATCCCCACACGAAAAACGCGAGTGCACCGCATCGCTATACGCGCAAAAACACGCGAGTGAGAAAAATATATAAATGGGCGAGAATCTTTAACCCAAGCATTGTCCAAAGCGACAGACTTGAAGTGAAATACACGTGTGTAGATTTGGGGGAGAGCTAAAAGTAGCATCTTTAAAAAGTTAAGTTAGCGTAGGTTAAGATCCCCGCACCTAAAACGCGAGTGTGGTACATCTCTAAACGCACGAGAACTTACGAGAGAAAAGACAGTTGATAGGGGCGAGAGAATCTCTCACCCAAGCACTGTCCAAATCAATAGACTTCCAATAGTAAAATACATATGTGGAGATTTGGTGGAGGGCTAAAAGTAGCAACTTTAAAAAGTTAGGTAACCATTGGTTGGGATCCCCGCACCTAAAACGCGAGTGTGGCACATTTCTAAACGCGCGAAAACTTACGAGAGAAAAGAAAGTTGATATGGGCGAGAATCTCCAACCCAAACACTGTGCAAATCAATAGTTTTCTACAAGTGAAATACACGTGTGTAGATTTGGGGGAGGACTAAAAGTTGCATGTTTAAAAAGTTAGGTAAGCATTGGTTGGGATCCATGCACCTAACACGCGAGTGTGGCGCATCTCTAAAGGAGCGAGAATATACGAGGGAAAAGAAAGTTGATATGGGCGAGAATTTCTCACCCAGTCAGTCAGTCAGCTACTCGATAATTTCTAACAAACAGAGAATTTATGGCCAATGTCTAATGTAACCAGACCTGATTCCGGATGGTTTCCGTAGTGCAGTGGTTATCACGTTCGGCTCAGGCCCAGTTAACAAGTTAGTAAGGTAATCTTAAGACTAGGATTACCTTAGCAAGAAGGTCAAAGATACACGAGGAAGTTTGTCATTATTTTCTACCTTGAACTTTAATTTCACTTTTACTTTTCTCATGAGACATTTCCAATACTGTCTATTCTGTCAATGTGATGGCTCCTGCCCCTCCAATATACTGAAAGATGCCAGTAAAACATTCGGAGGCGTTTTAGAGCGGTTTTCAATTGAGTGTCGTAAAACCAAAACCAAACCAATTACTTACCAATTAGACTACTCAGCTAATCTCAAACCGTAGTAAAACCAAAACCAAAACCAAAGTAATTATCTAATTACTTTCGACACTCAAATGAAAACCGCTCTATTTGAGGTAAACAAATAAACATCAATGCAGAAACATCCAGGCATACGCTGTTAAAGAAATATCAAATGTTATAGCTGTAATGTTCCAGGTGCTTGCGCAAATTGGAAGGCAGATCGCAGGAGAATTGAGGTCAAATGAATAACAACGAAACTAATGAGGTATGTCTCAAGTTGGGTTATTTGAGATTGTTACTGAAGTGAAGGCTTGATAGTAAGCCTTGAAATTGGAATATTTAAGAAAAAGGAAAATAAACTCACAACTCCTACTAATGACAAAATTGTAAAAAGATCTTTACAAGTTGGCCACCACCTGCATCGTTTTATTCTTAGCAGTAGGCTGCAGCGTTCCCGGATGGGCTTGAACCATCAACCTTTTGGTTAACAACCGAACGTGTACGCACTAGCCGATTGCGCCACGGAGACCTCTATGAGATCGGTGAGAATTTTAAACATAAAGAATCAGACATTTATCTTCCTGTGATATAAAAAATAATACTTTAAAAGCTAAATTTTAATTCGGTTTGCTATTCGTGATGAGATCAATACTATTTTATTTTAACAAATATTGGCCAACTGATCATAAAAAATCTAGAAGAAACAACGGAGAAATTATTTCTAGTCCAAAAAAGTTATAACTCTCCCTGGCGGAGAATTTCCGGCGTGAGAGGCATGGATACTCACCGCTATACTGCCAAGGATTTGGAATGACCCTGGATGTTTCTTGAAAAAAAATAAGTTTGCTGGTTTTGAAAGTAACTCTACTCTTAACAGATCCTTTCTTGAGGAAAGATAACATTACATAAAGGATGGGAGCGAAAGAAAGAGTCATGGAGCTCTAATAAATTTGTTAATGGAAACGTAGGCTATATAGCCTTACTTTCTGTGTCCTAGGCGAGTTGATATTTTCAATAAGCGACCCATCCTCATCAGGAAGTTTTTATGCAGTTCGTGACAAATATCCAGTCTCTGAATGCAACACTATTTTTTGCCGGTATCCAGGCACTAATGCTCGGGTACCAAGTGTGAAGAAGATCTTGAAATGCGATGGGCTGTCTAAGTTATCGAAAAACGGTAGAGAAAAGTCTTGAAACTAGAAACGTTTTGATGATGAAAGAGTGATACATAAAAAGAATTGCAATTTGAGTATTATATAGTCTATCCTTGTACTTGAAGTTTTAATCCCTCGTAGGAAAAAAGATGAAGGCTGTAAATTTTACTACAATATCACGCCAGCTAAACACAGCCCATTCGGCACACGTAGATCCATATTTTTGCGGTAGTTGTCCCTGTACTAACAGCATTAAGTATACTAGATTTCAAGATGTTAGAACACTTATGGACGTTTTTATGAGCGTTGTAAAGGTTTGCATGGGCTTAGAGTTATGCGAACACGTTCAAGTCGCCATCATTTTTTTTTTCGGCTCTTACATTGTGTAGAAAACAAAGTTGGCGTAAAACAATAGAGAATAAAAGGACAAAAGAACGAAAAAAAAAAAAAATAGAAACGGTAGGTTTCTGAGGCAGTTTTTTATTGTGACGTGTCCCGTACCTTCTACAACAAGAAAGGGCCTTTCTTCTTACTGAGGACTGATGACGAATTGATAATTATCTTACTTTGGTATAACTGAAGAAGTTAGTTTTTGATTTGCTTTGTTTTTAGTTTCTTTTTTGTTTTATTGTATTTCAACCAAGATAACGAAGATACTTTTTTGCATTTTTACAAAAATTAACCAAACCATGTCAAAAATCTTTAAAAAATAAGATCCTTAATTCTCCCCGACGAGGAATCGAACCTCGGTTTCCCGCGGGAGAGACGGGGATGCTCTCCATTATACTACCGAGGATTTGGAATAACTAAGAATGGACAAGATGGCCTGTTGAACCGGAGGCGTTCAGAGGGAAAATGGAGGTTTCCTGGTTTTGAAACTATTTCTACTCGAAAGAGTTCCTTTCTTGGTATGAAAATATGTAACATTACGATGGGAGCGAGAGAAAGAATCATCGAGCTTTAATCAGTTTGTTAATGGAGAAATGGGCTATGACCTTACTTTCTGTGACCCAGGTAAATTGATATTTTCACTGACTGACCTATCCATCCCAAGAATTTATTGGAGTTCTTCTCTTATCAATGAAGTTAACATTGGATAAAGGATGGGAGTGAGAGAAACAGCCATGCATTAAAAAGTAGGTCAATAAGAAAGACGGGCTATGGATGTACTTTCTATACCCTAAGCGAATTGACATTTTCACTTACCCATCCTCCCCAAGAAGTTATTACGCAGATCTGTGACGACGAGGTTTGCCGAAGGTAGAGGCTAAAATTTAAAAAATAACCTGAATAAAACAGGTGATGGGTTTTCTAGGTCTTGAAACTAGAAATGTTTCTAATGTTGAAAGAGGGATATATAAGAGCAAAAATTTAGGACATTATGGTAGCCAATCCTTGTACTTTTAATCTTCTCAGGGAAAAAAGATGGAGGCTTTACATTTTACCACATTGCCGATGCAAACCTATCACAGCCCATTAGGCACAAGGGAAGCCACATTTTTGCAATATTTGTCCATGTCCTAACGAAATTACGTTACTAGATCTTATAATGTTAGAACTTTCTGGAAAGTGATGATCTACCATCTCTCGTTTGCATTATCTTATCCACCACCTCAACTCATAACTTGCTTACGCAATCACGGGTTAAAAAGGAAAGTGAATTAACAGCTTCTACTAATGATATTGATATTTACAAATATGACAGATGTTGGTAAAATTAATAATTAAAACAAGATATCAAATTTGAAAAGAAGGTTTAATTCAAAGGCACCGATGGGATTTGAACCCATGACCTCCTGTTTACTAGACAGGCGCTCTAACCAACTGAGCTACGGCGCCCTCCTTGCGTACACAGGATAATTCTCTTCTTTTCACAGGGAATGACAGTGTGTTTCACCTAAGTATTATAGGAGACTGCAAGATAATTCTCCTTAGAGTACCTCGCAAACTTGATTAGTACACATTACCAATGGGAGAATTCATCAATTCGAGAAAGGCTTTCAGGACACTTATCCAGAGTGCCTAAGACTTCTATTGATCGGGCCAGTTCCACACAATTATCTTAATTCAGGAAAAGAGGTTGTTCATTTTATTAAAATTCCCAGAAGTCAGGTTTCGCAACCTTTTAGCCTTTCCTTTTTTTAAATTTGTTTTCTTTCTTTTACAAAAAAATGAACCCAAATGAAGCCTGCCCGGGTAGTATTTGTTATCCCAAGTATTCCTAAGTTCATTTACTGGGGCCAAACTTGGCCTACCCTCACCTTGGGAAGGTCAAATAGTTAACAATTATTCGCCAAAGTCGAAGCGAACGTTGCTGAATATTCACCGAGACGAAGTCGGGGTGAATATTCACCAATTTTCACTGAGCCTGACGCGAATAATTGTTTTAGTATAATTTTTCAGACTACAAAATAACTGACTAAAACATAAAAACACAGACGCAATTGTTCGTGTGCATACGCATGCGCGTATGCAGTCGTAGTTTTAATAATAAGCTTACATATACATCGATTGTCAACCAGTTTACTCATTGAGTTCGGCAGTAAAACAAACGAGCGAAACACCACGAAAAATAAATTCATCCGGTATCTTTGTTTTATTGTTGTTGACTTCATTCACAGTTGTCATCATCGCCTAAAAATGAGTAGCTTCAGTTTGAAGAAAAATACACACGTCACGCAGGGGTGAGGTAGATGCTGCAAAAGTTTGCTCATGTGTCAGAAAGGTTGGCTTATAACTGTCAACATTACATGTTACTGCGTCAATAAACAGTTTTCAGCTGTCAGTAGGAGGACTGTAAAATAGACATTTGTGAAAGTTTATTGACAATACCATTATTTTTAGTTAAAGAAGCTTCGCTTATTGCTTATGGCATTTTTTCGTCTTTAAAAATGTGTTTTTGTTTGTTCGTTTATTCGTTTGTTTCTTTGTTTCTTTGTTTGTTTGGCGTAAGACCGCTCGAGAACTTCATCCAACTGCTCAGGAAGAATCATCTCCAGGTATCTCTCAAGGCTTTTTTCGTCACACCACTTCTCGAAACCCCTCATTCAGTTATTTGTGCTCTTTCGCGTATTTAAGTTTTCTGCCGCTTCTTTTAATTCCGTAACTTCTTCAGTGGTCACCGTCTTAAATCTCGACGCCATCTTGGCACAGATCGAGATACAAGAGATGTTGCCATAGCAGTTTTGTAATTTCACATGTGAAATTATGAATTAACGCTGAAATTTCGCGCCAAAATTAAGGAGTAATTTGTCACCCATGATATAATAATAATAATAATAATAATAGTAATAATAATAACAACAATAATAATAATAATGGCACTTTTATAGCGCATATTAACATGTGGATATGAACACATGCGCTTTACAAAATCATTTATAAAACTATTCACGAATAAAAAAATAAAATAAAATAAAAATCACAATTCCAAATTCTACTCATATTTAGATCGAAATAAAAAGTAAAATGCATCGCAATCCATGATGAAATAAATTAGAGGAACAAAAGAATAAAATAAATAACCTAGAAGATAGTCTTCACATATCATAATTATGAACATTGTCGCAATATCATAAAATATGTAATTAATGATAAGCCTCTTTCAACAAATATGGTTTCAAAAGAGATTCAAAAGATATAAAATTCTCTGTTCTTCTAATATTTAGTGGTAGTTTATTCCATAATGAGGGTGCAGCTGCTGCAAAAAGATGTATCAACTGACGACTTTCTGCATCTTGATTGTTGAAGGAGCAAATCTCTGCTTGATCGTAAACTGTACTTGGTCGAAACTCCTACCTGGTCGAAACTCCTGCAAAATTAACTGCATTCTTCTACTTGTCCATTTCCACGATACACATAATGTGATAAAAATGCAAAGCTATTGGATGACCTACTTGGTAGCATGCAGCTAATTGCCTAACATGGTTTCCGTAGTGTAGTGGTTATCACTTCCGCCTAACACGCGGAAGGTCGCCGATTCAAGCCCGGCCGGAAACAAACTTTGTTATATATTTTTTTTCTGTTTTCACTAACTTCTTTATTTTCTCACAACCATGACAGGCGGAGATACTCACCACTATACTACGGAGGATTTAGATAAAAAAAAAAAAAAGTCGACAACATGCCATGTTGAGACAAAAGTATATATGGAGGTTTGCTGGTTTTGAAACTAACTTTGCTCTTAAGAGTTCCGTCCTTATTAAGAGAAAGGTTACAGTACATAAAGGATGGGAGCAAAAGAAAGAGTCATGGTGTTTTAATCAGTGTGTTAATGGCGAGATGGGCTATGGTCTTACTTTCTGTATCCCAAGCGAGTTAATATTTTTCTGAGTGACGCAACCTCCCAAAGAAGTTATTACGCAGTCCGTGACGACCAGCCTTGCCAAATTTAGGCTAAAATACTGTAAAAGTATCCTGCATAAAACAGGTAATGCTTTGTCTAAGTTATCGAAAACAAAAAAGGATTCAGAGAAGTCTAAACGAGAAACGTTTCTGATGATGAAAATTATTATGAATTAGCTTACAATATCCTATTATACTCAGGTTTAACACATTATCTTTGGCTAGGAAAAAGAGGTGTACTGTCTTGTATCCTCAAGGGGGCTCCGTATACTCAAGGGGGCTCTGTAGTTCACTTGCTTAGAGCGCCTGTCTAGTAAACAGGAGGTCAGGGGTTCAAATCCCATCGGTGCCTCTTCTTTTCAACCCTGATATCTGGTTTTAGTTGCCAATTTTACCAACATTTAATTTGTTTTATTTTTAAATGCAAGAGGCTTATATTTGCTATTAGTACTTCACAATTTTCTTTTATGTTTGAATTATAACGAGTTTCCGTTAACTCTCATCATACCGGGCATGCATTCACACTGTCACGGCCTATCCGTAGTTCCAAGAGTACTAAAACTACGAGGACGAAGCTCGGCTCCTGCCCGGCAAACTGGAAAACGGTTTGTAATTGTTTTCCTTTTTTCGTTTCTTTTTTTCTGTTGTTGTTTTTTTTTCGTTTTCCGTCAGTCAGTCGTCTCCATATCGGGCATGCATTCACACTAGTTCCACGGTCCATCCGTAGCTCCAAGAGTACTAAAACTACGAGGTTGAAGCTCGGCTCTTGCCCGATAAACTGGAAAACGCGTACGGTTTGTCATTCTTTTCCCCATTTCTTCTCTTTTTCATTTTTTAGTTTCCGTCAGTCAGTCAGTCAGTCAGTCAGTCAAAATTTTAGCGACATCCGAATGCTGTTCATCTGTGAGTAGAATAAGCTTCAGCGGTTTCCGTAGTGTAGTGGTTATCACGTCCGCCTGACACGCGGAAGGTCGCCGGTTCAAACCCGGCCGGAAACAGGCTGGTCAGCCATTTCCTTTTTTTCCTTCCACTTCCTTAGTTCTTTACCATTGTCCTGTATTATTTTTCTTATTAACTGGCATTCCCATCGTCAGAGCCACCCCTTGTTTAATCACAACAGCTAAAGACCTTCAGGAAGTTTAAAAAAGGCCTCTCGGTGAACATATCCATGAAGTCTCCGTAACGAAGCATGTGTGTGCATGCCCTTCCAGTCAGAATCTCACTTTTGCTTTAAATTTCCTATAATGAAATTTGTTAATGTCGGAAAGGAAACATTGACCATCCAAATCATGCTTCTCCAGAGCAACCTTTTCCTTGCGGCCAAAGTCCTGCTGGCTTAGGTGGTTATTCGTAATAGCCATATGTCATAATAATTTCAATACACTACTGAAGAATTGCTGTATTACTTGGGACAACAGTTAACATAAAACAGTTAAACCCGACACATAAAACAGTCAAACCAGACTGATATGATCGAGGTCTGATATGGTACGTTGGGGTCTGATATGGTTGGTCGGGGTCTCATATTGTATGTTGGGGTCTGATATGGGGGCGTGATATGGTAGGCCACGTTCCAACTCTAATAGGTGGGAAAGGGGGCTCTAGGAAAGGGGAATATTATTATCGGGATTCAATACGCGATAGCTTTCCATTCACGGGAGTAATCAGTGTTGGAAGGGGCCGTGAACCATTTTGTTTTGGCTATTGTAGGGCCATTACTCGGCTTTAGCGTTCCACCCAACTTCACATAGTCTTACGCTATTGGGAGAGTATATTACCAGATAATGTGCTTACAACTAAGGAGGTATGATCCAGTCTATGGTTTATAGAAACTCGATAAAAGCGTGCAAATGAGAAACGTTTCAGAAGAAGAATTCATCAGATCTATAACGCTAAGTCAAACAAGATTAAAATTCAGTTAAAACAAAGGTGGCAATTTGAGATCGTCTACGTTACACATATTTATCTTCTTGTGTGTATTCATAAAAGTAAGAAAGAAAATTTTGATGATAAAACGGAGCGTCCCTGGGTGGGCTTGAACCACCCACCTTTCGGTTAACAGCCGAACGCGTTAACCGATTGCACCACGGAGACCTCTCCGAAAGTTTTTGTAGAAAACATGTGTGAGGAGTTTTGCTTTCTCGGAAGTTGAAAAAAAGACACGGAAATTCCATCAAAGTTCACCTAATGTTGATGTGACTGTACTGCTGATGTGACTGTACGCAGTGGGGTTGGTTAGCCACTGTTTTGGCAACAAGACAACACATACAAGGTGGGAACCATTGGCTAACCAGAGGGATACTCGATTCTGGGCTATATCGAATAAGGCTTTTTCAGCTGCGGCCACTTGGTCTAGTGTCATGATTCTCGCTTAGGGTGCGAGGCAAGAGGTCCCGGATTCAACTCTCGGACAGGCCTTGCGGAAACTTTGTTTCTAAACTAATTCCGCTGCAAAACTTACTAGTGAAGAAGGTGGATATTGTATGAGTTCCGTTTATCTGAACGGCTTATTAGTGAAGAAGATGGATATTGTATGAGCTCCGTTAATCTGAACGGAATTGAATTAACCTTTTACATGTATCTTAAAAAGGTCGAAAGGTAGGTTCACCGTTTAGAAGGGACCTTTTCGGCCATACGACAGGCATTTTGAATTCTATTGTTTCAAATAGCTATTATGGGATGCTCTGGTGGAAAATTAGTAAGTATATGCCCCCTAAGCATCCCACAATAGCTATTTGAAACAATAAAATTCAAAATGGCCGCCGCATCGCCGAAAAGGTCCATTAGAGTCATCTCCGCCATGAGAAAAGGTTTCAGAATCCCACACGCACAATCCCAAACAGAAATTGAGAGTACTGAAGGGATTACAGATCATTGCAATAAACAGGAAAATATTTGCAAAAAAACTCAGTCTCTAGCAGGTCAAAAGCACGAGTTCACTTTTTAAAAAACCCTGAAATGAGGGAAGTCTGAGGTTACCAAACTTGAGGCTATCAAAAATGTAATATACCCTTCACACCCAAATAAACTCTTCATTAGGATTATGAAGTTATTGTCCTCAATTGATAGCAAAGAAAAGGCCAAGTTCTATTCGACGAGCTCTTCTAAATAAAGGCATTATCGACAACGGTTCGGCGGGTTCTGGCGGGTAATTGCAGAAAAAGCTTTCTTTTTGTCGAAAACGCATTCAAAGAAATATACTTCGTGGGTCATGCCAAAAAAGAATGAGTCCTATATCACCTATGAATTGTTCAACGAAATTTACTTTTGTTGCAGTTGATGTACTATACTTGAAGTACTTAACTTTCAAACCACTAAAGTGCATCAAGCGAAGAAAGGAATTTTGGTTCAAGAACAGGTGAGTGTGACTCGGTCGGCACCTACGACATTCACCCGTAAAGTATGTCTTCATTTAACCCTCACCGAGCCAGTAGCTATAGAAGGGAAGGATGTTTCCTGAACTGATACCTAAGACTGTGGCACTTGATGTATAATCATCCACTTCCAAACAGATCGTTCAATTGACACGAACTCCAATAATATAATGGTCACTTCACAGTGGCTCGTACCTTGTGCCCACTGACGTCTCCAGACTCTTCAAAACTGACATGATGGTTTCAAACTCAAAAGATTCTAGTTCTCGCTACGCTTATGGTTTGATACAAATTCATATTGTATGAAGAAAGCGTGTGTTGTTTCTCTTCTTAACCATTAAAGGCAAGCCTGTTTGTATTTTCAAGCAGTACCTGTGCCTTCAAACTGGTGGACAATTCAAAGGGATTAATACTTTATGGGAAGCCTCCATAAATTTTCCACACAAAAAGACAAAACAGCAATTTATAGAGTTATCAAAACAATGAATTCGTCTACATTCTATAAGTTTTTGTCGCTCATAGCTTTGGTGACGCTAAGGGAATGCTGTGCAGTTAAAGGAGTAAATCCAATGGGCGACCTGGCGGTTAATGACCTTCCAAAGTCGTTTCCGAATCCGCCCGTACAGTTAAATGGAGAGTTCAATGCGACCTTTGCAAAAGATATCATTTCAGCGAGTGTAGAAGAGGAATTAAAGGCTGAGTTAGAAGAGGACCCATTTGAGCAGTGGGAATACAAATCCAAGTGGCGTCAAATGAGCGACTTGAAGCTAAACGGTGAGTTAATGTCGAAAGCCATTCAACCGGGCGATGAAGGCAGGTTAAAGAAGGTTCTTATAAAAGCATTGGAAGGCCAACAAATCAATTTACTGGTCATTGGAGGTTCGAATAGCGCTGGAGGAAAGTTAGGAGTGGACGAAAAAAGTTTGGACGGGTTGTACTTCAAAGTGTTCTCAAACTGGTGGAACAATACTTTTGGTAAAGTCACGAAGGCGTTTGTAAAAGAATACCAAGTGACGATCGGGGGAACAGGAAGCTATTTCTTCGCCTTTTGCTACAGAACGTTTATACCAAAAGACAAAAAGATCGATATAGTCTTGATCGAAACATCTATTAATTATAACTTGAGAGGAAAGGCCGAAGCCTATGAACAATTAACTCGTCAAGTACTCGAGTATCCGTCAGCGCCCGCGGTGCTATACATTAATCTGGTCAGCGGTCTAGGTTTAGATTCGGAGACTAACCATGTTATCAATCCATCATGTATTAACTTGGAAAATTTTGGACAAGCCGAGCTAACACGCCATTATGATATAACGTCCTTCAGTTTGAAGGAAGTACTCTGTCGCAAGGAAAACGATCAATGGAGGGCAGTCATCACCGATGAGGCCGCATCAGACGGTCGCCATATTGGCATTAAAGCGCATGCGATGGTCGCCATGATGATGATAGAGTACATACGCGGCGTGCTCAAGGAGGCTGTAGAAGAGGCCAAAAACACGTTTGGTGATAGTAAGGTGTACAGTGTAATTGATTATTCCCCTATACCAGAACCTTTCTTCCTTCGACGCGAAACCGAAGCTCTGAAGCAACCGTTGTGTTGGACTGGAGTTACTCCGGACATTTTCCAAGACCTCCATCGCCCGAATCTTCAAATTAAAATCGAGGAAAACGAAGGATTCTCACCATCTGGAAGTTTTCGCGATCAAAATGCGTCTGATAAAGGTAAAAATTCAAACTTACGCACAGACGCGCAAGGGGGATGGGGTACGTGGCAGATATACAGCAGTTTAAAACTGCGCATTTACGTTTCCCCGATTAACTCTTCTCCCAACACACGCTCCGTGATTCTATTAACCAGGACTTCCGGTAGCGGCGGAAAGGCCAAGGTATGGCTGGATAACAATGACAAAGAAGCTATTTACATTAATACAAAATCCATGTATGGACAGAATCGGTTGGATAGTATTCAAACAAGAGTGGAGCCAGGCTTCCATACAATCATGGTAAGAACTGTTTGCGAGGGAAATTTCCTTGTCAGTGGAGTCCTGGTAGGACCACCAGACTTTGAAAGAAGAAAAGTGTTGTAATTCACCCTTCCATAGAGCATATCGCGCACGAAACAATCTACAAAATAAATGGGGATCTCTTGTAAAATTTGATTCGCGGAATTCGCTCTGGTAATATTTAACAAATAAAGAAGCCTCGACTGTGCTCTGTTCTGTTGTAAAGCACGCAGGAAGCGGTAGAGCACGAAAGAAGTGTAGGGGAAAACACGAGACGAAGTCTTTATTTGTTTTATGATAAAGAATCCGATAATTTCCCCGCGCATTCGGCTGAATTTTCAAACCAAACTTTATTTTCCAAACGAGTAAAAGTGGCGTCAGCCGTGCACTGTTCTCTGATAAAGCACGCTAAAATAAGCCAATCACGATCCTCGTTAGAATTGTTCAAATGATTTGATTGGCTGACGAAGCGACAGCTGTCAATCACAAACTGAACTTCAGCTAAGCTTTCAGTTTCGGGTGGTTTCGAGCGGCTTTCGAGAGAAGAACGATGCCTTCAAAGTTCGCTTTTTAGTTAATTTTCAAATAAGAATCTAAAGGCAAGCAAAGGTTTGTAGTCCATAGGAATCCGGCCGTATTGTGGCTCATGAAAACGTGCACTTTTCCAATGGAAATTATGGAACCAGGAGCTCAAAGCTTGCAGATGAAAATGCGAAATGCTGAGTTGAATTTGAAAGGAGCTACAGTTATTTAAGCTTACGACTTGCAGCAAGATTGCCCGAACTAGCATAAAAGTTAGACAGACTAAACTGCTCCTACTGGTTCTACTCCGACCACAGAGGAGAATATCTAGAGCAAGCTTTGAGCTGACCGCACGTCGGTTCACTTCGCTGAGAAGACCAGAGAACGAGCGAGCGTTACTACACTGCATGCAAGTGTTGTTTTGAGCAATTGAGCATTTTTACGAAAATAAAGCTTCTCATGATAAGCAGAGACCGCTCAATTGTTGTTTTCTGTCGTTGTTTTACTTCTTAAGTATAATTTCCGCCTTCGTAACAAATGTAATGTCTTTTATCGAAGTACTGGTTAGTTTGAGGATTTGTTTATTTCGCTACGTGTTTTGTGGGCGGGAACCTAGCAAAACTTGTCATTTTAGTACAGTTTTCACACTGCTGTTGCTAACAATGGTCTCCGTGAGCCATAGTTACTGTAGACATAGAGCTCGTTTCCATTGCGTTTGTCTGAATCACAGGGGATGTTTAATTTGGGCCAAATTTGTCAAAATTCCGAAGCAAAAATTTGAAAGCCAGCTTACTGTCATCAACCCGTGCTCTGTTCTCTGATAAAGCACGCTGTTTCAACCAATCAGAGTCCGCATTAAATGGAAACTTTGTTATAAAATATAATATAATTATTACAAAGGTTTTTGGTTCAATTGTTGTTTTCTATCTTAGTTTAAATTATTATCTATAGGTTTCCTTCGATTTTAAGTTGAAATACAGTTTTGAGCTTGCGTATTACATCCATTATCGTGGTCTAAATTCAATAGTTCGATTCTGCGTTTCATCATTTTTGCCTTCTGATCTGTTCCCCTGCGAAGACCTTGAGAAAAAAAATTACTTCCATTACAGTATAATGACATTACTTTTTCCGGGAATGTTGTTTAGTTGCGCCCTTGTAGTGTCATTTGCGAAGTGCTCAGTCCGTAACTAACTAAGTGTTATTCCCTTATCAGCTGGAGTATCACCGCCATATTGCGCGACGTAGTCTTCGTTGTTTTTCGTCGTTGGGCCCACGCGCCCGCGATCCATGCCGCTAGCCATGTTGACCATGAAAAAAATAGTTGCATGGTTTTCTATTTCTATGCATGCATGTGATCCTGTTCCTATAGTTGTGGTGCTTCGCTTGACGGCCCTTCGGGCTGCGGAGCTCCGCCTTCAAGCTAAACAAGAAAAATAAATTCAGGTTCCAACAGCATCCGAATCTGTGACTTTATGCTAGGCAATTTCAGGTTCTTGAAGAAACACCAGTAACTCCCAATTTCTTGATAAGAAAACAAAAACAGTTGATTAAAGCTCCCACATGCACTATCATAGGCTAAGACGATTTCCACAGTTTTCCGCTTGTTGCTGACCGTTTCGGGTTTTAACGTATGGAAACGCAGTCAGATTTTAAAGATTCCAGACTTGAAGAAAACCACTCATTTAATGACCAAACTAAATGGAAAGTGTTTTTGTGAGTATGCACTCTTTTGGAATCGTAATCACTATCTCTAGGTGAGTTTTCGCAATTCGATCCAGTTTAATAAGCCACTTTTGTTAGTGCTTGCACGTTTTGCGCATTACGTAAGGCATGGATTAACCGCCACGCGCGCGATAAGGTTGGCATTGACGTAATCACCTACGCTACCAAGTATACGAAGCTGTACTAAAACCAGGAATACCACTAAAGGCGGCGAAATACAAGAAACAAAAACCCTCAACTTGTGGCGCAACATTGTTTCGTTGCAAGCTTTAGGTTGATGTTTCGCGTTTCTTACCTTGCATAATCAACTTGTCGCGAAACAAAAACATTTGTTGCGGGTTGAAGAAAGTTGTTGCGAAAAGTAGAGCGCGGGTCTACTTTGAGCAACAAATTTTAGCTTTGTTGCTCGTTTTTCGTGAAACCCACAACTTGTCACGCAACAAATTTTCTCATGCGCGCGCGTTTGTTGTTGTGATGCCGCCATCTTGGATCCACACCAAATACGGTTGAAACGTCTGACTCGCAACGACTGACCGAGATTGTTTTTGTTTACAACTTCAGATTTTGCACAAAATTTCACACAGAAAAAAACAAAAAAAACATTTTTGGAGAACATAACTGGTGAACTGATTGCAACTAACATAAAGCAGTTCGGAATAAATCTGTTTTAAGGCAGCTTTCTTTTTTTTAGTATCTGAGTTACTCGCTCGATGCGAAGATTTTTTACGATTGGTTTATAGACGGCATGTAAGCCGATTCAATGACAAAGTTGCGTAAAGAAAACCATTGCCGCAGGAAAAAAAATAGGCACGCAAGGTGTGCATGAGTTATTTTTGTGAATTAAAAGCCTCTGGAAGTTAGCAGCATTGCCATTAGGTTAATCCAACGTGTTTTGGTCAAGATATACAAGAAGTGTAATATACACTTTCTAGGAAGTGTAACATCAAGCCTAGTTTTTATCAAGGTTAATTCTGACAATTCGATCAGTAGCAGTAGCTTTGTTTAAAAGAACTTCAATGCAGCGGTTCCCAGGAAGACAGCTAAACCTTATGCAGTCTGAAATAGTAGCTGACGGTAAAAGCAGATTGGTGGGTAATGTTTATGGACTCATTTTGTAAGAAGAACTAATTCATTGTAATAGCATGCATGGTCTTATTCTGTTGCCAGCATTGATCAGGTTGATTATGGTTTCTTCGGTTTTGACATTCCAAGAAACCATTTCAAATTAATATCGATTTCAAAAGGCATCTACACGGGAAGACACTCAGTTTAAAGGTGAAACAAGTAGAACTTTGTAAGAAAGTGTACATTTTATAAGACACCAAGAGATCTGCAGAGTTTGGGAAATTTTCTCGTCACATAACCCTTCCCAACACCCGAGAGCCTTTTTGGTGAGCCTTTTTGTAATTTTATGAGAGACGTATAATTTACATCTGTTAATTGTGTGACATACCTCCACATTTTCCAGCCGACAATTTGGTTGGTTCTTTAATAAACGACTCAAAATCCCTAGTTCTCAGTAGTCTCATACAGTCGGGCGTTTTGAAACGCTTTAAAACTGACAAGCGACCACCTTAAAGTGCCAACCAAAGCCTTCGTTACACAATTTTCCTCTTGATACTAATGCCTGGATGCGAACATCAACACAAAACTCTCTTTTAGTTCATTTTATTGGCGTTTGCCCATTTCTTTACCGACACTAATCAAACAGAATGAATCATGATGCCCTCATTGCTCTATCCAGTTTAATTCTCTCTTTTTTGGATTATATATCTACGAAAACTTAAGCCAAGCTACAGAGTTTTGATTCTTTATCCCCTCCTCGGCGGCTTTTCACACCTGTAGAAGCAGCCACCGCAGTAGCAGGGCGTACATCTGGTTCGCTCAGGACGAAGCGGCTGAACCGCCGACACTTGACAAGGGTTTACAGCACAGTCTACGGGATCTTTGCAAAGCTGTTCACTAAGACAATCTAAATTCATGGAAAATAATATTAGTACGCACGTTTTTGCATTTCTAAGTACGGCGAGAGTGGTCACTGAATTATGCGCGAGGAAACTTTATGACGGGGACTTACCATAACAAATATATGAGAACGGCGGGATTTGATTTGTTTTGTTTTCGTTTTTCTTTTTTCGTGGTAATTGCTTTGGGTACAGATTTGGTGACAAACAATTGAAGAGAATTTTCTTTCTGGTAGAAAACGAGAATGGTAAAGTTTCAAACTATGCGAGACATTTCAGCTTCTTAAGGTAAATTTGCCGTACCTGTACGATGTCGAGGTACAAGATGCACAAAATACCAAGCCAAATCAAAAACTTCATGATGTCACCTAAAAAAAGGAAAAACGAAAATGAAAACTATAGGATTTAAAAGTGACAACTTGTAATAGAATTGTCTGGGTTTAAAGAGGATGCAGAAGTTTCTAGTACTCGAAAGTATAAAGATCTTCTGTCATCAGCCAAAACAGGTTATTTCAAGTTTACTCACCAGGTAACTATGCTCGCAGTAGATGACCGTGTGGTTGGCTATATTCAGTACTGATGGTTGTTCAATGCATTTATTCTATAGATCTTCATATCGTATTTGTCGTGAACAATTATGCTTGGGAAGTGAATTGAGCAAAATACACATCAGTAAAATTATTGGTATGACCTATAGGAGCTTAGCACGACAGCTAGCAATGAAAATATTTTAGACGTCAAGAAGTCAAAATTTTGACTATTAGAGTAACCGTTTAGTTTTAAAACTAAGCAAAATTTCAAGTCATCTCAACTTGTTGGCTATTCTTTTAGAAGAATCAAAAATAAAGATTTAGAGACCCACCCCTCTCAGTAAGTACAAGTACTTAGTTCACATTCTGCTTAATGGGCTTTTAAAGAACGTCAACAGAGTCATACATCGATATTTAACCGTGTGTCTACTTTTCAGCGAAAAACTAATAAATAAAGGAGACAGTAGCCCATGATTCTATATGAAAGGGTATTGCAAATGAGAACTTTTCCAAAACTCTCGGAAAGATGCCTGAACAGCTCTTTTCGTGTTGTTGCAAGGTGTGAATTTTCCCACACTTTCATCGTTACTTGACGCTTGTTTTCAGGCCTTTATTTCAAAACCAATCAGTCAAAATCAAAAAATATAGAATTTTATGTTTACTAATGCCTGTAATACTCGGTTTTACGTAATTTCCACGCTAATCTAATTGGCCCTAAAACGGATCCCCAGGGATCCGTTTTAGGGCCAATCCTGTATTTGTTATACACATCGCCCATCGGGGACATCATCAAACGGCACGGACTTAACTACCATCTATACGCTGATGACACCCAGCTCTACCTCTCATTTAAGCCCAACTACGCCGAACAACCTGGTTCTATAGCTAAAATAGAAGCATGTGTTTCTGAGATCGACTCGTGGATGGTGTGCAATAAGCTGAAACTAAACGGAGGAAAGACGGAGCTTTTGATCTTGAGCGCACGACATCGTCCACCCCCATTAATAGACCACGTCGATGTGTCTGGTGAACAGATCGAGCCATCTACTTCTGCAAAGAACATTGGAGTCATCTTTGATGAGTACATGTCACTGGAAAAGCATGTTACCAGTACCTGCAAGGCCTGTTTCTTCCATCTTAGAAACATTAGCAGGATAAGAGTCTGTCTATCTCTAGCAGACACTGAAAAGTTAGTACATGCATTCATCACTTCCAAACTAGATAACGCCAACTCGCTTCTATATGGACTACCAAAATTTTTGATAGATCGTCTACAAAATGTCCAGAATGCTGCGGCTCGCGTTGTTACCAGAACAAGGAAATACGATCATATCAAGCCGGTTTTAAAGCAGCTACACTGGCTTCCAATAAGCCAGCGCATCAATTATAAGATTTTACTTTTAACCTATAAAGCGCTCAACGGCCAGGCCCCTAATTACATTACTGAACTGCTAGAGCCTTATGTACCAAGCAGAAATCTTCGATCCTCCTCCAAAAACCTCTTGAAAGTACCACCTGTCAAGTTAATAGGCTATGGTCATAGATGTTTCTC
Source organism: Orbicella faveolata (assembly GCF_042242905.1). Lineage (NCBI taxonomy): Eukaryota > Metazoa > Cnidaria > Anthozoa > Scleractinia > Merulinidae > Orbicella > Orbicella faveolata. The sequence goes on along the minus strand of NW_028301564.1, from coordinate 22,399,618 downwards.
TTTTGTAGCACCTAGCCTATGGAACTCTCTTCCGAACAATATAAGAGGGAGCGGCTCGCTATCAGATTTTAAGACTTATATAAAGGCATATCTTTTTAACAAATTTTATAACTAGACTTTTGGTTAGTTAGTTAATTAGTAGATTAGATAGTTTAGCTAGTTAGTTAGTCAGTCACTTAGTTAAGTTAGTCAGTTTTTATTTAAAGGTTTTAATGATTCCTAGTTTTACTTTCATTTTTACAGCTTAGCTATTTTATCTGTTAGTAATTTTTTATCACTGATGTAAATTTTTAATGTAAATTTTATTTTTAATAACATTTTTTACTGTAAAGCGCCATGAGCCCTGGATATGGCGCTATACAAATCTATTATTATTATTATTATAAGTGGAAAAGAGCTGCGCCGCAATCGATCCCAGATACAGCAGGTCCCTCAAGCTTACCCCAAGCAGGTCAAGTTTGACCTTAAGAGCAATCAAGTTCGCAGCTCCTCTCCTGGAATTAATTTTCCTATTAACATACCGAGCCAGTCTAACCCTAGGAACAGTGCAGGTCCAGTACCACCGGCCGCTCAACCAGTCAGTCCAAACCCAGAAGCTGCTCAATCTCTCAGTCCAACCCCAGGAGTGGCTCCGCCAGTCACCTCAGCCCCAAGCACAGGAAGTCAGTATGTGACACGCAGTGGAAGGGTGGTCAAGGCACCTTCCAGGATGGACGTTTAAGTTAAATTTATTTAACTTGTGACGAAGTGACATAGAAGAAGAGGAGCGGTAGCGAGACTTAAATTTCAAGTTCCTTGAAATGGGTTATAAGTTAAACACATAAAGATAAGCAATGTAGCTGGATTGAATAAAGAAGAAGTTCGCGAGAATAGCATTTTCTTAAAATGTGACATAAATGTGCCCGTCTATTGCAGTCTTCGGGAAATGTTGTCCTCAAAGTTCATGCCACATTCTTGATTGAACATTTTTCGTTATCATTTAAGACTTAGATTATTGGGTGACTGAAAATCATTGTTTGATTGAAAGTGTGATCCACTAATCTTTCAATGAAGTTAACTATTGCCCTCAGTTCAGTACCATATTTGGCTTGCATATCCATAGGCTTGTACAGCGTCAGCTACTCTTTCCCATCTAGCGCGTTTCCTTTTTTTTTTTTACACGGTTGCCGCTCTGAGATGGAATTTTATACTTCTGCGTCAACGCAAAGATTTCATCTAACGAAAATACGTTTTCCTTGCAAATTACAGGATGTTAATCAGTCATGAGATGAACGAAAACATATTTTCCTAGTATAACACACTTGGACGATGCATATATAGAAAAATGCATGATTGCCATTATACATGAAAGCTATTCGAGTTGATTTTCATTTGAAGAAAAAGACAATGTTTGGAGTTATCATCACCCTTTTGCTTTCGCGCAAGGGAAATACTACCGATGTAAATGCAAACTTTAAGCTTTTATATGAACGCCGCAATCACAGATTTAGTGTTGTTAAAATTGTGAAAAATGAGGCATTCAAGTTGACGGGTCTCAGTGATCGTGCATACTATTCGTTTCATCGACTCTCTTCACTCTTTTTCAAATTGTCTTTACGTGCATTGATAAACCAAAGAAAATATATATGTAACCGGACGCTTTGAGAACGTTTCAGCATAACAGGTGCACAATTTCCCAAAGCACTTCCATCCTTTTACAAAAGAACATTTAAACTGAGAAATGACTTGTCCATGAGATAGTATCACAAGGTAGTATTTTAGATTTTCTTTCTTTCTATGAACGGTTTAAAGTGTAGATCCTGATTTTATCCATAAGTATATTAGCCATTTAAGACAATATCCTTATTTACTTTGGTTGGAAAATTTTCGTCCTGCATGGTTTTAGTGCCTGACTTGATAGTCAATACCGCATTAACTAAGTTAAAATAAACGGAACTTTTGATGTTGTAAGCCTTCCAATTAAAATCGCTTAACCTGTTCAAATATCGTCATGAAAGGGACCGTTGCTTAGCTCACGAGCTATCCAACTTTTTCTCCTTTAATCATATAAGTTTGAAAAACCAGCATCTAAAAGTCAGAATGCAAGAATGCGAAATGTAGAGTTGATGTCGTGAAGCTGTGTTATTTCATATTAACCTTAAGAAAATTATTCGCATCTCTTTCTTTTTATTTGCAAAACGTAATTGCACCAAAAAGCAAAGTTGATGATGTGAGATATTTTTAAAAGTGTTTTTCAACCAGTATTTACTTTATATTTTTTGCCTAAGTCGCTTTTAATTAAGGCAAACATCAATTTCTTAAGAAAATAAAAGCTCTTGGCTTAGTAAATGGCACTACAATGTAGCCGCACACAACAGAGGTTTTGTATCCAAACATTGATTTCTTTAGCAAATGTCCGTCCGTAGCTGTTAATTACTTTAGAGTTTCTACAATGTCAACAATAAACCTGAGAGCCCAAAAGCTCTCGCGTGGAAGCAAGTTTAGTAAAAATATTAATTCTGTTTGCAGATCGAGGTTATTCAATAAGTATACCTGCCTCAACAAAAAGACAGCTTGCCTTCATAACTAGGTAGTTTTGAATTTTATTTCCAAGAAGTTGCAATCTGTCAAGCTAGCTCTCGCAACTATGCATTTAGTCCAAGGAGGACAATTGAATTTTCTGTTAGTTCTAATTGTTATACAAAGGCCTGAATAGTGGCGTTCATCCTACAGTCCTAGATCGTACTCGAGGTTTTGTCAACATATTTACAAATGCATTAAGGCCGGCAAACTAAAATACCCACAAATAACAATCGAGAACATATAAAGAAAACTGTGCTTCGTGACTTGCCATTCAGAAATCGCCGAAGAACGTTGTCGATCCCACAGTCATTAGACTTTGAGAATTACTATCTCTGCGAAGTAAAAACGTAGAGTTGCTCGATTCAATTTATACTTATTATTTTTTTGTCTCAGTAGCGATGGCAGATAAGGATTGATGCCAAACGTTTGCGAATTGATTTTCGCGCAGATCTGAGAGAAGAAAAAAAATGCCTTTAACGCGTTTCTCAGGACTAGTTCGCTTTTCTTTATTTTAATTTCAGCGAATGAAGAACCAAAATTTCCTGTAAACTGATATTGCTACCGCTATTTTCGTTTCAGACGACAACATGAGCATTTCCATTGGACTTGGAATGTTGTGCTTTTTGTGCCTTGGCGTTGGTCAGGTAGTTATAATGATTCCCTGCGGACACACTTACATATCCTAAACCCGTTTTCCTTTACGCTCCGCTGTAAAATCGTCAGGAACGAAGGGGGCCTCCATCGGATTACGTTCTTTTAAAATACTGTTCCCCAACAAAGTCATACTGGGTGGGAAAGATAGAAATAGAAACCCAAACGACCAATTTGGGGATGTTCATTGCAGTGTATGATAATTTTGGCCTACATCTCTGCTAGCTGGAGTTGAAAATTCTGACATTATTTTCTCTTAAATTTGTCCTTTTTTTGCTCGTTTATTGGTTACGTACCCATGGCCATGATAGCATCAAAGATGAATTCTGAAAAATCGGCTCGTTTTATGTCCCTATGTCAGCATTCTTTACTAACTAATTATTTGTCAAGAGTAGGAAAAAACAAAAACTCAGCTTTATAAATTTCCTACGCGTGTCGCTAGGTTTCCATGTCACATTTGCAGGAAGGTTTACTTCGGAAATAAAAGCTGAATACTCTTACTAACTAAGAAATTGTATAATTTAGTCACGGTTTTATTGAGATATGTTACGTTTCTGATTTTTTTCCATTTGTACTGTTTTTCCTTTCCTTTCCTTTCTTTCTTTCTTTCTTTCTTTCTTTCTTTCTTTCTTTCTTTCTTTCTTTCTTTCTTTCTTTCTTTCTTTCTTTCTTTCTTTCTTCCTTTCTTCCTTTCTTTCTTCTTTCTTTCTTTCTTTCTTTTTTTCTCTTTTATTTTTTTTGTATTTCTATTGTACTTAGATTAAAGGCTGCCTGGCGAAAGGTAAGTCTATGGATTATGCTTGTATTTTGCACAATTAAAGGACTCCTACCTTTTTAGTGTGGGAGGCGCGATGGCCTCATGGTTAGTGCGCTCGACTTCGGAGCGAGCGGTCCGGGTTCGAGCCCTGGCCGGGGACATTGTGTTGTGTTCTTTGGCAAGACACTTTACTCTCAAGCTGCCTCTCTCCACCCAGGTGTATAAATAGGTACCGGAGAAACTTAATGTTGGGGGTAACCCCATGATGGACTAGCATCCCATCCAGTGGGCAGTAGAAATACTCCTAGTCGCTTCATGCTACTGAAACCGGGATAAGCTCCGGCCCGATGAACAACTTGGCTCGTATGCAGACTTACCTTTTCTTGCAGTTATCCTAACATAAATTTAGGAACAGTGCAATAGGTAACATTTTGGGCCGCTTATGACTACGTTTTTCTCTTGTATTAACAGAAGACGTTTTGACGTCTTCTGTTAAAACAGCGTAGGTAAAGTCTGTGCTCGAGCCCAGCAGCCCATCATATTCCGGCGTTTATCTCCGGTCAGAGTGTATGGAAAGAAGAGAGCCTCTGTAGGAGTGAATTATCCAGCCCAAGAAAACAATACATTGATCCCGCATGTTAGATTTCCGCGCCTCCCCACATGCGGAACGTGGACTACTAAGTAGCTACTCACCTTGATTTACAGTACCCAATGATTATCTCCTTAACAAAAATCTATCTGCCAATTTTCCGCAATATTCACGGCTTAAAGCTTATTATCATTAGGAGGTAAGGAACTCTTTTGCAATAACTATTTTAATTGATTTGGAACTTCTATCTTTTGTCCTAATTAAAGAATGCAGGCCCTGTTCCATACCATGGCAGTTGGCCTATCACCACGATGGAAGCGGAAGAGCAGAGTCAGGTTGGAAGTACTCGCTGATATCTGCCGTCTTATCAGGAGCCCGTATTCGTGTGGTCATTGGGGAATCTTACAGTACCGAGGCTGACAACGTTCATGCGCACGGCAGTCACGTGTTTGCTCAACTTCTACAACATGTCAGCAAGGCGTCTTGGAATAAGTTTCAAGATAATGCCTACTGGTGGTGGGTGATCGTGTCTACTAATGGAGTGATGCAAATGACGAGGTACAACGTGGGGTCCAATACTCATCGTGGGACTAACAGCCTTAAGAGAAGTATCAAGTGATATGTGCAGATATCTGGGCTCCTTCCAATGCCATCGCATTCTCACCTTGCCAATGGCATCAAAGTGCAGGGCAGCTTAACCAATCTAGAGAGCAGTGTAACATATGGCCATGAAATTCGATGTGTGAGTTCTAAGAGGTATTCCTTTCCACTACATAATGTCGCAATTAACAGCCATGGAGTCAAGTGCGTTTCTGCGCAAAACGTGGACCACATAAGGACCACCTTGAGCAACAATGTTATCCAGTTTCAAAGTAATGCCTATTGGTGGTTCACAGTTGTAACTACACGTGGACTTCGCGATGCATCGCGATGGACGGTTGGGACCCGTCAGTCACGAGGTCACACCCAGGACACCGTGGCGATTGAGTCGTTTACAGACGGTTGCTGGAAGGACGTCTTCGCCCATGATAAAAAAGGAATACGTATTTGTGGGTCACGGGAAGCACTAGTATCGGCTTTGATGTCTGGTCATCGTGTTCGTTTCCAGATACCAGAATGGAATTACTACACAGCCGAAACTGACAACCTGTCCGTCCGGCTCAGGCGCTTAAACTCAAAATGCAAGATTTTGTAATTTTTAGCCAGCTTCACTTGATTTATTGTGTATATTCATTAAGGGAAAATAAAAGCCATTTAACTTGTAAACGCTCGTGTTTAAGCTCAGACTGTTTTGTTGTCACTGTTTTTCAGTTTTTATATTCTCAATGCCCTCCAAAATGATAATAGTAATACAGTTTATGTTCTTGGGCATAACAATGTTTTGGCCCCCTCCCAGCTCATTTTAGCCTTCGCCTAGCGGCTCGGGCTAAAATGAGTCTGAGTTGGGCCCAAAACATATTTATGCCCGCGAACATAAATTCTACTGTTTTATTGTCGCATTCTTCCAAACTGACCTGCAATCTCCCTTGTGTGACCAAGGTAGACCTATGATGGGTCGGGTAGTGGAGAGTATCGCCATACAAGGGCGAAATGCTGTTACATGTCTATTGAGGAGCCTTATAAAGGAGAAAAATCTGCAGATTATCACAATTTTCTTTATTTGGAGGTACACAAACTGTTTTGCACACAATCAGTTTCACCAACAGTTGTTTGCTAAGAATACTCGACACGATTGTTCACTGACAACTGCGTGCTAAAAGTACCGCGCCGTGTACACCCAACCGGTTTTAAACGCCTACAAAGACATCAGTTATCTGAAGCAACACGACTGTCAAGAGGCACTGCTTTGATTGCTGGCATGGATACCACAGCTACAGCAACAGCTACAGCTATAGCAAATACAACTGATAAAACTATTTCGTTCTCAAGCTCGATATATTTATTGCGGCGTTATTCCAAAACGGTTGAGTGACACTGACTGTTGGCACGTCGATGCTCAGTGTCCCGAAAAACGTTAACTGTAAATATTATAACATGTGACATTTATTATTACTAATATAAGTGGGCCAGGGCTACCACTTACTCGCTACGTTTGCTTCATAGAACAGTTCACGGTCTCCTAGCTGTGCAAACCTTAAAACCATTTTCAGTTTCCTCCTATCATTAAAATAACGCCCCCTTTAGTGCGCAAAAGACATGGCAAAAACATTACTTAGATACATTCCACCTCACCCTTATTAGAGCAAAATGAGTGGCGAAAGAAATCCAAAATTCTTTTCGTGTTACTTCATTGTAGTCTGTGCTTGTTTGATAAAAACTTGTTAGAGACTAGATAACACTCGGGTCGTCTACTTAACTGATCGAAAATCATATCCAAAACCAATATCGACCCGAGTACACCAATCCTCCCGTGCTAGCTTGGCATCGATTGCAGTGTCCGTTTATTTTCGTCACGTTTTCGTGTTTCGCCATGGGCCTGGTCTTACTACACTTATATAGCTGAACAATCAAAACAACAACAACAGATTCTGAAACTAGTGCATAATGTTACTGTTGTGTACACTTGTGCACACTTGACACTAACGACCCTAGCTAATTCTCTGGCATGGCTGGCCCATTCTGGTCTTAATGGTGTGGCAAAAGGCCAAGCGAGAACTAATTTTACAGTAAAACAAAAAAAAAAAAAAAAAAAAAAAAAAAAAATATATATATATATATATATATAGCTGTAACTTACGTTATTGAGGTACTGAACCTAAAAGCCTCGTGCTTTTCGCCTATCGAACAACCCTCGCAGATAGCACCAGTTCTACGAGACACTTCCTTTACAGACCGGTCCTAACAACAGTAGCCTGCATAGCAGGTGAACGCGAGGTAGCGCCAGAGGACTGATAGACTTGCAAAAAAGCTCCCTGAGGTCATAAGCGCGTCCCATTAGACCAACATTTGCTCTGAATATCCAAAAGTTTCTTTTGACGAGTGGAACGGCACTTTCCCTTGACTGAATCGTTTTTACATTAATTGGTGGATTCTCGTCAACTCTTTTTTTTTTTTTTGATTTTCAGAAGATAACGATGATATGATTATTACGCATTTCCTATTTCTAAAGCTCGAAAAGAATTAAATTTATTCGTATCGCAGCCCAGTCTTTCGATTCCAGCTATCCAAGATCCTCTTCGTTCAACAAGAGAAACGTGACAACTTCTTCCCAAAACGGGAAGAATAAAACTTGTTGCGGACATAGAAATATGTCTAGGAAATAATTCCTAGTCGTGTATAACGAAGAAAAATCGCCGTCTTCGAATTCTAGGTCTGTAAGAGAAAAGAGAGAAAAGAAGCTGTCTGAAACCTCTAAAATAAGCAGACAATTTTTCTATCGTCCAAATTTTCAGAATTAGGGCAAACTCGAGAGATTGACTTAAACTTTCGAAACGATTTTTCCGAACATTTACGTTTCATTCGTTTTTGTATTGAAATTTTGGAAAAATTCAGTCTAAAGGAACGCGCTCTAAAAGAGAGAAAAAACTGAGCATAAGTTTTCCTTTATAAGAAACATTTGAAGGTAGAGGTTATACATGTATGCAGTAATTATCTTAAAGTAGATTGTAAATCACATGATGCCTATAGTAGATGTAGTTAGGTAAGGGCAATCATAATTGCCATAGCTGCGTGATAGGCGGTAAAAAAAAAAACCACAACAACAACTGCAATACACTTATAACTGGAGAATACTTCACATCTTATAATTTACTCTCTTTCCACGCAAGGAATAAACTAACCTTATCTCATAAGCAGTTAACTTAAATATAAAAAAAGTACCTCTCCTCACTTCTATCTTCTCAGTAACTCTTCTCACGCTAACTTTGAAGTAACTTTTAGCTATAAGGAAACGTGCTTAATTTGACATGGAAGTTCCTGACGAAAGCTTGGGAAGAGGCTCATTCGAATTCCGAATGAAATTCATGAACAGTTCCTTTTTACCGAGAGAAAAACTGTTCCAAATGAAGGAATTTTCGTAAAGATACCAGTGGTTGCACTGCAATCCATTCCTTAGACAAAAACATTTAACATGTCGCGGCTTCGCAAAAAAAAAGGCGAAAAAAGAAAACAAAATCAAAGGGGCTACATTAAGTAACAAAGCCAAGCCCTAAATTTCTAATCTGCATGAACCTAATTTATATCGCAGGTATACTAACTGAATACTAATTATCTCCAATAAGTAACTTTGGTATTTCTAGTCTGACTTTCACCAGCCCCTTTAACAAGCACACAAGACCTGGTCTACTTATTTGAACGTTATTAGATAATCTGGATAGCATTGATTATCATAGAACACAACGAAAATGCTTGGATTCGCGGGGTTATCCACGACAGTGTCGTAAGCATCTGTGGCGTCACTTCCCTTGGGAGGTGGGGTTATCATTCCCTGGCGTCCAGTCGTGTACTCACCAACAAGGACACGTGCAAGATACATGTGACGGTTTCCGGCTCCACCTGGTGGTGAATACTTGGTCTGTGTAGAATAAGAAGCATCTCGAGCAAAATAAACGCCATTTCCAAACATAGTGGCTAAAAGCAGTAAAAGCAGAACTGGTCAGTGGATTAAAAATTTAAACTTAGGGTTAGGGTTATTGGGCTTCACGAGCATGTTACGTAAGAATGGTATGACACTAAAAATATGAAAAGAAAAACTAAATAGTTCTTCACGCATGACAACAAACTGTGAAGTTGAAAAATCATAGTAAACCAACAGTCACTTCTTAGGCCGCAGCCGAATTCACTTGTAGCGACGGGAAACTAGAGTATTTATGGGGTGATAAGAAGAGGGCGTTTCTAACGGGGTGACACCTGAAGTGCGTTTCATGACATGCTTTTGCTTTGTATTACAAAGTGGAGTGGTGAATCACCACACTATTTACTTAAACTTTCAAATACATTTGGCTTATACATGCATGGTCACATCTAAGTATGACAGCGAAAATTTAAAAGGATCCTTATAGTTCATCCTTGATATACACATCAGACAAATTCTCTGTGTATCACACCTACATATACACTACGATTAAAAATACTTAGCAATTAACGACATCTTCTTTGGGCTCACGTTTCAAGGAAGTGTTCTGACGAGTGGATTTTGTTTTGCTGGACTAGAAATAATAATTTGTATTTGCTAGGTAAAGAATTTCGCTTAGATTAGTTATTAAATTGTAATCAACTTGACTTACGGTGTAGACTCGTCCATCTAACGTTGAGAAACAAAAATGGCTAATTTTACAAGTTCGCGTAAATTTGGAGAATTCCAGTTGGAACTTACCATTCTTCCCACAATAGCTTCTGTTGAAACCAGTCTTGTTGATGCTAGCACAGCTTCCTTCAGCTGTACCATGGAAAAGTGTTCGTTCATTGCTTCCTTTCTTCTGTTCCATTTGGTCCTTTTTTACCATATATACACGGTACAGGGCAGCGTTTTGTATTCTCTGAATCTTAGTGATGGTGATAGGGGAGGTCTTGTGAACTTCATCAGCTACCTTTTTGTACTCGTTTGCGTGGATGACAGGATCTAATGGCACTAGATGAACCTCCTCCTCTTTGCCGAAGCTATCTTTTGGATGCACGTCCCATTCGTTTGGTAAAGGAATACCTGTTTAAAGTAATTATTTGGGAAATCATTGTCTACATATAGAGGCTTACAAGCTATACCAACTTAAAGTCACGCGCCTCGAAAACTATAAGACCTTCGTTACTTTCGGAATTTTACGATAGCTATGTCACGATAAGCTGTCTTTGAGGCACTGCAAAACAGAAAAGCAGTCTGTTCATAATGGGCACACAGTAACGGTACGATAAAAACAAAAAAAACAACAACAACAAAAAAGAAAAAAGAAACGAAAAAATGATATGACATGAGCAAAATGTCCTTATACAATATAACACACATGTAATATATAATGTAGTAAAAATAAATTGAATAAAAAGTATTTTAAAAGAATAGTTTCACATGCTAGTGAATACGATATGTTTCTTTTCAAGACATTGGAATTAGTACTTATTGAGTACTTAACCACATGAGCCGTTTTAAGGTCAATATTTCTCTTTCTCTTTTTATGTATAGTACAGGTTCCCCAATTTCTATTAAAATAGTTACTTCTTATACCATGAAGTATAAGTACGATAAAATATCAGCTAGTTTTTGAAATAAACGTTACCTTTTCCAAACTCTTTTCGGACGACAACTCTTTCCTCGCCATCTTCGAAACAGGTTTCTTTCATGTCCTTGAAGACTACCTCACATCTGACATCTTCAATTATGACCACCACGGAATCGTGGCCATCGTTAAACGCGTTTTCTATCTGTAAATTAATGCTGGTGTCATAAGGTTCCCAACTGCCATCATCGTCACGAAAGAACCACTGGATGTTCTTGGCGAGAAGTTCTTCAACCCCTCGTGTGTAATCTTCCTCTAGTTGCTGGTTGAGGATCTCGTGAATCGTGGTGGCCACATCTAATACGCCTTCTACATCACCTCGTATGCTAATGCGGCCTATTGCCTCTTCAATGGTCACTGAGACATCGTGCTCTGCTTGCAAATCCCTTATTTTCCGCTTCTGCTGCTTGGAGAGCTTGCTAATCGCATCATGCTCTATCACTTTCTGTTTGCAGTGATCAGCTACATCATTCTCGATGTCTTTGATGACTTTATCGATATCTTGCTTAGTCCCTGCAAAGATCTCCAAGTAGCTGTCGCCTTTTGGGCTCAACATTTTCCTTGATGCTTTGGCATGCGATGTTGCCGAGCCAATTTTTCCTAATCCAAACCAGCCAGCAATCTTGGATATGACGCCTGGTTCGCCCTCTTCCGACGAACGAATGCATGCCTCCATTGCACTTCGGAACACCTTTAACATGTGCGGCTCATAGATTACAATTCGAATAGAGCTAATTGATTTTGGCTGCTCTTGAGCAAACTTGGAAAATGCCAGCAACATCCCTTCAGCAGCTTCTTTCACGTCTTTTCCTATGTTACCAGTTCCAACAGCTGGGAAAGATACCGAAGTCAGTCCACTGGAGTCAGCTTTCCGTAGACAAGTAACGATACAATCTTTGATAGACCGCATGGACGACATTGTGTCCGGAACCATGTGGTAAATGTTTCTTACATTTAATTTTCCTGCTCCAGTAACTGCAACAGAACCTGACGATTGGAAACCTAGGGATGAGCATTCTTGCTGAATTGTTGGTCCTCCAGCATTTAGAATTGCCGTTCCAACGCCACCGCCTACTGCTAACTTGTCGTTGGACAAAATCGCAATTGCATCGGTAACCTCTTTGGTAATGTCACCAGTTTCAACTTGAACAGTGATAGCGCCCATTGTGATTTCAGGCTTTATGTGATCTAATTCTTCATCCACTATCTCAAAAGCGTCTAAGTCGTCTGGATCAGAACTTTTGATGGTCACCCCAGGCGATCTGCCACGCTTCTTTTTTTCACTTCCAGCTGCTGCTGAAGGCGGTAGCCCGGGTTGACTTCCCTTCCTTGTTTGAAGTTCAGCCTGAAACGCTTTTACGGAGGGAGTGTCCTTGTCATAAACAACTAAATGAATCTCCCTTAATGAGCTGCCCGGATTATTCTTACTGAATGCCAAACCTTCTTCAAAGGAAGCAGCAGCCACGCGATCACGAGGATAACCAAGATTTCCCGTTCCAAGAGCAGGAATAGCGATGCTGACAAGTTTTCGCTTCTGAGCTTCATTGAGGCATTTCTTTATGATACCACGCAATTCCTGCAAGAGATTTACGATTTTGCGATTCATTACTTTTAACCATGTTACATTGGGGCGGCTTAGCTCAGTGGGTTGTATGCTCACCTTACATGCAAGAGATGGCGGGTAAAACTCTCAACTGGATCATTAACTAGGGATAGCGTAAGAAATATAAGCGGTAACCGATAAATCATGCTGACCGATTTCACTCTTAAAAAAAACCCGCACACACACAATTCATGAAACAACTTTGATCGGTGCGCCAAATAAGCAGCGTTGTATCATTAAGTCAGTGACAGCGTTGACGCTGGGCTTCTGTGAAGGGAGTCAAGTTGTATGCGAACCGCACAACCGGTCAGGATGGTGAAGACTTGCCGTTGTTTTTGCTGCAATAATTCAACAAAATAGATGAAGTTCGCGACCCCTCTTAAATTCTGAGCAGATACTTTGGTATCTTTGGTAATGAGCGCTCAATGAACATAAAGTACCATTCAGTTCACGCAGATGGTACAACCTTGAGTAACATGGAACTATAAGTGTCGCTTATACGGTTTCTGGTTAGCTTAAATCAGCCTGTTAAAACAATTTTAGCCCACTTAATTCCGTATAGCACCCTGAAATTGTTAAAAGTCAGGTCTCTCTAGCTGACGTGGATGCTTACAATCTGTCTAAAAACAAGTTCATGTAGTGCGTAGTTTGACTTTGTTTACATAACGGTTTCCAGTAGCTACAATCATGGTAAAACGTCTTGGGACAAATTTACACCTTTGGTGCTTTTGCACACACGCCAGACGCGAATACAACTGAACCTGCCTAGCTTCTCCTCCACATACAATGCTGAAAACTAGTACCTGCAATTTCTCCTGAGTTTGAACATTGCATTGCGTGGGGAGGGGGCAAAAGCAACGCGTTTTGTAAATTTTAAAATTCAGTTGTAAAATACAGATAATTCGCTGCATTATACATCATTTTCCCGAGGACTTTTGTCCATCATCGTAACTTACACGATTAAACGTTTTTGTTTCCAACCACATTGATTTTCCCTTGGAACTTAAACCGAAAACTGCGTATCTGTGACCCTTAATGTCCAATATATTTTGTACCTGTTCGCCGCTTTGTTGGTTCCATGTAGCACACGACGTGTGGAAGACATGCTTACAATTCAGCTTTCCTCCACTTGTTACCACTATGTCTCCAGTGTTTACCTTACCAATCGCCTTACATTCTTGCTGTAGAGCAGGACCGGCAGCACTACTCAGGGCTTTGGCACTTGCGTTTCTGCTAAGATCGAGGTCTGATGACGCCGAGTTGACGATAGCGTCAACCTGAGGAACAACAACACAAAGAGCCCTTTGTTAACATCTGTCATAATATAACCACTGTGTCAGATCCTAATTTCGCTATATTAGAATAACAGACAGTTTTCGACTCTACGAAATGGCGAGAAATCGCTTTTTACCTTATTTGTTTATCGATACCACAAAAAAGGAGGTAAAATTGAAAGAAAAAATGCGGCATCTTGAGACTTATGATCTTTATTGATCTTGAGTGAGACGTACAAATTATTGAAATTGGCATGATAACATATAAAGGCCAAGTTTTTTAAAATTACAGTTTACACGACAGGCGTTTCAATCATGTTTGTCACTGCAGAATGCCTTCTATTCCTATTGACGTTGAAATGGCTGAAATTTAAAGCAACATCTCTTCACGTAATTATAGAAATGTTCTGACTTGCCTTTTCTTGAGACATATTACCAGTAACAAGAATCAGTTTTAAGTCTTCCGATGTCTTGATGACATTTGGAATATCTGCAGTTGATGCAGTCGACGGTGTACTGGGCATTGACTTCTTTCTTCCCTTGCCTTTGCTCGCTTTGATCTTTACCTTTGAATCTGAAGAGCTCTCATAGTTGGGATCATGGAGAAATCTGGAATCCATCTCCTTCACAAAGGCCTTTACAATATTATCGTCGGTGCTGGTGAACTGAATCTCAGACAAACGACAACCTGGATTTTCTTGAGAAAACACTACAGCTGAATCGACCATAATTTTTGCGCACAACTGGTATGGAAAATCATAGACGCCTGTGCTAATGGCTGGTAATGCGATTGATTTATAGCTTTTGGCAGAATCTAGGGCATTTTTTACTGTATAACTTAGAAGGCTCTCTTGTCTTGGAGACCTGCCCATCCTCTTTTCCCAAGCTGCTTCCTTTGTCCATTTCGGTCCTACGGCATGAATGACTTTCTTGAACGGCAATTTTCCAGCGGAAGTTGCAACTACATGCCCATCTAGAAGCGGCCCTCGGTCGACGATGTATTGATCACATTCGTCCTTGAAGACTTCTCCGGCCGCTTCAGCTATAGCTTTGGAGACACCACCCACATGATGGAGGTTAGAGTTGGCTGCATTGACAATCACGTCCACATTTCGATCGCAGATGTTGTCCTTAAAAACCAGAATGTTTTTTCCTTCTGGGGTAAGGAAACTACAGAGCTTCTCTTTTTTCCCTTGATTTTCTTCCTTTTTTTCTCCTGGTTTCTTTGACGATTCATACTTTTCTGAAATATAGTGTTCGATGACACATTTATTCTCATTCTCCATAAGACTTAACAATTTCTTGCCCTTGCTCTGACCCAGTACTTTGCGCATTCCTGGCTTGTTAAGGAATAACTTTTCGCTCAGAACTTTGGATGCCAGATCTTGAACCAATTTTGTCCCTTTTTGAACTCCGTCAGTCGTTCCAGAGATGCTCAAACCTTCGTCATCTTCGTCTAGCTTTATCCGTGTGGAATATTCTTTCAAATCTTCTTCTATTTGCCGAAATTCCTGTTCTCTGTACTTTGCAAGGAATCGCCTGCATCCTGTGGGAAGTCTCACCACGTTGTTGACAATGGTGTTTTCTTTCAAAAAGCGCCTGACAGCAGCCAGGGCGGATGAAACGTCATCCTTTGTTCCCACTAACCTTATTTTCTTGCTGCGTCTGTCGAAAGAGAGGCTCAAAATACGCTTTTCGGTCAGATCATATCTTAACTGACGCCACTTTTCGCTTTTTTCGAGCTGAACTTGATCCTCATCTAAGTCAAAGCATTCTTCGACAACCAGTCGTTTAACCAACTCGGCAGCTTTTTCAGCAACTTCAGTTTTCATTCCCATAACTACTACACCGTCTTTCCTTTCTGAATCAAAGGCCAAGCCAGCTTGTAAATCGCTGGCTGTGAATTGGTCGTTAATGAATGCTCGACAGGCTGTACTCCTAAGCATTTCGACGGTATTCTGCGACATCTCAAGGCTTATTTCCTTTACTTTGGCAATCGTCTCCCATACCGCTGCAGAAACCTTGTGAATGGTGATGGAAGGAGCACGAATTTGAACCTTTCCCGTTTCTAGGAGTATGCTGACTTGAGTTTCTTCGTATTCGGCTTCTAGTTCCTTTCCAAAGTCTAGATCTCTTAGGAACTGCAGTCTCACACTATGGTCAATATCTATCGACTTTGTTTCTATAGAAGCCTTAAGTTTGGCTTTTCTCTCGATGCTTGTCTTTAATTCTTGCAAATCATTCATGAGTCCGTCAACATCTTGCTTCTTTCCTGTGAGGGAAATTACATGCTGCTGAGCTACGCAACGCACTTTCACTTTTTCTTCCATGGCACTAACATTTTTCATAAAGTTATCCACCACAGCTTTCCAAGCTTCAGGCAGGACATGCGAAGTGGCTGTCTGAAATTGTTGCTTGAAAGAAGCGATGACTTCGCATGCCTCATCAAATTTTTTCCTGTCTGCTGATACTTTATCCACAGGCCTGACGATTATGCTACTGGTGCCTTCTTCCCAGGTTATCGTTACACCATGATCATCCTGGACCTGCGTGAACTCAGCTTTGTAGTGCTCACAAATAAAGAGCATTACTTGTGAGTCTAATGGGATACTTGTCATCAGCTCAACTTCCTGTGCTTCCGGCTGAGAGACTGGTTTCCCAAGGAAAGGGCTGTGGAGACTTACTTCCAAGTTTGCCCCGTTAAGGGAGTGGCTCTTCGACAAAACTTTCGTAGCAACTGCAAGGGAAAGTGAATTAACCAACTGGTCAGTTGTTGCGATATGCTACTAATTAAAGGCTTGTTAAGAGATAAAATTTACCGTCTAATTTTGATTTCGTAATATTTCAGACAACAGTTAAGTATCTGGCATCCTTCTTTCAAGAAATGAACACGAGACCATCAATTTACCGAAAGGTGTTGGCGCCCACCAACAATGCCTAAAGCTTAATTTCTTTCGCTCCTCCTGGTTACCTCTAGAAAGCATGCAAGAAGACGGTGCTTTAGTAACTTGCAGGGATTCTTGTTTCCACTCAGTTCAAAGAAAGTTTCAGTATATCCTGATTCCGAAAAGTTAAGAAGGCAATATTCTCCGCGAACATTAGCCTTCCCATAGTCGTTATTTTGTCCTCGACTAGAAGGTCTGTTAACAGACTATATATAAGATCAGATTGAGCTTTGACAGACACGGACAATGATTCGATTCAGCTCCCCTACTAAATAAAGCGCCCCCTATCTGATGAGCACTCCCCATAAAGTGCGCGCCGTTTAATCAATAAGTGCCCCTTCCAAAACGTGTCCTAATAGGGGAGATAACATTCAAGGCATTGACGTGGAATGAATTATGAAGTCTCCATTTTCATCCGCATGTAACATTGAACATTATGACTATGAGAGCTCCCATAGTTACAGCTCTTAAGTTAAAGCAGCTGTCTTTTAAGTGTTGTATCACATTCAGATGCAAATGGTCAAAAAGAAACAAGCGTTATGTCACTATAAGTGCCTTATATCCAGTTAGCGCCCTCCTCTAAGCTACCAAAAGTAACAGGGTACTACGTCGAATCATTACAGTTCGTCAAGGCCCAGAAAGTTAAACATATATCTATATGTATACGTGGTTTAAGTCAATAATCTTAGCTCTGCGAAGATAGGATATTTTAATACCTTCTGGGTCCACGAAGTGGACCAGTGCGCATCCTTCCTTTATATTAAGTTCTACTTTGATGACCTCACCGCCCCCGTTCTTGGGGTTTTCAAAATGGTAAAGAACTGCATCCTCAGTGGTGTTTTCCCTGTTCAGACATGTCACTTGCACACAATTGCAAACGGGAACTTGTTCGATTGAGAGCTGTCTACCCTCCAGTTGTCTCTTGGCAACCTTCTGTGTAATGGCTTGATAGTCTGCCGAAAGAAATGTAGTTTCCCAGCTCCCAGATTACTTAAACACTCGTAAATGATTTAAAAAAAAAAAAAAGATAATAGGGCAATAGCATGAATTTTGGAGGGCATATAGTTTATTTGTGGCCCGAGTAGCATCATTTGCGCCCTCGCTTCGCTTTAACTATATGCCCGACAAAAGTCATTTGATTATCATTATTATCAATACACTAGGCCAAATCGCACAAGTTCATTTCAATTAATAAGAAAAAAATGCTTAACAGAGATGTAGCATGAAACTAAGATGTAGAAAGTTGTTGCTACAGTACGATCAGCTAAACAAGAGGCAAATAAAATTCCTTTCTGTATACAATAAAAGTCAAATGTAATCTAGTATTAAAAAGATTAGTAAAAAATGATTAGCAAAAATGATCAAATGAATGCCTTGTAAGCTGCCGCCATCCCTCTGTGCCGCGGCGAGCAAAATGAAAACACAACGAAAACCAACTAAACTCAAGTAACTTCTCCGCATCTTTCCGAACGCCGTCCGTGTTCCACCCTTCCATGAGGTATCGATTCAATTTCTACCTGTCTCCAAACTGAATAGATCATTTGTGTTCTGGTTTCGCATCGTTTTCTTTCGTAAATAGCTTGGCCTTTGCTTCAATCATTTTGTTGGCAGACATGAATTCGCTGTCTTGCAAAATGCTTATGTTTCGGCTGAGTGGAGCACAGGTTAGATGGCAATGAATGGCCGCTCTAATTCCATTCAATGCACTTGGAGTAATGCTTGGTCTTTCTCTGTTCTCCCTTTAGCGAAGAACTTTCGCAGAATTTCACTGAACTCCGTTGGACTTAAGACTTACTGTTTTGAGATCTACTGTAATTTTTCTTTCCTCACAACATTTCTCGAACTTTTTTAAATCCCCGCTCGTTTGCTTTCTTGGTTTTTCGCTTGAGCTTTTTGCTTAATTTCATCCAGTTGCTCGTTGTCCAGGTCCGAGTTTTGACTAGAAAAAAGATGAAAATTTAGGACTTCAAAATCTTCAAACGTCAAAAGTTCACTACAGAACTACAAAGTGCAAACTCGCGCCAACTCTAGCATTGAAATGGTATCCTCAGGATCTCACAGACCGAGCGAAGTTGTTTGACATCTCTGCAGCCAATCAGAATCAGGGTGGCAAATGCATTTTGAGCCCGCGCATTTCCCGTTTGGCCCGCAAAATGGTACGTTTTACGGAGGGCAGTTTGTCATTTGGCCGCGCGTATTGATAATAATGATGTCGTAAAGTGATCAATAACCGATGTTCAAAACAGTGGAACATGCGAAAGTGTTTGGGGGCGAGGCGAATGCAGCCTCGTTGCGACAGAAACAAGTCAGAACATGGAATGAAAGTGGTATCTGTATTAAATCTGGAAATATCTATTTAGACATAGTGATTTGTCCTACAGTCAAGACAAAACTGCGGGGAATTGTCGTCCGGAACAATAATTGTATTAATTACATTCAGCACATTCAGCTTTATTGAACCGCTAGTAGTGGATCTGGAGCGTAAGATTGTATTCGCAAGTTTTGTTTCAATACTGCTGTCATGCATGTGAATGGCTTCAATAAGATGCGATTTTGAGCGTTATAGAGACACAATTTCCACATTATCCTGGTTCGAGGTCAAAGCCGTCACTGAATTCCAAAATGTGACGTAAGGCAAATAAGTTTGATTGGAAGAAATGACAACACTTTTTTTTAGCCAAGTCTTATGAGTTGAGATACTATCGCAAGACGTTCGACCAAAAACTTTCGAGGATTCCTGTCGCCGAGTTAAAAAGGTTTGGTTTATGATTTTGGTGCGCGTCTATCGCGTTATAGACGCATTGAAATTTTGAGAGCCCTTGAGAAGGAGTATATTGTCCTTGGCTGACCTTAGAGCAACCTTCACGCTATCGTGCCCTCCAACTCCCAGTTACATCCGTAACTCGAGAGACGCATACGTAGCATAAACCCATACCTAGATTGCATACAAACGAAGACGAAGGAGCCTAATAAAAAAATTAAAAAAAAAACCCTTTTTTTATGGTTTTGTCACTGAGGTAAATTTAATCAAACTTACCGTATGTTTTATTAAAGGTCACTGCTGCACTTCCTTGCTCTCCAAATTCAATGGACAACACTTCTACTCCACTGACAACCTCCATGTAAGATTGAAGTCCATCCCGTGTGGTTTTGTCACTCAGACCTTTGACAACAAACCTTTTAGTGTCAATAGGAAGCTCCTTTACAGGTTTTCTAATGGTTATTTTCAGTTCTGCGTCATCAAGGGTGAGTACTCCTTTGTTGACAACTCCAACTGCACCTTCAGATTAAAGAGCAGACAAAACAAAGAAGCCACGATATTAGAGGTTCTTTCGATGAGATTTTGTTTATTGTACATGTTCTTTGTAGTTTGCACTTGTGCTCTGATTTTGCAAACTTAGCCCGAAAACGTGACGAAAACCTGACAGACTATAACTTTGTTAAAGCAGAATGATACCCTTTGTGTAGCGATGTGGTTACGCGAAAGCTAGCAGAATGTCAGATGCCCACATTTCATGGGGGATATCAACGGATTTACAGAGAAAATGTCGAATCTAGTATTGAACACATTTGTCATTTGGCCCGACGGTTTTGTTCTGGACAGGACGTATGATTTATAAACATGTGCTAGCATTGGATCGATCTATAGACAGTGGAATTGGGTGGGCTTCATCATAGTTTGAACATTCGCCGAGAAGTGGAACTATCCCTTTAATAGCAAGTTCACTTACTTTCAGCTTTTGCAAAAGTCACGACAGCAATTCCCTTCTCAGGTGTATAATCCACGTGCTCTACTACGCCTCCCCCGGTGCGTCTAGTGTTCTCGAAGAACATCCAAATAGAGTCTTTGGTTGAGGTTGCAGCAAGTCCATGCACTTCTAAGACCCGTGATTCTTGTGCTTGGTCCTTGTCTGGTAGACCACATGTGTTGTTACTGGCTGTGACTTTCAGGGTAGCTCCATCAAGAACATGCTTGTCTTTTTGTAACACAGTAGTTACGACTGCAAGTATCAAAACAATCTTCGTCATCAAAAAATTTGTCGTGGCTAACTTCTACAGTCGATGATTATTCTGCTGTAAAACGTCACATATTTTGTGTTTCTTATACATACACTGTAGATCGATTAGTCATTGTTACACATGTATATCGATAAGTTCTCATGCATATTTTAACAAGGACATACATGTAGCATATTTACTTCTGATACCCCTAATTCATTGTAACAGTAGTACCCGTCCCAGGCATTTATCTACCCGAAAAAGGGTTTAAACAATAGTAAAAAGTTTAAACGAAACCAAACCTAATTGAAAATTCATAGGCCAGTGGTAGAGAAAGCAAAGCCCCATTAATATTTTGTAGCACGTGTTTTTCGCTTTACTCTACACTGTTTTATAATTGTCAATAATAAATCAAAATAAATTCTCATCCAGTCAACTTACCAGCAATATCCTTGAATGTCACGAAAGCCACACCAGCTTCAAGTTTCAAATCCACAGTTTCTACCTCCCCACCTCCGGAACGACGCTTGTTTTCAAAGTAATTCAGAATTGAGTCTTTAGTCGTGCTTGCAGGAAGGCCAGCCACTTCAATGGTATTACCGTTCCCGTCCCTTCTACCACGCATTTCAAAGCTGACATCAAGGGTAACGTCGTTCAAAGTATGCTTGTCACGCTCAACCACACGTTCTGCAACTAGAGAAATTATGAAAATCGATGAAGTGACTGACTGACTGACGGACAAGTCAGTGAATGTCAATCAATCAACTGATCGATCGATTGATTGATTGATTGATTGATTGGTTGGTTGGGTAATTGAATGATTGACTGACTGACTAACTGACTGACTGACTGACTGACTGACTGACTGATTGATTGATTGATTGATTGATTGATTGATTGATTGATTGATTGATTGATTGATTGATTGATTGATTGATTAGACTCCAATAAGGGCCCGTTCATTATTCACCGCCTGTGGTGGGTCGGAGGATTTTCCGCTAAAGAGATTAACATTTAGCTGATTCCCCTTCAAATGTTATTTTATTGAAGTGATCCCCCCGCAGTGTTTTTGCCAGAGCGCGCCATTGCGGGAATCCCGCGTTGCAATCAGAGATGGCCCCCAGAAAAAACAAAAAAACGGCCAATTCGGCCCTTTCCTTTTACAGGCATAGTATTTTAAAAGCCATCCCAAGACTCGAAATTGTGATCGATACGGTCGCCAATGCAACTAACATTTCATCCTTGGCGACCAAAAATTCTGGTTTAGTCGCCATAATAAGGCATAATGGCGACTACATTTCTCTGTGTTGACGATCAATAAAAGTTATTTTGTCACACATTATGTCCTTCTAGAAAATCATATTGAAAGATCTTTGCTTCTAAAACATTCAACATAAGAAAAGAAGTAAATCCGTCCTTTTGCTTTGCTCTATTGACTCTCTCATATCGGAAAACTTCCAAATGGCTGACCGAGTTTGAAATCGCCCTATAATACATTGCAAACCCTTGATCATTGATTACATCATGTAGGCCTAAGGATTGTTCTCTTGTAATGCACGGATCCTTCATACTAGTATCTGATGCAAAAGAAACTTTACTGAGTAGAAACCCTTCAAAAAGCACTTACTATTAAATTTTATCATAGATCCTAATAAATTGCTTTATTTCTCTTGGTGCCCTGATGCCTTTTTTCCTTCTGTAGCTTTCAATTTAGTGGCCCTTTTCCTAAAAAATTGGCCCCTAAAAAAGATCTTCAGGGGCCACTTTGGCCCTCAAGTAAAATTTCTGGCTGAAACACTGGGCCCCCCTCATAACTATAAATAAATTTCGTGATCCTCCCACACATCTTCGCAAACACATTCACCTTTCCACGTGTATATTTAGTGCTTCTCACATTCATATGCAAGCAATATTTCTAACTATACTTATAATTTGATAAAGCCGCCATGGTACAGACTCTTAATCCATATCTTGGGCTAGTCTGGATCCCCATATCTGATGTCAGTTGACAAACGGACAGCGCTCCCCTGCAAGGGGGTTCGAGAGCATCCTTCCCCGGAGGATGTTTAAAATAGAGGTCCTTAAAAATGGGCTTTCCGGTATTGTGAGGCCAGGCCAGCTGTTAAAAAGTCTCACGTTTTTCCTTTTTTTGTTTTTTGTTTTTTGTTTTTGCATTTAGCGGTGATTCAGCCATCTGATTCTCCCTTCTGAGCTCGCAGTTATGACTTACCCCTCTTCTGTTATCCGAAAAATCAAATGATCCCCCCAAAGTCCTCCTACCTCCGTCTCCAGGCGATAAATAATGACCGGTCCCTAAACTAGCAAAAACATTCTTTTCAACTCAAAGATTGACTTCAGCTTGCTTCACCGGACATTAACTTTGAAAGATGCACTTATATCGTAATAGGGCACTTACTCTAACATACATGCAAATGGAGAGCCAATGGTAGCAAAAACAAAGCCCCATTTTGTACCATGTGTGTTTCGCTTTACTCTCCACTATTTTATCATTGTCAATAATAAATCAAAATAAATTCTCATCCAATCAACTTACCACCAATATCCTTGAATGTCACGAAAGCCACACCAGCTTCAAGTTTCAAATCCACAGTTTCTACCTCCCCACCTCCGGAACGACGCTCGTTTTCAAAGTAATTCAGAATTGCGTCTTTAGTCGTGCTTGCAGGAAGGCCAGCCACTTCAATGGTTTTACTGTTCTTGTACCTTCTACCACGCATTTCAAAGCTGACATCAAGGGTAACGTCGTTCAAAGTATGCTTGTCACGCTCAACCAAACGTTTTGCAACTAAAGAAATTATGAAAATCGATGAAGTGACTGACTGACTGACTGACTGACTGATTGATTGCCTGACAAGTCAATGAATATCAATCAATCAACTGATCGATTGATTGATTGATTGATTGGTTGGTTGGGTAATTGAATGATTGATTGAACCCCAACAAGGGCCCATTCATTATTCACCGCCTGTGTTGGGTCGGAGGATTTTCGGCTAAAGACATTAACATTTAGTTGATCCCCCCTTTAAATGTTATTTTATTGAAGTGATCCCCCCTCATAACTATTGATAAATTTCGTGATCCTTCCCCACGTCTTCGCAAACATATTCACCTTTCCACGTGTATGTTTAGTGCTTTTCACATTCATATGCAAGCAACATTTCTAACTATACTTATAATTTGATAAAGCCGCCGTGGTCCAGTCTCTTAATCCGTATCTTGAGCTTGTCTGGATCCCCATATCTGATGTCAGTTGACAAACGGGCAGCGCTCCCCTACAAGGGGGTTCGAGAGCATCCTTCCCCGGAGGATATTTAAAATTGAGGTCCTTAAAAATGGGTTTTCTGGTATTCTGAGGCCAGGCCAGCTGTTAAAATGTTTAATATTTTCCTTTTTTTTAACACTTAGCAGTAATTCAGCCATCTGATTCTCCCTTCTGAGCTCTCAGTTATGACTTACCCCCCCTTCTGTTATCCGAAAAATCAAATGATCCCCCCAAAAAATCCTCCGACCCCCGTCTCCAGGCGATAAATAATAACCACTCTCTAAACTAGCAAAAATATTCTTTTCAACTCGAAGATTGACTTCAGCTTGCTTCAGCAAATGACAAGGACATGCACTTATATCGTAATAGGGCGCTTACTCTAACATACAAGCAAATGGGGAGCCTCCAACCGACGTGCACAAGGAGCGCGCTTAATGGAATTATCATGGTCAGTAATATCAAGAAGTTAATATCACTTATTTCCCTGTGGGGTCTTTGCAAATGACCAAATTCGCAACAAGGTCAAGCTCTAAATTTAGATGTCTATATCACTGGCTAAACAAAGATTGACACAAGCACACCGTTTTCCTTAATTTGAAGATTGAAACTATTCTTTTCATTCAACATTAGCCTGCGTAGCAGGCGTCCATTTCCAAATGCACGCGAAGGGAACGAAACTGCAGGCGAGTGCTGAAAAATTAGGAGCAGGGGGAGGGGGTGTCCTTCTCTTCCTTTTTTCGCACCCCGCCCCACTTCTCCACATCTCTTGCTTACCCCAGGCGCGCTTGTTTACTTACTCGCTTGCTCAATCTCCCCGCCTGGAAAATGGAAAAGAAACGTCTGCTACACAGGCTAATACAACATATACTGTACCTTCAGCTGATTCAAACTTGATGCGTGCACAATCACCTTTGATGTTGACTTCTTCCACGTGACCGCCACCTGATCGCCTTGTGTTTTCAAAATAGTTCTGTAAAGCATCTTCCGTTGTATTTTGAGATAGCCCACGGATGATAACCCAGGTCTTCAAATGCACATGGCAAAAAACGAGCAATGAAATTTAATAGTAAAACTAGACAGGTCAGTTTTCACTGAACTGAAAACAGTTGTAACTTTCAAGAAAAATTTGCCACCCATTGACCAAGATTCTTTGTTTCTGAACTTAACTTAACTGTTGCCTTGTAAAAACCGAAAAAGACAACCAAATAGGTGTAATAAGAAAGAAACTGAAAACGCATAAAGGTCAGCTGAAGGCGGTTGAGGACAATACCGATTTTCTGCATGGCACAAATGTTACGTCAGTATAATTCACGGCCGTAGAATACAGTCATAATAAACACATTCCTAGGAAGAAAATTTAACCATGGAAATTGCCTCAGTCATAGTTTTCTGGCTATGGCCTTGTAATTAACTTCGTAAAATAGCATGAATCTCGGATCCCTGATAATCTTAAAGGCAATGATGCTCACGCAGGGGTTTGGCCATTTACCATAATGGTATAGAATCAGACACATACATCTTAGCCACACTAGGTGGCAGAGGTGAATACCTCAATAGGCCTTAAATTGATCATAAAATGACCAAGTCTCACCTGATCTTCTGATGTCTCCTGGGACTGAGTCTCCCTAGTACTGGGTTGATGAAATGACACATCGACTCGCGTTCCATTGATAGTATGCGTTCTGCTAGCGACATTTTTGGCAACTGTCGGACCAACAGACATACAAATTCAGAGCAAATGAAGTAATAGGTAGACGGAAACACGAAAGGATGGACTAATGAGTCAGCGAGGAGCAAGATTTCCACTAGAGCAAAAAGGAAACGTTTATTTTTTGGAAGCTCGCGGTATTTAGGTGTTGGGTTATCATTATTTTTGTTTTAATTTTCTTTTCACCTAAATACCCTGGGCTTCCAAAAAAAGTCGCTCCTTTTTTTAGTTGACGCATAAGTACCCTCAAAACATTTCAGACATTCTTATGTTGAGAATTTGAGTTTCTGAGACCACTGAAAACCTTATTTATTTTTTGTTTTGTTTTGTTTTGTTTTGTTTTTTTTTCAATGAATCCATCAACAAGACACAGGTCATATTTATCTCAATATCCCTATTGATTGACAGAAATCCTGTTAAGTCAGTACAAATACATGTAAACATTGTCTTGCCTTGTCTTCTTGTCTTAAGGCCCAGACAATATTAAATGCTATGTCATGTGTTAAAAGTAGTCATGTGACTACAGTTCAGTTCAGTTGGGGTAATTAGGTCATACAGCTGTTCCATTAGTGACATTGCCATAAGTGCTTCCATGTAAGATACAATATTTTCATCCATGAAATGTAGAAAGATGTGGAATTTGAACACAGAGGAAGAATTTTAGGCATACTTCAAAGAACAATTAAACAAAAAAAGAAAAAAAACCACAAAGTTGAGGAGTTGAGAAAAAATTTGATGTAACAGGTAAAAATAATATTTCTGTTTGTTCCATTGGCATACAAAATTGATTTTGTCAATACTGGCCAAGTCAGTTAAAACGTAATGTTTTTAAATTAATCATAATAAGCTATTAATAAAGATAAAACATACCAATTTATCTTAATTTTAGGGGATAATATGAATATTAATTCATGAGTACCAAAGGCATCCATGGTCAAGGTGTAGATCAATACCCTCAATCTATACCCTTGATCAACAACTGGATTGACACTCGATTGACATCCTGATTGATACTAAGTCTACACCCCATTCGATACTCAGTTGACACTTGATTGACACTTGATCAACAGTTGGTTGATAGTCGGTCGATTCTCTACTGACTGTTGAGGGAGATGTTAATTGAGAATTGATCATGTGTCAACTGAGGTGTCAATCAATTTCGAGTGTCAATAAAGGTTCGATCAAAGGTATCGATCATAACTCGACCGTGGATGCTTTTAGTGATAATCCCACAAATCCATCTAATATCTGTATTATAATATTGTAGTACTGTAATAATTGATTCTTGTTTGCACCATGTAAAGCTATATTTCATAGTTTACTAATTACAATACTTGTTTTGAAATCAATGGATGCGCTAAATGTTTTGCTAAAATAGGGCACATCGTTGAATGAAACACGATGAATGAATTTGATACTCCTTTAAAGTGTTACTATGATCAAATTTTTACCCCTTGATTTTTAGGTATCACGTAGAATTCCATGAAAGAATAAAAATACTGTTTCCCATTTGCAAATATCTGCATTAGTTCTGGAGATATTTAAAATTGAAAAATGTGTGAAATATGCAAATGACATGACTGATGATGTCATACACTCAACCCAATATTATATCAAGTCTATGAATTGAGCTATCTCAGTCAGTTTGCAGCATAGACCATTGAAACTTGGTGGGCTAATAGTTCTACAGGCAACACACCAACTACTATGGAAAATTCTGTTCCCATGGCGACTGACTCTTTTCCAGTCCCCACACACCTGATTTCAAAATGTTAGTAATTTTCAGCTCGAAAAACATTCAATGAGGCCACAAACTAGAGCTACCATATTTATATCCTTGCTGAATCATGCATATGAGGCATCATCAGCAAATATCAAAATGGAACACCAAAGGTGGCCAGAGGAGCCTTTAATATTGGGGAGGTCTGGAACCCAGTACATTGCCATAGTAACAAAACTGTTCAACTCGTATTGCGTAGCACATTTAGTAGAATGTTACTGCAAAGAATCAAGCACTTCTGATACAAATTGGCTGAGATATCTTTCTTCATAATATTTAGTCAATATTTGGTTGAGTGCATGATGTCATCGCTTGGCTGATTTGCATATTTTAAAAACTTGAATATTTCTGGAACGAAAAGAGATATTTGAAAATAGTAAACAGCATTTTTCTTCTCGTGCAGACAACTTGTTTATGTTTTAGGATGGCTTAGATAGGAACGATGCGATTTTCGTCATAGTGCCGCTTCAACGCGCGGTGACATAGTTTGTAAATCCATTCCTGGCTTATAGATCGATCGATCGATCGATCGATCGATCGATCGATCGATCGATCGATAGATAGATAGATAGATAGATAGATAGATAGATAGATAGATAGATAGATAGATAGATAGATAGATAGATAGATAGATAGATAGATAGATAGATAAACTTTATTTAAACACGATAATAATTAAAGCTAAAAGCTTGTGGGGTCGTGTATTTAAATTTAACTTTGCTAAAAATTTAAAATTACGATTAAAATGTTTAGATTACAATTCCTAGATTTACAATAAATTAATTATTTAATTAATTGCTAACTAGAACTATTACTAAGTTA
Organism: Orbicella faveolata; assembly: GCF_042242905.1. Taxonomy (NCBI): domain Eukaryota; kingdom Metazoa; phylum Cnidaria; class Anthozoa; order Scleractinia; family Merulinidae; genus Orbicella; species Orbicella faveolata. The sequence continues at coordinate 22,371,439 of NW_028301564.1, read as the reverse complement.
ATCTACTATATGATTACAATAAACTAACTAAAACTAATTGTATATAAAGTCACTATGTCTGACTATGTCGACTTATCGTTTGTCACGCAACATCTGCAATGCGTGGCACATTAACATTACATCGAATGCAAATACTCGTCATCAGACATAAAGAATAGACGCTTTGTTAATGGCATGAACGCTTAGAGCAATCTCTTTGAAACTTAGGTTTCACTTATTTTTGATTTCTCAAAAGCAACACTAGCTCCGTGTATTAGAAAAATAAAACAATGAGTCTGTAAGATAATAGTTTGCCTTCGACGGCATGAAGAACACAAATATTGAAAGTGAAACGGGAGGCTCTTCCCCGATCGTGAATCGAAAGGATATTGAAAGTGATGGAAAAGTCTGATATTGGATCACTAAAAAGGAAAGGAAAAGCAAAATTTTGTGCTTCAAAGACAGCGAAATAACAGAAAAACTAAGATCAGATACAAACCACACGTACCATGCTCGTCTTCAAATGTAATGACCGCTTCGTCTCCGTTGACGTCTATCGAGCTGATATCACCACCGCCGGACTGTTTGTGTGATTGGAAATAAATTGTTAATTCTTCCTTTGATATCGTCCTTCCGATACCTCGAACATACAAGATCCGATCTCCATCCATATCCTACAGTGGTTTTGCAAAACGAAGTGGAGAATATAACCGAATAAAACGTGTTCCGCACCATTGAAAACTGAAAGCAAATATGTCTGGATGACCGCTTCCGAGAAACAAACGGGAAAGTCCGGACAATGTGATGTGACACTCCGGCTTTCAATTTGACGAGAGCACCAGGGAGGTAGACGGGAAAAGATTGACAACATAAAATTAAATTAAAAATCGTTTACGTCGGAACTCGAATACCTTTGCTGATGATTCAACCCACTAGCGTACTCGCCATACCTTTATTTCGCTGTTTTGAAGAGTCGTTTACTAGAGAGAAATGATGCCTGCATTTAATCCCCTTCCTACCCATCCCTTAGGTATTGCTTATTCCGGGAATCATTACTGGGGATTCTAAGAAATTAACATTTTTCTATACGAAGGGAAAAAATAGATTCAGAAGCTCAGTTTTCTTGTATGTTGTAAACGGTGCGGATTATGCCAACATGACAAACGCATTTCGTGTCAGTGCGAGAAACATGCAGCCGCAATGGAGTGCAGTTAATCAAGACATCCCTTCCAACAGTGTTATCGTTAGAAACCTCTCGCCTTCGACAAGGGAAGAAACGATAATTATTCATTTTCAGAAGAAAAGGAATGGTGGAGGTGAAGTCGAAGGAGTTCGGTTGTTCGGCGAAGGTGTTGCAGTTGTTACGTTTGAAAAGTTAGAAGGTTGGTAGAAACTGTTGAATCTGTGTCATATACCGTGTTTCAAATGATTTTGTCAGAAACCAGTCGCTTAGTAGAGTTTGAAGGGAAGTTTATTGAAATTTCTATAGATGGATTATAAAACTCCAATAGAATAAGTGCAGTCGTATTTTCACAATGCGGCTGGTTGCATCCCTATGCGGTGTGTATGAGATTTACGAATATTCGTCGTCTAGTACTATTCGTCGTATTTCACAGCTACTTACGAAGTTAAATTGGAGAACCCTCGTCTACAATTCTCTTGAGTGTGAAAGTGATAAATTAACTCAAAAGTATTGATTGATTCGATGCTTTTATTTGCTTCGTATCAAACTCGTTGAAACCTTTTATGTTGACATCGTCGATATTTACATGGCGAGCGAACACGGAACTTGGCGAAATTGGATAGGCAATGTCTTCCCTTCCCCAGAGCCAGTTGTTCCTTTCGGCCGGCGGGGCCTCGACACCAGGAAAAGGTGGCTCTGGAGACATCAACTTTCACTCTCAGTAATATCTTCTTGCTGATCATGATCTCTAATTAAAACCGTTAGATTACACAGCACCTACTTTTAGCTAAGAGAATTTGAAATGCAAATTAATTCTGACCGGAAGTAGCATCCATCTGTTTTGTTACTGTTCACTGAACATTTTTCCCCATGAGCCAGTTGGAAAATGCCAGGCCGCTAAATGAACCGAAAACACAGTTGAACAGAGCCGGAAACGTTTTTTAATGATCGACAAGATCCACAATACAAAGCACACCCCGAAAGAATCAAAAGAGTTCCCAGTTCAAGAAACAATACTTCGTAAACATTTCACAAGGAAGCATAGAATTTGGTACCGTTTTCCAAAAGGCACTGGAAACAAAAGAAATTTCGCTAAATGTACGTTCCTTGTGAAGCGACGACTCTATGTGCAACATTGGCACATAGAGCGGTTACAAACTCGCGTAATGGTCCTTCATGCACGTTACAACTTAGGGATTCTAGTGTGAACTTCAGACACCTCTTCCAGTTGACATGTAATAGACCTTTTTAGCTTCGGCGGTTTGCTGCTTCATTTCAGATAATGCGATGAATACTCTTGAGAATTCTCGCTTTCAAATTCTTAGATAGTCGCGTGTATGTCAATGACTAATTTTTAGATAGATCTATAAAAGTACAATTCTCTAAATAATATCCCATGGCCTATAAAGGGAAAACAAACCGCTTAAGGTAAAAAGGTATTTTTACAATAACTGTCTAATTTCTCGCGCGCTGATTAGCTCATTTTTATCATCAATAAGAGTACAGACGGATGACATTTTAATTTATGCAAGTTTTGAAGTTCAACTTTCAGCTGTCAAACTGTCCACTTTTTAACCAATGAGATTTTATTGACTTTTTTAAGTAGCCAATCAATAAGTGAGAAAAGCTATTGACACTGTTCGCGGCATTTCAAATAAAATTCACTTGTCTTTGTTTACGGCAAGTTTAGGCCGTCTATCACCTCATTTATTCCCGGCATTTGACCATTTTGGGTCTTTTTATTGTAAAAAACAAATTGGAGTCAGTTTTTTACGCGTCTGTCCCCTTATCGATGATAAAATTCGTCATAACATTTCCAAAGCTACTGCGGAACCAGTCGCCTGATGCTCAGTGGTTCCACAGCCACTTTGACAATGTACGCGTCTGTCCTCTTATCGATGATAAAATTCGTCATAACATTTCCAAAGTTTACTGCGGAACGAGTCGCCTGATGCTCAGTGGTTCCACAGCCACTTTGACAATGTTATGACGCAATTTATCATGAATGAGAGGACAGAAGCATAAATACGATCTAAAAATGTGGTGTATTCGGTTGACGAGTAAGTATCACATTCTGGAGCAAACACCATATTTCAAGGAAGAGCTAGTGCTATAAACGTCATTTCTTTCTTTGTTTTTTTTTTGTTTTGTTTTTTTTTTCAAATTATATTCATTACGGCTGTTAATCATCTAGAACGCATATCTCCGCTCTGGTTGCCATCGATTTGGGACTCTCGCGAGATCTCGCGACTGACCAGGGAGGCGGCGGATATTCAGGCTAACCGTTAACGTCTGGCCTAATTACGGTTAAACATGGACCATGTGTGAAATCATACTTTGGTAGTGTCATAAGATAGACTGCAGGATATTCCGGGTGCTGTTTTAAGTCCAAGTGATACGGGCAAAATTTTCTCTCATATTACGTCGCTCAACATTGTTGCATTGTACGTTGCAAAAGGTCAGTATGCGTATTACCAGCCAAGCTTCAAGTTGTAGCAGCATGTTGCAAAAAGGTGAACTTCTGTCTAATCCATGCAACATGTTGCCGCCACATAGGTCGTGATATTTTGCGTAACAATAAAGTCGAAAGAAAATGTTGCCCACATCACTTGGCCTTTTATAGTGACGTATATATCCTAACAATAATACCTTTTGATGACATGGTGTTATATTGACCGCCTCTACAGTTGCTGAATCCGTTTTAGACAGGAGGCATGAGATTGACGGTGCCCTGGTTACACTTGAGCGGCATCAAAGTTTACATACAGATCAGGTAACAATTGGTCGTCTATCATTCCCAATGTACACTTCTTATCTGTGCGGTTCATGATATGAGTTAAGTCGATTATGTCCACTGAACGTTAGCCTAGTCAATGTGGAAAACAGGACCCTATACATGTAGATAAAACGAAAAAGCCGAAACCTATGTGAGATTTGAACTCTCGGGACTCTCATATAGAAAGTACGAGAGTGCTCGTCGGAGATTTTCAAAAAAAAAAAAAACAATGAGGTTCCAAGATCCTGCTTTTACCCCTTAGAGGTATCAATTCTAGAACAACAATTTACTCCTGTCATATTTTTTCGGCTGAATACCCTTAAGTCAAAGATGCAACAAAAGCTTTCGCTTTAGACTTTTTGGGGCTGAACACCCTAAAAGGTACCAAAACCACTTTTTTAACCTCTAAAAGGCACGACGAACACCCCCGTCCTTTTTATATGGGAGTCTCACCCGGGGGATTTAAATCCACGCTCCCTTTGGTGATCTTCTGTTCCTCTTCAGAATGAGGTACCCTGACAACCAGTTTCTTGCGCATCACTTATGTTGATCGATGATTACACCCTGCGCCACGTATCACTACTTCAATTTTGTCTTTGGGAAATGGTGTTTCTGAAGGCATCTACCCTTTCCGCCTTCCGTACCTTCTCAATTGGCTCTCGCCGCTTTTCAGCTTTCAATATTACACATATGTCAATGTCGCACGTGTTTTCCCCCCTTTTACCGCTTCCTTAGGCTTATAGAATCTCCGCTCCCCAAGCTGATTACCTTCTCTTTCTTCAACCCTTCCGCCCGTATAATTATATAAACTTTCATGCTGACTAAAACGATTGCGATGTATTTTAAGGTTTTTGGCAAGGTGGCCGGTCGTCTTGATCCCCTTTCCTTGGGGGTAAGTTTCTCCAGCTTGGAAGGGATTCTACGAACAATCCACGCCGAAACAAAAGTTGATTGGAAGGAGATATTTGACGGATTTGTAGTATCTGGAACATTTGACCAGCTAAAGACAGTACGTGAGTTATTAATCTGTCATTTGGAAGAGACAAAGAAGCACAAAAGCGAGCGTACCCCAAAAGACGGTAGAAGGCCATTGGTAAGAGACATGACAACTACAAGAGAGTCCATGGTAAGCAGCAAAGTTTCTACAGGGTCAACCAGTCTTCGCACACCTTCTATTTGCCAATCAGAGGAGATGATCGACAAGGCCTCAGGACGAAAATACAACAATCGTTCGATACCAAACGAAAGTCAGGTAGAACGGAATGAAAGCCATGGCAACCCGCACGGTCTAGTAGAAAACGAGAGAATGAGGGTAAGTGAGAATGCCAAGAAGTTGGATCAATCCGATATCACTAGTGATGCCTCGAACACAAGAAATGATAGGAAAAAGCGAATCGAAGATGAAAAAGAATCACAAAGCGAAGGTATAAGTCGACCCACGCCAGTAACTCCATCCTCAAAGAAGCAATTTGTATTTCTTGAGAACAGCACAGAGAAAACAAGTGGAGGCGGACATCTCAAGACAGGAGTCGATGATAATGCTTCACCGCCTTCACGGGTCTCTGCAATTGGAAACACAAGCGGTAATGGAACAAGACCAGAAGACCAAGGAGAAGACCAAGACCAAGACCAAGACCAAGGAGATGTTAAGAATCTGTTGACATCAGTCAAAATGCAGGAGATGCCCCTTGAAAGCAGCAAAGGAAAAACTGATAGACCTACGCAACCTAACCGAAAGCGTCCTGCTGGACTACCCGATAAAAATGTTAATTGTGAAGACCTACAGTCTAGTCTACAGTCTAATAGAAGTTGCGACGCCGATAAAACAACTTTGATTGTACCAGTTTTAAACGAAGCTTCTGATCAAGAAAACCAGTCATGCTCTCATCTGGAGAGCTCCAAATCTGACCAGTCGTTATCCAAAGGGCTTGGCGAATACACCACAGATGTGAACTCTTTAAAGTACATCACATCCACAGGTATCACAGTATTGTTGCAGATAGGAGACATAACCAGCAGCGACGTAGACGTTCTTCTTAGTCCTGCCAACCCAACTCTTTCTTACAAGGAAGGAGTACCTCAACTGATTCTGGAGAGAGGAGGCTCTGTCATAAAAGAAGAATGCCACAACATCGCTAAAGCTGAATGTCCACTGCAATACGGTGCTACATTCTTCACTTCATGTGGGAACTTACCATGCAGAGGCGTCCTTCATACAGTTCTGCCACCTTGGATCAGAGACGACGAAAACCAAAGAGCATATAAACGTCAGATCCACCGACATCTTACCGAGGGACTGGTACTGGCATCAGGATATAGACACAGATCGGTTGCTCTTCCACCATTAGGGCAAGATGGGAATTTTATTCCCCTTGAGGTCTCTGTAGAGGTTATTACTCGTGTCATTGCCAAGTTCAGTGACAAAGTTGGCCCCATGCACACTGGAATCAATGACATTCGTATAGTATGTGAAGATGACGCCACTATGAATGCTTTTGCAAAAGAACTGTCGTTTTTTTCCTTTCGAGGTGATGAACCATATTTTAAGATGACACCATCAAAGAGCGAGCTTGGAGGGGAAGACGTAATTCCAAAATACCAACGCACGGGAAGAAGTCGACCCAAATGTGATGAAGGCGTCGATTCGTCAATTGCCCCTGAAAAATCCGTGGAGCAAATTCAGAAGGCAACTTCATCACCTGTAAAAGGTTCTTTTCCAAATACAGAGAATGCGCAGATTCTTACTTGCGACCCCAAGATCGAAGCAGGCGCGTCCTCTCAACTCAAACCTCAGCCTGATAGCGCAGCAATTCTGCCTGTTGTTAACGGAGAGATGAAAGACGCTTCTTTGAATAACTCAAGGCAATGTCACGAAAACACTACCACGGTCATTTCAAGTAGCGTTACAGAAAGTACCGACAATTCAGAGGCAAGCGTGTTTGAGATACTGGAAGTGACATCGACAGCCACAGTTGCGCTTGTAGAAGAGGTCGCAAAACGAGTAACTGCGCAGAATAACTCAGGCAGGAAGTTGGTGAAGGAGTTCAACTTGAAAGTGGACCAGGAAAATTTTGAAGAACGAAATCGAAAGGTAGCTGAAACCAGTGAATTGCTGGAAAAATTATCAGCCCTAAAAATTACAAAGGCGGTGACACCGGAAATTCAACAGCCTAAACCCTCGCCCTTTTCAACTACGAAAGAACAAGGCAAAGGAATTCCTGGAAGTGAAACTAGCCATTTTCAGAGTAGCTTGAAAGACACCCAAAATCTCGATCCATTTCAAAGTCGTGCGCATGAGACAACAGATGCTCACAGTTTAAATTCTTCTTTGTTAAGAATGGATAATGACCTTTTCGTGACTTCACCCACTGTCGAGGCTCTTTTAAGTGCCGACCTTCGGCTAGGTGTCCAGGGTCTACACATTGAGCATGAAAGGAATGGAAACATTGACAAAGCAGAAGGCCAAGGCAAGAAAAGTGTTTTACCCTTTAAGCAGAGGGAAAGTAACTCTAATGAGCATCTTGTGTCTATAACAACGTCAAACGAGAAACAGATGATAACAGAGAGAAATTCCCAGGAAGATATAAATGAAAACCTTCAGTCCAAAATGGAACCTGCAGCCGCAGGCAAAGGAGACAAAAGGAAGTCGACTCATGATAAGAGATGCGATTTCAAAGAGACAGACGGAAAGAAAGAGGAAATCGACCCGGCGCTTGTGGATAACTACTTTAATGGGGACAAGAGAAAAGGTAATGACGACCATCACGCTACAAACACAAATAATATGTTATATTTTTTTTTAGTAGATGAGTAAAATGATAGCACTTTAGAGCGGATTTAAATGGAGTGTCGTTAAACCAAAACCAACGTTATCACTCTGGCCAATCGCACACGACATAGGCAATCCAGTGGACCAATCAAAACTCAAAGTAAATGTATACAGCTGACTCAAAGCGTGAGAAAACGTTCGCGAGCAAGGTTTTGGTTTTACGTCTGATTGGATGAAAATGTGGGGAGAGATTTTGGAGCCAATCGTGTAGCGTAGCAACGCAAGACCAATAACAAGTAAAAGCCGCTCTATCAGCCTTCTCTAGATTTGGTGGAGTATGAAACTTTACAACAGTCATCGGCAAAGTTTCAATTTCCCTTGTACGTAATATAGATGTTTAATGTATATGCTGCAGTTTAAAGTCTAACTTTGGCTATCTTAAACTTTTGAAAATACTTAATATGTATAAATTTATTTGCTGAGTATACGAAAGCGAAGTCATTTACAAGCTATTTTCGCATACTTCGTGTCACTGTAGTAATTAATAACTTCCGTCTATTGTGGACATCACTAATCGCTCCATTCTTTTACAGTAGTTTCGACTGAGCTACCAGCTGCCTTCTTGTGCGCCCTTTGCCAGGACACTGTGGATCATCCAGACCTTATTCATCCAAATGTTTGCGTGCAACACAAGTTTTGCGACGACTGCCTTCTCAAGGCGTTCACTTTCAGTAATAATTGTCCTGTTTGCGTGGATTCCTATGAGCTGACAGTTTCTGAAGGAGCATACAACGCGGCACACAATGATACAGCTGAACTCGACACCAAAGGTACTTGGCCAGCCACACACCTCTTTCTCTCTTTCTGAGCCAGTGTTTTTTTTTTTTTATACTGGCTCACCTTAAGTTTTTTGTCTTACCGTTCTTTTTGCATCTCAATAGTCTGAATAAAGACTGTTGTTGTTGTTGTTGTTGTTGTTGTTGTTACTGACAAATGTGACTAAACGACGACTAAACACCCGGCCAAGTCTGTAGACTTAACATTTTACAGAAATCAGTGATATAGTATTATACATCCGTATAATACTCTTATTAATCTTTGTTTTTCTCTTTCTCGTCTATATTTTCGTACACATTTTGCTTCACTGCCTTGTAACTCTCGGCTACTTCCTTTGTAATGTTTCATACTATGGGTATTTGAGGTATAGGTTAGAGATTCTTGTTTCCACAGATCTCCATACCTCAGTTTCTGACCCAAGCTCTGATATAGACCAAAAAGGCGGTCTTCAATGGACAGCTTACCCAGATGTCTTAAAAGCAAACCAGCCCCCGGGTCAAATAATGTGGAAAAGGTACGAAGATAGTCTTCCTGGATTTGAAGGCTGTGGCACAGTTGTCGTGACTTTCACTTTCTACGATGGTGTACAGAGTTCGGAGCACCCAAGCCCCGGCGAAATGTACAAAGGAATGTCTTGCATTGCGTACCTCCCTGACACACAGGAAGGCAAGCAGATTTTAAAGTCATTACGGAAAGCTTTTGACGCTCGCCTGGTGTTCACTGTTTCAAGGTCTGCTTCAGATCCACCAGCCCAAGTCGCACTAAATGGCGTCGAACTGAAGACATCAGCAGAAAGTAATGCAAGGTAAGCAGCTTCATAGATAACATTTCGTAATAGTTTTGTGGTAAAGTCCTATAGCCTCTTGATGTCGGCAAAACTCCACCTAAACAACAGGTCAAAAAGCGGTTTTTATTATAGTGTTATCAAATGATTTGAAGAAAATGTTAACTCATCAGAATTTGAATGAATGCACAGTTACTGAAGGATTCAGGAAGTCGCCTTTTACGATTACGAAAAAACTTTAAGGAGATGGGATGGGGTTGTCATCACCCTGTAAATACGCGGAAAAACCACCTCGCAATTAATTAAGTTATATATTGTGATTACTTTACTATTCCGTATTACATACGGGTTAGTCCTCATGACAATACTAGGGGGGGGGGGGGAGTGTAAATAAGACCTTTAACTTCATTATTTTGCGAGTCGTATAAACTTTGTCGTCGTGTTTCTTCGAATGGGTTTGAGATATATAATGTACTTTACAAGTTAGTTTTGAGACTCATGCAAACTTCACTCTTTGAATATTGCAGAAACGGCTACCCAGACCATGGATATTTGTCAAGAGTAAGAAAGCAACTAGCTGCTAAAGGATTTCAATAAGAGCGTCAATGTCACAATATCACTGAACATTTTCAATGTTGATCCTCTTTTTTAAATAACTATATATTTTTAATCATTTTATTGACACCACACTTATGGCATTAACTACATTGATGAAAGAGCTGACACCAAATTAATTATTATAAATTAATTAGTTGCCGAAGACTTAGTACAATCTAATCAACAATAACTAATTTGTTTTGAAATATAATTAAGAGTTTGGGAACGCAAATACGCCTGGGGTGTCCAACATATGTCATTAATCCAGTAGGTTTTCATTGTGTTTAGTGATGGCTTGATTAATACCATTTGTAAAATTTATTTTGGTAAATACTAGTGTGCGACACTTTGTTAAAAAACTCAGCATAGCTCAGCAGTGGTGGAAGCAGCGGACCTGGAGTCCTGCTGTATTACTGTTCGATTTCGGAGGCGAGGATCACGAAATGGATCATGATCATACTGAAAAATAAAAGGATCAGTTACATTCATTTTCTTTAGAAGTCAGTTAGTAAAAGAGGACTTGGTTCGAAAAATTTTTGACGATCTACCACCATCCGTAGCGTTTGCCGTATATAGTATCTATTTCATCTCCTCAGAAAACAAGTCAAGACCAATAGCTTCAACGCAATGTTAGTAGAGCAAGACTTTGGAATACTTTAAGCAATGAGACACGGTGAATCAATAGAGTATATAAGTTTAATAAACATTTGTAACTAGATAGTTATCGAACAATTTCTCGGTAGAACATTATAGTATTTAATCCAGAGAACTTTTTAATCTCGAGGTAAGTTGCAGTTGTTCCTATTCTAATTTTCAGCTTTGTAATTTTTACTTAGCAAGGGCCACAATGTAAACTACTAGGTGACAATTAAATGTATTTCTTTTTTACCCAATTAAGTCTTATCATTATTTTTAATTTTTATCATTACCTCTAGTTCCGGCCGAATAAGTTTACAATTTGAATTCATAATACTCTTTCAATTGCCCATTTCCGAGTTGACCTAAGCCTCTCTCTCAAGAAATACCGCCGCCAGGTTATGATGGAAAGGCGTGCATAAAATTGGACATGGCAATTGCTGGTGAATGTAGTGTGATATAAAGAATGTGACGTGGGCCCAGGCCTAGAGCACTGAGTTCTGAGGAAAGGAGCAGCTTCAATTCCCACATCGCCTTTGGTAATCAGCTCTTTTCGCATATTATTTTTGCTTCAAGTGGAACCAAATGTGTTAAGAATTCCAATCCTACGTTGTCAGTGAACTAGATTTGAATACAGTTACTGCTCCATTTATCAGGGCCAAGTAAGATCGAGTGACATCGTGGAGTATGGAATAAAAGAACAAGTTTCATAACGGGCAGCTCCCAGATTTGCAGTTTGTCGATGCAGATCTATGATATCTGTAACATGAGCCATAGTAGGGACTTTAAGATACGGTACGGCTAGGCTGTAGTACGGTGGCAGATAGTGAAGATCACCTCCGGTGACGTCATGACGCGCCTACCAGTATGGCTTTCCCGCCGTAGCCCTGCTTTCTACTACGAGAAAGTGCCTGGTCTCACGTACTCTTCACTTTGTGAGTATAAGCCTGCTGTTTACTTCTCATTTTAACGCTTTTCTCACTGTTTGAACAGGCTAGTTTGAAGATAAAGTTCTCAATCATAAAAATCAGTTCTAAGATCATTGTTTCTTTGTCATTTGTACAGAAAATTTGAACGATTTTAACACCTACCGCGAGAGGATCAATTCAGTCATATTAGTATCGGGCCGAACAGCCGTTTATAAGAAAGCTGCGTATGTTCTAATCTGAGCTGTAATTGTTTATTACTGTTCAAAATGTATTTTACTATAATCGAAAGTTTCGTATTTTCGGGCTTATCACGTAATCGTTGTACGAACAACCTGTCCGTGTTGAAATCCAGCTTTTTTTTCAGTATCAGAGTTTATATTTTGTTTTGTGGTTGGAATTACAGGCGGATCTATCAAGTTCTAAAAGGCAAATCTGAGTTCTGGGAGATATAAGACGGATACAGGAGAAGGAAATCATTGTCATCAATCAAGCCTGTTTCGTATGAAAGTAGAATAATCTCTGGTTTCCTTGAAAATAGTCATTTTTGTAAAGACACGTAGAGAGTGCACATACCCTTGCCGTACAGCAAAATCTTAATCATTTGAGTTTGGCAGGTAAAACACCGTTGTCAGCCTAATCCCAATGTAGCCGTAGTAGCACCTCGCCGTAGTGTATCTTAAAGTCCTTAGTGTTTCCTGCCGTACGGCTATTTACTTTCTGTTGTCTTTGCTGACCAAATATGCACAATACATACATACACAGATGATGAGAACTATGCGTGGGTCTAAAAAGTGTATCCCGTGTCATCCCTCGAACCCTTCAGCCCACCCCCCCTGCACGCGCACGCCCCCCCCCCCCCCCCCCCAGGCAAAATTTTGAGTGTATTCCGGGCTAGTAGATGCAATTGTTGAACAGATAAGAAGTTGATAGCATGATAGCAACGATAACGATGATGACACCAAACGAACTATTAGCAAAGTCTATTGTAGTCAAACGTTGAACACGCTACATGTGCTTTATCGAAGCCACGACATGTACAATTTAAACGATAAAGTGCGGGGAAAAACCGCGAAAGCTATGAAAATAAAACAAAATAACGAGTTACGAACGAATACAATAAATGAAATATAGGAACACGATAAAGAAAAGCGGTGAAGAAGGTAAATTGAGCCTAGAAGACTGTACTGTAACTTTGCGATTGAAATGCACAAATATACTGGAAAACTGCATACAAAAGGACTGAAATAAAAACGAAATTATTCGAAAAAACCTAACAGAATATTGATTAGGTGGAAGTGGGACAAACGAAAAGAACGTGGTGATAAGGGAATGAATGTTCGTACAAACGGAAAAAAATAACAAAAGAATTCAATGAGGAGGCAACAAAGGCAATGATAATGATAAGAATGGCAGTGACCATGCCATGATAATGTGGAGAAATGCATATGTATGAACTGTAATGAGACGTATTTTAGTTTCCTGCAACGAGAAGTAACTAACGAAGTAATCTTCTGCAATGTACTGAAGGTAATGCAATGCAAGTCAGTGTTATCAATGCATTTAATTTAAAGTCTACCCTTCAAACTACTGCTAAAAAAAACTTTAATTGTGGAAAGTGGAAATTGAAGCTGTCTGGGAGCAACAATAAAAACGATTCAGAAGACTGATCAGCCATGCTTCATTTTGTTTTATCCCTCAGCCTGGTGGCGTTTATGATCCAGGCATACACTGTCCTATGTTTGTACTGAATATACAAGTAGCTAAACTTGGACTATAGTAACTGGTTAATGATATTCATGGTATCATTTACACTCACGTACTTCCACAGTAGGACTTTCTGGCGTTTTTACATAGTGCGAATAGCGCGTTTATCCCTGCAAAATAATCGGTGTAAATGGGCTGTTGTTGACGGTTGGAAAATTCTTCGTTAAATTTGGTGAAAATGAAACAACAACCGTGGTTCACTTAATTTAATATTGCAATTCAAGGCTTTTTTAATTAAATTAAGATAGCAATTACAGTTACTCGAGTTTCACGCTTGAAGCGATCATCCGGATTGATAATAGTATAATAATAATAATAATAATAATATTAATAATAATGATAATAATAATATAATAATAATAACAATGATACAGTAGTTAAAAATTTAAGTTACAAAAAAGTATTCAAACACAATATAACTCTAAGATAGAGTTAATAAAATAAGAAAATTTGATAAAATAGTTTACACAAGCTTCTGAAATATATCCAGGCTATTTGCATCTCTTGTAGACTGTTGCACAGCGTTCCACTCGTGCATCACTTGATAAGCCAGTCTTTGTTGCCCTCACTGGCACCAAGATTATGACTTAAGTGTCATTGTCTGAGAAAGTGTTCCAGGGGCCAAAAGTTGTGGTCAACCGATTTGGCTGAAACTTGGCACAGAGGTTGGGTGCAATGAGATATTTCCAAAGCCAATTTGGCTCACTTCTCTGACTTTTAGTTTTGGAGTTTCAGGGGGGTCTCATTTTTTGCTCTTTGAGCACCAAAATCCCAGCCTTCCAGGGGACATTTTGAAAGTGCCATAGAACCCAATTAGTAAACTGTGCTTCCAAATGAATTTGACCATGAACTCTACTATAATAGAGGTTTCATTTCATACATGTAACTTTGTCCTCGAGGTATTGGACAGAGAGGAGCCTTGGGCTAGAGTTTGGCAAAAATTGATGTCAAAATTACAACCCAAAATTGCCATTTTTCAAAAACTCAGTGTATCTACCGGCCTTCTTGCATAACTTCTGTACCTATACCATTATTTACTTTAGTGACCCAGTTATCAGAATCAGTTGAGAAAAATTTGGCTTATCAAAGTTTGTTGAATTTTTGCCACAAACACTCCATGCCCCTCTAAGGTCATTCAAAATGGAATTTTGAGCACAACTCATGCCATAAACAAACCAAATTGCTGACATGAAACCCTTATTCTGTATTTGGTGAGTGAAAATGAATTGTTAAAGCCAAATCAGTTTCATTGTTCAGAAATACTGTGATTCTTACCTTACAATTGCTCCTAAAAGGCCTTTGATTAGCACAACAAACACCCTGATTTAGCAAAACAAGGGTTAATGTTTTCTTTCAAAACTTAGTACCCATCAAACAGCACAAATGATGAAGACCTTACCTAGATATAACGATCTTTTTGAACGATGCTTGAAATTTTCATTGATTTATATTCAGTTTCAAGTCATAATTCTTTTCCGTTTCTCCAAGCATGGAAAATCTCCATATTTTTTCAGGTCTGATATTTTATGATTACAAGATAAAGTTAGCTTAACAAAAACATTCGTTAGCATATAATCCATGTCCGTTAACAGCCTGCATAGTTCTTGTAAATACCCACCAGTAAAGGAGCATGACCATGCATACATAGATATATTACAAACGTACGAGCTGCAGTTTATAGTGTCGATGTGACCCGTTATTTCAGAGTACTTTTGAGCGGAGTAAATGAAACCATCCGTCAAGAAGGAATGCACAGTTAGGAGAACTAGAAAGTAAAACAAAGAGCTTTTGTTGCAAATACAATAACCAAACGAGGCCTTGCATTGAGACGATGTATCAACTGGCCCGCCATTTTGGACATAGGAGGGAGTGGGGACTGGACCGAGTTCCCATTCTTCTTCGGTTTCGCGGGTATGTTTTGTCAGATGTAAGAAATTCGAGGGTAATTTCACAATGGCACTTTGTTCCTTTGGAGGGGGAAGTGATCAGTGCGGTGCCACATCATGGGCTGCGCACGAAACAGGAATGGTTCCTTTGTTGTCCAGCGAGATAGACATGACTGAATGGTTGAAGGAAAAGTACAAGGGGTCAGGTGCGTCCGGGGTAAGAGGAAGACCTGGTCATACCAAAGCTACAGGTGATTCAAAATATCAGTCAGGGATCATACACGTGCACAAATGGCTTTTATCGCGATCCAGTGGACTCTTTTTATTGAACAGAGACCACGATATTTTACGATTTTGTCGTCTCAAATTGTTTGTTTGTGACGAGGATCGCCCGATGTAATTTACTGGGTTCTTGCGAAAAGAAACTAACATTCAACAAATTGTTCATAGAAAGGGCAAAAGGGTTGACTAAAATCCTAACTTTGACAGGTAAAAGTACAGTTATTTTATCGCAGTAATCTCGTGAACCAAAAACAGCTAGCGATAAGAATAACTTGAAGGCTGGTTTTCGTCTGCTTGCTCTGTTTGTTTACATTCAGCTTTACCTGTACAGACGCTTATCATGCAATCACAATTCGAGCTTGAAACTCTACCGTTTTCCTATATTTGCTGGTTTCGTCGAATAAAAATCTTTGCAAACATGCTGCATCGAAGATTTTCGATGAAGTTGACATTTTAAGCGAGAAATTGCCTTGTTTCATGGATAAAATTCTTGGTTATAAAAATTATTTGGATACATTTTTTAATTACTTAAGGTGGATGAACACAGTTTTTGATACCTGTGTTTTATTCACCTTTTTCTCTAAAACCCTGGATCCCTCGGCCGTCAAAAATGGCAGCAAGCAAGTTAACAACACAAACTTTGGTTTTTTGATGGTTAAGCTGACGTATATGCCGTTGCCATGGCAACATGAATAAATATAAACAGACCTTCCACATCGGTTTTGTTTATTTGTAGAAAATCTAGTCATTAGATTTTCTTTATAATTTGCATGCAACAAGCTTGTAACGATTCTCACAAGTTAACACCATTTTGCTAATAATTTAACAGAGAGATCTTTAATTATCCTTTGTTGACGGTTAACTGGAATATCTAGAATTTCCTTTGTTAAAGTTCAATTATTTTCAATACTCCAGTCACTTATTTCCTAAAGTATTTTCGTGCCAAATTTCGTGAAATTCTAATGAGTGGTTCTCGAGAAAAAGGCGTATTTCCGAGAGTGCAATTTTTAATTCAATCGCAATCTTTTGACTTACTACGCATGCACTGCATTTAACTGGGTTCTTTCGGTAACAAAGAAAAAGCTGAGAATTGCTGGGTTCTTTGCATCGTTACCTTCTCTAACATATCTTTGTAATAGAAAACCAAAGCCATCAATACAATGCGTTCAATCATAGAGAAAAATTGCACAGATAGTGCGGGTGTTGAGTAAATAAAATGATCGCTCTATTGACGGCATGTTTGTTTTTTGCCATCCTTGTGCGCACGCTGGATTGCATCAGCAAAAGCGCGCGCGAAAACTGTGTTCGGCCACCTTAAAATTAACAAATGGTTAACGCCATAGCGTGCACTATTGAGTTATGGATGCACGCGGGAGGTTGCTAAGCACGAAAGAAGCGTAAGAGTCGCACGAGGCGATAGCCGAGTGCGACTCTAGCTTCTTGAGAGTTTAGCAAACCTCCCAAGAACATTCATAAATCAATAGTGCACGCTATGGCGTTTACCATTTGTTTTCTAATATAACACTGAGACATTGGAACAACAGAAGTCCTTTTGATGTGAAGTTTATATGAAATAATTCATATATGAACTGCGGTTGTAGATGACAGTGAAGAATGATCATCGCAGTTAATTTTCCAATTTAAGCAATTGGAAAGAAGAAGCCTGAAAAAAATCAGGGCTTCAACGGGATTCGAACCCGTGACCTCCGCGATACCGGTGCGATGCTCTACCAACTGAGCTATGAAGCCACACATTGGGAGCGAGGTCAATTAATTGAGTTCATATCTTCCCGTGAGGAGTGAAATGATGTGAAGTTTATATGAAATAATTCATATATGAACTGCGGTTGTAGATGACAGTGAAGAATGATCATCGCAGTTAATTTTCCAATTTAAGCAATTGGAAAGAAGAAGCCTGAAAAAAATCAGGGCTTCAACGGGATTCGAACCCGTGACCTCCGCGATGCCGGTGCGATGCTCTACCAACTGAGCTATGAAGCCACACCCATTGTGGCTTCTTCTTTCCAATTGCTTAAATTGGAAAATTAACTGCGATGATCATTCTTCACTGTCAGAAGTCCTTTTATTGAGCTACATCACAAAAAAAATGTTCGTGTAGTCTTACACGACAAGAGAAAACAAGCGCGCGAAAATTCATTCATGACAACCGACTGCACACCAGTAACTCGATAAAGTTTCATCTTCAGACAACTGTGAAGACAGTTTCGCATTTCTGGCAGAAGAACGTCAGCCATTACTTTGGAAACAATGTCAGTCAAAAGATTCGCTTTGTAAACATTAGCACACACGTCAGCAGCGTACACCCATGGGCAAATAGTAGACGCTAAATAAACCAATCAGAGCGCGCACTTTGCTTTAGTTATGTTATAATTAGTTATTTTAGTACGTAAATGGAGGTAGCATAATTTTAGGAATCTTATACCCAGTTTGAAACCTATCTCAGATTTATCGTTGTATTCTGAAGCTCGATTAATTGATTAAACATTTTTTGTTTTCTACAAAAATAGATGAATCGCGATAAAAAATACATTCGATTTTGAGACAGTATTACGACTTCATAACGACACCATGCTAGAGAATGTTTTCCCGCATATGGACTCTGCTTCGCATCGTTATGAAGTCCTAATATTGTCTCAAAATCTACCTATATTATCTCAAAATCTACCTAACACCTAATCTCACCTAACACTTTCGTTACTCAAACTTTTCCCTAGAAAGTAGATTTCTGGTTTTCTACGTGTGTGTGACAGGGGGGGGGGGTAGTGGGTGGGGAGGGGACACCTGCTAGTGAACTTGTTACACACTTCAATCCTAAATTACTTACGTTAGACACGGTATGTTGTTAACTTGCGCATTTTGTTGTAGGATAAATGTTGGTCTTTTAAGAGCAAATGTACGGTAAGAATCACAGTATTTCTGAACAATGAAACTGATTTGGCTTTAACAATTCATTTTCACTCACCAAATACAGAATAAGGGTTTCATGTCAGCAATTTGGTTTGTTTATGGCATGAATTATGCTCAAAATTCCATTTTGAATGGCCTTAGAGGGGCATGGAGTGTTTGTGGCAAAAATTCAACAAACTTTGATAAGCCAAATTTTTCTCAACTGATTCTGATAACTGGGTCACTAAAGTAAATAATGGTATAGGTACAGAAGTTATGCAAGAAGGCCGGTAGATACACTGAGTTTTTGAAAAATGGCAATTTTGGGTTGTAATTTTGACATCAATTTTTGCCAAACTCTAGCCCAAGGCTCCTCTCTGTCCAATACCTCGAGGACAAAGTTACATGTATGAAATGAAACCTCTATTATAGTAGAGTTCATGGTCAAATTCATTTGGAAGCACAGTTTACTAATTGGGTTCTATGGCACTTTCAAAATGTCCCCTGGAAGGCTGGGATTTTGGTGCTCAAAGAGCAAAAAATGAGACCCCCCTGAAACTCCAAAACTAAAAGTCAGAGAAGTGAGCCAAATTGGCTTTGGAATATCTCATTGCACCCAACTTCTGTGCCAAGTTTCAGCCAAATCGGTTGACCACAACTTTTGGCCCCTGGAACACTTTCTCAGACAATGACACTTAAACGCTACGGTGGGGGTATACGCCTGCCTCAAAAGAATCACAAACGTGAAATTCGAGTAACTGTAGTTTCTATCTTAATTCGTATTTCGCTCTGCATGTATTTGTATCGAGCACTCTTACGATACATACATTTTATTTTGTTTTCAAATTAAAATCACAATTATCTGAACATGCCCGCGGATAGCCGAGCTAATCTACGCGGGTCATGTTTACACGAATTGTAAATATACAACTAGGCACAACTAAATACAACTGAAGGCAGCAAGAGAACAGAGATTAAAATTGACAACAATGATTAGAGACAGCTCATAAACTAGCGGTATTAAAAATAATAATTAACAACAGTTACGACGAGAGACTATAGATACACTAAAACAAAATTATTACGATTGTGTGAAACCAATTCTATTTTTTTGTGTATGTGTTTATTTAATATAACTATATATAAGATAGAAACAATGGCTCAGAAAGATTGTTATATTAAAAGCCAAAAGAGAGAATCCAATTTGTTTTGTAAAGCTCCCACGGACTTGTCACATTTCAAACTTTATCTGGGTGGCCTGATGTATGGATGACAGACTGAGGGACGGATGGATGAATGGATGAGTGAACGAATGAAACAGAGAAACGCAATAAAACGCCCAAACAGTTCAGTGAAAACAGAAGGAACTTTATTTCGAATTGATCAGGGATATTATTTCAGTATCAATTTAGTATACGTTGTATGTTAACCAAATCACGAAATGTTTCGTTTCCGTTTTGTATCATAATTTCCCCGCAAAATCAGAAACCAAAATAGAAGAGTTACCTTAAGTTGGAGTTCAGTTCAAAGGTGTCACTAAGGTGGCTAAAACACACGGTGGAGGTATACGGCTACCGTAAAAGTATCCCTAGAGTGAAAATTATAAAAACTACCACTTACCAGTCTGTTGTTATTGGTGTGAAAGAGGAACACGACAAGGATCTCGTACTGTTTCTAATTATGCAAACTTATTTTCAATTCATCGACACAGACACCCATAGACTGCTGAAGTAATTATGCCAATGGCGAGAATTATTAAGGGGAGCATTTTTTCATTCTCTGAAAAAAAAAAAATAAACTCAGGACACAAATGCTTTAGTTCTTGTTTAATCCTCTTTACCCCTGGTGAGGCATACTCGGTCGGGCTTCCACCATTGCGCTCCACCGGACACTGTTCTTCGCGATCCCTCCGGCCTCACCCCGTGTCTCCCTTTTCATTGTACGTCTCCCGACGTATGCTAGAACGAATTAATTCAGGCAGCGAATTCTTTGCTAGCAGAATAATGGGTTTCGTGAACACAGTGCCTATGACGAAAAATGTTAACAGAAACAGTTTACTCTCCTTGGTGTACAGGCTGTCTACCCAACAGAAGAAACAAGAATTGTTTCTCTCTCTGCGAAAGCTTTTTTTGTGTAACTACTTAACTGATTACAATAGAAAAAAGAACCCACGTGAAGAGTGTTTTTGAAATAAATTGTCATGCATACATGTATTACTACAGGAGGAAAGAAAAAAGTAGCAATAGCTATGTAGCATCCATTTTATCAGATTAGCCATTTGAAAGCGTAATTCAGTACGAAGCAATAGAATCGTTTTCTCAGCTTTTCATTCGGTTATTATTTCAAAAGACAGAACAGACTCCAGATTGGCCCAGCCGGACTCATACAAACTCGCTACTTTTACATCACGGACGTTTAAGTTAAAAGTGTTAGAGTGAGTTTACTTAACCCCCGAAACAACATCTAATAATTAGTCGAAAACAGCCAAAAGTAACAAAATAAAACAATGAAATTAGGCCCAAATAGTAGTTTTAAAATTGTACACGAATTATTTAAATCATTTTATTTAATGCTCTTTGGATTGATTTACTAAGAAGGTTAACTGTCAATGAAATTGGCACATCGGCCTCATTTAGTTTCCTTCACTGATAAATTTAGATTTGCTAATTACATTTTTGTTTTAAACGTATTCTAACGGTTTTGAAACAAATTACAATGAAATAACCTATAAACTAAAGGGTATAATTTGAAGAAATTTAAGCGATAAAAGTAGTGGCTATGCTTTGTAGCCTTCTAGAAAATCAATTATTTTCATTCCAGTTTGTATGTTTACGTGACATAAGCTCTTATTAAAAGTGAAGTGTGATCATCGCAGTAAATTTTCCAATTTAAGCAACTGGAAAGAAGAAGCCTGAAAAAAATCAGGGCTTCAACGGGATTCGAACCCGTGACCTCCGCGATACCGGTGCGATGCTCTACCAACTGAGCTATGAAGCCACACATTGGGAGCGAGGTCAATTAATTGAGTTCATATCTTCCCGTGAGTGAAATGATGTGAAGTATATATGAAATAATTCATATTTGAACTGAACTGAGCTATTCAGTTGGTAGAGCATCGCACCGGTATCGCGGAGGTCACGGGTTCGAATCCCGTTGAAGCCCTGATTTTTTTCAGGCTTCTTCTTTCCAGTTGCTTAAATTGGAAAATTTACTGCGATGAGCACACTTCACTTTCATCTACTACCGCAGTTCAAATATGAATTATTTCATGTATACTTCACATCATTTCACTCACGGGAAGATATGAACTCAATTAATTGACCTCGCTCCCAATGTGTGGCTTCATAGCTCAGTTGGTAGAGCATCGCACCGGTATCGCGGAGGTCACGGGTTCGAATCCCGTTGAAGGCCTGATTTTTTTTTTCAGGCTTCTTCTTTCCAGTTGCTTAAATTGGAAAATTTACTGCGATGATCACACTTCACTTTCATCTACTACCGCAGTTCAAATATGAATTATTTCATATATACTTCACATAAGCTCTTATTGTTAAAACTGCACAACTCAGCTTTGTTTGCCGGGACTAAATTAAAATTTAAAACATCATGGTGCTAAGTTGTTTTGCCTTTAATTGATAACATTTATTCTGTTCTCGTAAATGGGTCACAAAGGGTCACAAAGGGAAACGCATTTCTCTTGATGTATTCGATATTGAAAAAATAGATCCGCAATAGGTCCGTGTGTGGCTGAAGGGAAGGGTGAACACGAAATCATTATTGATCGCGATATTATAAACGAGAGCAAGAGAAGAGGGGATGGCGAGCAATGGAAGTTGCAAGGGAGAGGAACGGTGGGAAAAAGGCTAAGGGGAAGGAGAGGTTAAAAGGTTTAGAATTTTCAAGCCGTGGAAAGTAACCGCATTTGCGCTTGACAAAATTAAGTCAGATATGAGCCTAATTGACTCCTGAGTTCAGTCAATATAGAGATTATATCGGTGTATGCAGCAAAATAAGTCATACCTACATACATGTAGCAAGAAAGGGCCAATAAAAAGGGTAACGAAGGAAAAAAAAACATACGTTTGATGATTTCTTGGAGAACTTACAACAAGCCATAAATTTCTAACAATGGAATTAACGTCTGACGAAGTGATAATACATGGGATTGTCCTGGAAATGATTAAACTGTTCTTCTAATGAGTACTGCTAGTTCGCACAGTGTGATCTTCTAGGTGTGGTAAGGTCTAAAAAGAGCTGTTGCTGGCGTCAGCAACCTTATATTCAATCAGTACACCTAAAAACAAAACGAAGCAACACGATTTTCCATCCGATCGATCCAGCTAACTAGCTCCAAATCTTCTAAAAAATTCTACCCGGTATTGGACTATTTCTGTGAAGAATTCTCGTAGACCGAGTGGCTCTTGCAAACCCACCGACGGTCAAATGGACAAAAGTTCTCTTCGCTGACTTTGTGTTAGCTCGATTAACACGTAGCCACATGTACACATTGTGTACCTTTAGTGCGCTTGCACATGAGCTGACCTCTAGTATGCTTTGATGGAAATATCCAATAATCTTAACCGCTCCGTATTGTCGTTCACCCTTTCTGGCCTTTGCTATTAGTTTCTCCTACAGGGAGAAACTTTATGTCAGTGGAAGGAAAGGCTCTGCGTGCTGCAAAACCGATATCAAACACCGGTTTACATAATCTGTATGGTATCTGCGATACCGCTTCAGTCTGGGTGCAATGTATATTATACTATATGTAGAAATTGTTTTGACATCAGGCAGGAGAAATTAAGTCACCTATTTTCTGTGTCTTACAAGTTTTGCTTATGGGTTTGTTGTATAAGCTATCCACCATAATGCTTGCTTATTCTCATAACGTATTCTTGCTTGGGGCGTTTTGAAGGGAAGGGGATGGGTATCACGACAGGAAAAAAAAGCTGCACGTTAATTTCGCAACTTGAAAAGCCCAATTCAGTACGTTGTGAACAATACAGACATGCTTGATGATAGCTGTGCTTGATCAAATGTAAACTAATAACGATGACCATATTAGTATGATATTAACTACGAAAAGGATGTTGGCAAATGTTGGCATTCTGATTGTAATAAAAACAAGGAGACGAGATAAAATAGTATTTCACAGATGATCTTCAAGTTTTAGCTTTATCTCGGTCACTCTTCTGTATCCGGACGCAATATAATTAAGCTCGAAAAATAATGCTTGGCTGATCATCTGAGGACTCTTTCAGTGCAATCTAGTATGGTGGTGATGGCGATGGTGTTGTTTCTGTTATGAGAACGAAACAAAACAGTAATAACAAGAATAACGCATTAAAATTAGAATAAAAGGAAATGCTAGCAACACCGAACGTGACTCTGGAGAAAAACCAAGACAAGAAAGAGATAGCAATGAACAAAACTTTTACTTACTGATGCAATCTGGCCAAGGCACAGCAAAATCCGCGGCAGGGGCACCAGGTAAATCATAAAATTGCCATTCTCCATTCTGGCAGTAATACAAAAAAGGGGGCCTGCGCTCAAAATGAAAACCTTTGTTGCACTGCACTCGACACACTGGTTCTCCAGCTATTGAATTACAGGTCAAGACACCATTCTTAGGATGTGGGTATATTTTGCATGAGGGAGAACCTGCAGTAAATTAAAGAGGGAAAATTAAATATATAGAAAGGTAGGAACGTAGATAAGTAATTCAATTATAACAGCGCTTATTTCAGGGATTAGGCATCAATTTGATGACTTCTAATTTGGTTTATAGTATGATACCTTTTAGTCAAGGATCTTATGCTTCAATGACAACCCAGCGTATATTGTTACAGGTTTGTTTTTCAAATTTTGAACATTCGGTCCTCTTTTCCATGAAAAAAAGGCTTAACTCTCTTGCAATAGCTTTATAGTTAGGGGCCACTTATGGTGTACCAATGCCCCTCTTCTTCGCATTTTTTTCTTTAATCCTGCTAAAGGGTGTAGGAGTTAAGGTGGCTGGCAACATGTAAGTTTACAACACTTTAAGGTAGTTTAATTCTGAACCCCATGTTCAAAATGTTTTAAAACTTTACTAGTCTTATCCTGTTAATCAAAATTCAAAAATATAAAATGGCGGTCACCAAGCTCTTTTTGAGTTATTGGCAGGTCATACTGTTGCTATGGTAACCTATTGTTGTATGGTAACAACGTGTTCACCAACGATTGGGCAGTTTTTCTATACCATGATTAAAACGTCATTGATAAGTAATGGTAATAGGACTGTGTGGAGTCCAATTCGGTCGGTAATCGTACAAGTGATAATAAAATCGGACGACCGCGCAGCGTGAGTCCGATTTATTTATCACGAGTATGATTACAGACCGAATTGAACGACACGAAGTCTAGAAATTAGGATGGGTTGATTTAAACAACAAATGTGAATGTGATTGGTTGATTTAAACCATAACTTTGAAAGTGACTGGCTTATTGAACTGTCCAATGACAACTTGACAAGTGAATAAGTGGAAAATATGAGTTTTGTTAAACCAATCACAATCGAGGAAATTGTAATTTTTATGATTAGGAGTGATTATAATGACTCATCAAAGTCTTTGAAAGTGCTAGTAACTTTTCTGATGTTATATGATGCCACTAAATCTGCTAACATAAATCCTCTATGTAAGTCTATATTCTTTGCTATATGTACAACGTGCATGTGTATACTAGCTAAAGGTTGGTTTATTTGGCGTGTAGATTTTTGCAGATATCCGGTGGACTTCAAACAATAGACAATGACAGTAAAAGTGAAATAAGTTACAGTTTTCTGTTTTACTTACGTTTTAATGCTGCGCCCTCAACCTGGAATTAAAATACGGATGAAGGTTAGTTCATTGTTTTCGTCATGAGCTTGAATCAATTTCAATACGCTTTATACAATACCATATCATAAAGTTGAGTTCATGAATAACAGTCAAATTCAAAGTTTAGCAAGCTATTTACCAGATAGAAGATGCTTTCTTTCACGTTCTATTAGAGCTCGCGAGAACACGGCAACATTGCTATAGAATAAAATTTTGACGCCATCCCATAAGTGGGGCATTTGCACTTTTCTCATAGCCCCACCATAGGGATATTGTATGCGCCAGCTGCGCCACCGTGGGTGTTTTGCCACCTTCTGAAAACAAAATGTCAAATGCCCGTCACATGCCCGTGCAGGAGGGGGAGGGAGGCTTGGAGTTGATAGAGCCATAAGGGAAGTACGATTTGCCTTATTTTGATCAATTCAAAAAAGTGCCTCTATAACTTCCGTGACAAATGATCAGAAAATTGCAGTTTACCTGCGCTTGTGCAGTAAATAAGGCAAACATAATTCCCAGGATGATCCAAAATTTCATGATGAGCAACGGTCTGCAACTCTAATGAAAAACAATGATAAAAAAAGTGATAAAAAACAAAGCAGAACTTTCGAAGTTTCTTTGTAGTTACTAAGGCATTTGCTCAAGCGTGATCGATCTTTTTAATCGTTTGCAGCGGACGCAGTTGAGATTGTGCGCACTATGTAGTACGGATGCTGTCTTTCTGATAGTTATTAAGACCATCACGTTACTAAATTACAGTTGTACTTAGATTTGTGAAATGACGTTGCTCCTATTTGAAGACTTTAGACTGGGCCCGTTTAGACTCCATTTGAGGCAAGAATATATTCACATGCACCTTCAGCAAGAAGTCAGTGCAGTTGCAAGACAAGTTAACTGTACTCTGCAAACAGTCGCGCTAATTCTAAAATGGCGATTTCCTTAACGGCCGACCTTCGACCTTTGGAAAGTAAAGCGCTTACTTAAAAAAAGAAAAAAAAGGATCGAGAGAATGATAGCTTTTAATCTTTGACAATATGCAGTGGCCGCCAGCTTCTGAAATCATCTTTTTTCCCTTTAATTCTTGGCAATATTTATGCATTGGAAAGCAGTAGAGAGTAACGAATTTCCGAATATTTGCCGCAAAGGAAATCTTAAAATCAGGGCGAAATCAACTGCAAGTAAAACGACAGTTCTTGAAAACTGACGCATAAAAGCTAAAACTTTTGAATGTTTTCACTTACCTTTTTCTGGTGCTGATGGTTTAAAATTTCGGAGAAGAGCGTTACTGCGGGTGACACTTGTAGCAGACTGGCTTGAATCAAAGAATCGTGTCCATAAAAATGCTCATTTTTTCCATAAGCAGCACATGATCACATGATTTTTGTTAAAGCAGCTGAAATAATCATTAAGACATCCTGTCTGGTTTTTTACAGACTGTGTGAAAAATATTTTCAAACGAAATGAAAACCCCACGCAATATTTGGCTTTTTTGTTCATCAAGACTGTTACACTAATACTTCGTAACTGAAAAGGAGAGAGTAGAGAATGTGGAGAATGTACAGAAAAAAAATATGGCTAATATATAATGGCTAAAAATCATGAACTATGTGTTTTGTTTTTGGACAAACGTGATCATTTCTTTATGTCATGCACTTTTTGCTAATATATTGTAACAGACTGACTTGAATCAAAGAATCGTGTCCATAAAACTGCTCATTTTTTTTCATAAGCAGCACATGATCACATGATTTTTGTTAAGGCAGCTGAAATAATCATTAAGACATCCTGTCTGCTTTTTTACAGACTGTGTGAAAAATATTTTCAAACGAAATGAAAACCCCACGCAATATTTGCTTTTTCGTTCATCAAGATTGTTACACTAAAATTTCGTAACTGAAAAAGAGAGTGTAGAGAATGTGGAGAATGTACAGAAAAAAAATTTGGCTAATATATATCGGTTAAAAATCATGAACTATATATTTTTTTTGCACAAACGTGATCATTTCCTTATGTCATGCACTTTTTTCTAATATAACCAAGGCAAGATCAGAAAAAAAAAAACGCCTGCTTTATATTGATTATTTTATTTCAATTTCTAGCCTCTTTAGGGGACTTGAAATAAATAATAAATAAATTCATCCTTTTTTACCGATGTAAGCGCCTTAGTTCACCTGTTACTATATGGCTATACGGTCCCAAGCTTACTGCCATTACAAACTCGCCACGTTAAATCTGCTTTGACTATGTTCAAACTGTTTTCTCTATTTAGCAAAGCAGACAGTTTTCACAACTGGGTAAACGAGATTAGCGAATTGAACAAAGAGGCGAAACTTGCTGTAAAATGACTCACTAAAACAGTTTGAGGAAGGTAGAATTCTCTAGTTCAACGATCTTTGAAAGTCTAGAAAAGAAGCTTAGTCAATCATTTGGTGAGTCACGTATGGTTGCCCAAAACAGCATTTATCCAGTGCCATGATCAAAGATGAATGAAATCAATCTCCTTTAGACCGACCACAGAGAAAATCAGTTGCGTCACTGGAAAACTCAGCATGAAACATAATACTAAACAATTATTGGATGAGGTTTTTGTGATATCCGGAATAATCAAGGTCGAGGGAAGTGATAACACTAACCGAGACCTTGATTATTTCGGATATCACAAAAACCGAATCTCATAATTGTTTTATTACACATTGTTTTAAAGAAAATAACGACAAAAGCGTTATCGCACCGAACACAGTTTATTTTCGACAAGCCTTGTTCTTACGTGAACTTGACATTGCGCTTGGAAATCATGCATTGAGCGCAACCTACGGATTACTCACTAATTTCCTAGCAGATAAGTAAGTAATCTGCAGGTTGCGCTGTTTCCCAGAATTAACTGTAGGCTTTTAGCCGATAAGAAGACAGATGGTGACTACAACGTATAATAACGTCAAATAACGGTTTGTCTCAATTTAAACAGAGGCAGAACTTTCAGTAATAGAGGGAAGTTTGATGTAGAGTTTCAATTGCTTAAACTGCATGTATGTGGCTATGACCTGTAGTCTAAAGCTCTTGTTTCTGTGAACCTTTTGTTTTTCTTTCGAGCTCGTATGTACATGTATACGTTGCTTAGGCTCCGATTGTTGAAAACTGGGTCAACTCAGCTTTGTTTGCTGAGACAAGATTAAACTTTAATGCATCATTTACGCATGGTGCTGATAACTTTGTCTTCAATAGATGATGTTAGATAGCTTTGATTCTTGAATTAACTTCATAGACCATAGGAGACCGTACAACCCAAAGATCAAATGAATTAGCGGCAAATTCATTTGCTTATAGTCTTCAAACATATGAAATGAAGTATTTTTAAACAAATATAAATACATTTGAAAATAGAGTAAAAAAGCTGTTTTCTTTTCTTTTCCCGTGGTATTATCTAAAAGAAATGGAAACATATTCTCCATGTTTCTATCGATTTATAGAAACACTCTTGAATGTTTGGGAGAACTCGACAAAGGAGTGGAAACACTCGCCTGTTGGCTCATGTTCCCACAGCATTTCTCGTTCTCCCAAACTTCCACTCGTGTTTCTATTTAACAATTTGATCATGAGCTCGAGATTTCTATCACGCATAGAAATCGAGAGCGAATAATCTAATTGTTTTAGTATAAATCTACTAGTCGTTCAAATTTTTATCTAAATCTTCTTCACAGACACTTCGAAAACCCCAAGAGGCGGCCGTCATTTTGTTAACAAGGGTACACTGCTACCCTACTCACTATATCTATCACAGAATAGATAGTGAGTAGCGTAGCCAATCAGAGAACGGATTTCGTGATAGAACGCTTGTAGATTTATACTAATACTCAATGGACACACGTACTATTTAAACACAGAAGACGTTTTCTGCCTTACACAAGAATTAATTAGCTTAGTTTTTTCTTATCGATTACGAGTAAAAATTCGACCAACAAAAGCACTTGAAACACTTTCTTCAACTAGTTTCAGAATGATATTTTGTGGCATTCTCACAATATCGATATGAATACTTCAGCAGAAAAATCAACTCACAAGTTCGCTCAAGTTCCGCCTACAGGCGTAAAGTACAATAGAAGCAAGAAAATAACCACTACATAAAGTCACTTCGACGCGATTTTGCGCGCTCTTCGATTCTTCGAAGGCCCCTTCAAATGTTTGTCTCATCTTTTCAATTACATGTACTCCGACGCACGTATCCGATTGTCATCATCAGAGATATTAACTGGTTATCGAAAAAGCCACTCAAAAGGCCGTTCAAAATCCAGGGAGAGTCACAACTGCTGCTATAACATATATATTTCTTTCATAGTTTCTATCAAGTTCCGTTTGCATCACCATACATGGCTTACCTACCGAATTAAAGGAGGATGACCGCTGACTTTTCAATGTCTAAGTCAAAGATTTGTATGTAAAAGCAGCAGTAGTGGCTGCCTTTTGAGTAGCGATGCTGACAAACTGTTAACATCTGTGATGATGAAAGCGGGATGGCTATGGAGTCGAAGCAACCGAACAGATGACACAAAACTGGACATTTTCCAATTCAACAATCAAGGATAGCGCAAAATCACGTCTAACTGACATGTACATGTATGTAGTAATTGTTTCTTGTTTCCATTCGATTTTACAATTGAAAGCGTAAGTTGACGGAACTTGTGATATAGCTCTGAAAATATTTCAAAGAAATGACCCAATTGCTTCTCTTCGCCGAATTTATACTCCAAATTAATGGGAAATGCTTAATTAGAGACGTCTCTTTAAGACTGAGAAACGGCTTTCGTGTTTTAGTGGATGTTCATGAAATGGCCATAAATCATAAAGTCCCATATAAACAGTACGACAGTACAGAAAACATATTGAAGTCGCCAAACATTTTATGGCTCTTTTGAGAACTTTAGTGATTTATCCCACTATCTATGCTTGAATAGTGTCATTTTCTGTTGCTCATTGCAGGTATTTGGCACAATTAAAGGCTGTTCACAATGCTACGAAGTTGCCTGGTTCAAAGAATATCTGTGCCTTAAGACTAATATTCAGTTGTACACGTAGAACATGATCCAGTGGACTTCATTTTAACATGGCTTTTCACACGCCGGGAATTTTTTGGCCCGAATCCGGCCAAAGCGACAGGCTCAACTAATGCGTCAGCGGTCGACTCCAACTAGGCTCTTTTACTAAACAAAGATGGCGGCCATAAGTGGAGTATTTTCGAATACTGTTCGAGGAGCACTTGCGATCGCAGAAGCAGAACTTGCATGTAAAGTTGTTCAAATGGGGAAAATTAAAGATGTACTTGAGGATATGAGAAGTTTCTTGGGGCCTATATGCATTCGTCATTTCAATACATGCGTTGGATTTAAGCACATTGTCGGAAATTTGTTCCCAATGCTACAGAGGCAAACAATGGATTGGCTCAAGCAATTTCGGCGACGAATGTCTCCCCGATGCTCTGTCAAACACCCTTGGCAGGTAATTGTGGAAGAAAAGCTACCTAGGGAGCTTTTTGATGTTTTTGAAACGATCGTTTCCCTAACAAATTTCGGGGTAATAACAATTAAAACACGAAAGAACTGCGTGTCTGCCTTCACTTCGCACAACCGAGTGAGAAAGGTTTTTTCTGATTGTACCGATCAGAATCTTACTCAAGCCACCTTCTTGAAAAGAAAAATTAAAGGAAACAAGCGTGTAGAAGCGATTATCAATGAAGAAAAACAATTTGGGAAGAAATATTCCTACAAGAAGGAACTCGTGGTCATAGATTTCAATTATGGTTATTGGAATGAACATGACTGGCCTCAACATGTATAAATATAATAACGACAATCAGAAAAATAGTTTCAACACTTTTGATTTGCTGCCTTATAATATTTTGCTATAACTTTCAGGCCTGATCTCATTACAGTCATAAAATCCCTGGCAAGAAAGGTTATTCTGTAGTAATAAAATTCTTGATGTTCATGCCAAATAATTGTTACATATCACTTGCTTTTCCTTGAATCAATACAATATATAAATCATATATAATATAGAAATAGAGAAATATATTAATAATATGCATTATATATAATATTGAAATATATTTTCATATCAACAAAAACTAATACAGATAATTTACTTTCCCTTGAATCACTCGCTAAGAAATATTTATATAAATATAGAATATATATTTTTTATGTAATGATAAAGTAATCATAAAGATTATATGTTTTCCATTGAATCAGTCCAAAATATATAAGGAAATATTTTATGGTAATATTGATCATTCATATAAATAATTAGATTTCTTTTGCTACACTCAAACTGTGTAATAGATAAATTATCTTGTATCTCGGAGGCATTTTTACAAAACTTCTGTTCAGCCTACGCTGTATTTTATAGCTGCTTTTGCTTCATTTGTGATTTTTTCATGAATCACTCATAAAGGTATATACTATAGAATATATTTTTTATATACTAAGGATAATTTAATAATTTAAGATGGTTGCCACAGCCACAGGATCTTGAAATTCCCTGACTTTTCCCTGACAAATGTAAAATTTCCCTGACCAACTAAATTAAAAAAATCACAAGTTAGTCCTGGTAATGGCTTCCAACCTCACCTCACAGCCAACCTCTCCACCCATTTAACATCATTGAATAGGCAAGAAATAAATTAGTACTCTTAAAATTTCATTTTTCCCTGACTGCTCTCAAAGACTTGAACTTTTCCTGACTCAAAATGAAATTCCCTGACCTTGAAGAATTATTTTTCCCTGACCATTTCCTGACCTGTGGCAACCATGTTTAATCATACAGACAATATGTTGTGCTCTGAATCACTAAATAATATATATATATATTGATAATTCATACAAAATATATATTTGTAATATATATTGTATCTTATGTTAATTTGTATCTAAGATAAATGTTTACAAATGTTCTGTTCAGCCTATTTTATAGCTGCTTTTGCTTCATTTGTTATTTTTCCTTGAATCACAGAGTCAGACACTAACTTGTGCAAATGGTCAGAACAAAAACTACATTTCTCAACATCAGCATTTTTGGGTAAACCACAATTTGGAAGCTGCTCAAACTGAAAGGACACAATCTTCTCCTTACCATCAACTTGTATAGAATACAAATTTCCTTCTATTCTTGTCATTTGATATCTTAGCATTGTCCCATATCTGCGAACAGGTTCAGTTTTCAGAGCAGTTTGCCCCGAACAACAGGAAATTTTCTGCAGAGCTACACACATGTTGCCCAGAATTTAAAAAGCTGACCAGCCAAGCCAAGGCCTGGTCATCCTTTCCAAAGGGTGCCCCACCTCCAACTATTGCCACTTTAAAAGACCCCTCTTGCTTACCAAACCAGTTAAGCTTATCCCTTCTTTTATTGTTGGCACTGAGGTAAAACTGTGCCATTTTAAACAATAGCTGGAGAAGGTCCCAATACTTTCCATTGAAATATACATTACATTCCTCATCAATCCCATTACAAAGTGTTTCCTTCACATCACTTAATTCACCAATGTTAATTTGATTAATTCTATGCAATAACTCCTTATATGTAAGAAGTCTGGGTACTGGAATGTTTTTCATGAACTGAATGTAAACTTTACTAACCCCAGTTTCATCTAAGCACATTGTCAATGATGACCTTATAGAGTTATCCTTCTAGTTACTTGCAATTCCACCCCTGTACAAAATATTTACACTCCTAACAAAATTGGTATGACTTTTCTCAAACTCTAGTATCTTCTGCTTTACAATTTTTGGAATCACCTTTTCTGTAAACTTAGCATATTTCATTAACGCATCAGTTAACACTCCTATGGGAGCAGTCTCATTTAAAACTGCAATGAGTCCTGCATAAGCAGGTGCCATGTTTTCTTCAGTTGCACCATGCAGCATTTTAGCAGCACTGACTGTCTGTGTTTTTCTTCGCCTGGCACTTCGGCTAGGACTAGATATCTTTCCATCAGCCCCCAAACTAGTTGGAGAGCTTTTCCTTCTATTTATCAGGTGGTCACCAACAGAAATCTAAGAAAAAAAATAAAGCACCCATCTTCAGCCCAAGTTCAATAGTTGCTTTTAATGTATTATATATAACTTATTTTATTAGATACATATTTCTACATTACCAAATTTCAAAGTTCTAAAGCCATGACATGTAAATTCAATCACCGAAACATGCCAGGAATATATATATATACCTACCTACCTACCTACCTACCTACCTACCTACCTACCTACCTACCTACCTACCTACCTACCTACCTACCTACCTACCTACCTACCTACCTACCTACCTACCTACCTACCTACCTACCTACCTACCTACCTACCTACCTACCTACCTACCTACCTACCTACCTACCTACCTACCTACCTACCTACCTACCTACCTACCTACCTACCTACCTACCTACCTACCTACCTACCTACCTACCTACCTACCTACCTACCTACCTACCTACCTACCTACCTACCTACCTACCTACCTACCTACCTACCTACCTACCTACCTACCTACCTACCTACCTACCTACCTACCTACCTACCTACATACATACATACATATCTATGTAGGTAGGTAGGTAGGCAGGCAGGCAGGCAGGCAGGCAGGCAGGCAGGCAGGCAGGTAGGTAGGTAGGTAGGTAGGTAGGTAGGTAGGTAGGTAGGTAGGTAGGTAGGTAGGTAGGTAGGTAGGTAGGTAGGTACGTACGTACGTACGTACGTACGTATGTATATATATATATATATATAATCAATTCGAAAAACTGACCTTTTCCTGAACATCTTGATTTTCTTTATTAATGAACAATTTTGCCTAAAAAATACAATGTAACCTGAGTTTCACACCAAATCATCACAACAACAGTGTATTTCGTGATAATCTGCGAAAACTTTAGCCCAAATAGACGTATTTAGAGCTAGAACACATTTTCATGGGTTTGATTAAGAACTAGATTCTTCCAATAACATTGAAAGACATGTAAGTGAGCAGTTAGGCGAATTTGATACTTGATCTTATATGTTATTTACCTTCGACTCCAATCGCTTTAACTTCCTTGTTTTTTTCGCAAACTCTAGATCACGGGCAATGGCACTGACAAGAAGGACGTCTTGCTGTCGTTTGATTTGTAAATAATCATTCAGAGGGAAGCGTTTTTTAAATCCTTTTCTTGGAGCCATCTGGCCGACGTCCGAGGCCAAGCGTCTTCATTCACATTCTGCGAGAAAAGTAAGAGTCACTTCGCTTTGTAAAGTCGAAATTCCGAGAATTCCAGCGAAATTAGGCTCAGAAAATGTGCAATTACAGGGAAACGAGAAGAAAATCGAAAATTCTGAATCGGACAAGTTCTTACCACTTGATGCATGGATCCGTAGTTTGGTTTCTTGCCTCTTCTTGTCTTGTCGTTCTAGAGTTTAAATCTTTCAAAGATCGCCTACAAAATACACTTTGCTTCTCAGGACAATGACATACGTTGATTCTCGACAGACGGAAACACACAATATTATCTTCACAATGCAAAGTTTGGTACCAAAATGAAGCGCTTGAGTGGTCCTATTTGCTTCGACCAATTTTACCGCGCTGGCGATTAACCATAAGTCATAGGGAGCCTGCATACTTTGCTCCTTCCAGACTCTGTCACAGACCCCCATTCGGCCAATATGGCGATCGAAAAAAATGCGGAAAAATATTTGGCCGAAATATTATGGTTGGCAATTCGTTTCAAAATTACGACAGGGTATACGCGGGTTTTTCTGCCGCGTATACTTGTTTACATACGTTACGTATGGGCTTTAAGCTCATATATACGACCATTTAGATCGCGTATATACGCATTTTTTAAGGGCCACATATTTGCGTAAATTCAAGCGCGGAGACATGCGAAATAAATGCCCAAATATACGCGTCCTACAAGGACCATATATACGCGTGCTAAAATGCGCGTATATGCGGGTCTCGTAAATTACGTTGTATATGCCAGCACGAAATGTGCCTTTTAAGAGTATGGCTGTTCGTGTATGATAGCAATGAAAATTACTTTAACTAGAAATCGTCAATATGGCGGCAGTGCTGAAATGCCTTGTCTTGGTCTATCTGCTATTTAATGTTTGTTACTGCAGCTCCCTCAGTGACTGAACTTCTAGAAACAGTTATGCGTCTTTTGAATGACTGTTCAAGATTTTATCATCACGGTAATCGTAACATGGCAGAGAACTTGATCGTTCGTCGTGAAGTTGCTTTGGATTCTGTTCACCGTTTAGGACATAGGTGCCCAAGCGAATGCTGAGAGAATTCTGCCTCTTGAATTGCTGTTGAGACAAATTCAATACTTACTGCATAGACGGGAACTGTTTGCAGCTCAGTTTTGAACTTGAGTAATCTCAAACTACACAAAGCATAAGCAGTGGAAAACATTCTTATAGAGAAAAATTTATATTTGGGTTAACTTTTAATCCTGGGTTAGCGTTAACGGGCTTTCGAACAACCCGGCCCTGATGATTCGAGAAATAAGACTAAAGTGGGTTTTCCAATTCTGGTATCAGTATCATGCTGGGTCATTTGCGAAGTAGAAATATCAATGTTCAGCATCAGCGTGTAAGGGAAGTTTTTTTCCAAACTGACCCAGCAGGGTCTGATTTGAGGTGGTTCAATACCATCACAAGGCGTGTCACGGCACGAAAAATTGGATTTACTCTAAAGTTGATCCTGATCAAAGTCGAAGTCAAATATGATCATAGCTTTGATCCAAACTTTGATGCACGTCAAATGTGTGTCAAAAATGTCATGGCTTTGCCGATACATTTGATCCATGACAAAGAGGAGGGCAAATGTGATCTTAACTTTGACTCCACCTTTGACCCACGTAAAAGGGGGAATCAAATATCTTATGGATTTGCCATACATTTGATCCCTGCCAAAGGCGAGGTCAAACATGTCAATAACTTTGACTACAGTTTTGACGCACGTTAAAGGCGTTCAAAGACACCACGGCTTTGCATACCTTTGATCTCTTATGTCAAAGGCGTTCAAAGACACCACGGCTTTGCATACCTTTGATCTCCTATGTCAAAGGCATTCAAAGGCGGCATGGCTTTGTACGACTTTGATCCTACGTCATGTCATGTCAAAGGCGAGGTCAAATATGGCCATATCTTGCGACTCCGCTTTTAACGCCCTAATAACCTGCGTTTTCGTATTTTTTTGCTGTTTTAACGATAAAATGAAAGCTTGCTTTTAAGTCAATGTGTATTTTTTTAATAAAAAAGTTTTCACTTGACCTGGAGGTGGCACAAGGAAACAACTCGAAAACAGCGGGAAAACGCGGCTGCCAGCAGCTTCCCGCATTTTTCTGGCCAATAGGAATAAAGGTCAACGAAGTCGGCTGTGAGGAAAGCAGACATTTTTCTTCATTTGGCTTCATTATGGCGGCTTTGGTGAAATTTTCGTTGTGTTTTGGACCAGGAAAAGGTAAGTCTTTGAATTTCGTTCATTTGCTTTCAATGTTCAGAGAATAACAGAGTTTAAAAAGTAAATTAAACGCAGCAATGGCTACATAAAGAGCTGTGAATTGCGTATATTTATGGCAAGACAGATCCTTGGCAGTAAAAACAATTTGGTCGAAGATTAATTGCACTTGACTGAATCACAGTTGATCGGCAAAGCTCTTCGTTAAGAAAGACCAAACTTTATTTTCAATTCACATATACTTACTTACAAAAGTTGACAAAGATAATTTTTTTTTCTCACTCAGTCAAGTCTTGTGCATTAAATTGAAGTGTCTGTCATAGCATAGATTTTAGCATGATCAGTGCTTGAAATAAACGTAACTTAATAATTAAGCTTAAACTTAACTCTATTTACGTATAAATTGTTGTGCACAATGCCTCTGGTAATTTCTGAGCTTAAACAATTTCCTTGAAAGAAAGCTCATGTAAATATATAGGAAATTTGCATTGAAGGAAAAACTCAGTCAGCCATGCATGACAATCCATCACGACCTGACTTAATTATCATATTCATTATACCGTTAAAAGAGTTGTTGACTCTGAAAATTTAATCTATGGATAAGTTTCTGCTTTTGTCTCTAGTTACCATTCTATTGAAAAAAAGCTCTGTTTGTTGCCACAGTTGAAATTATGATGATGTTTGTTCATTAATGTTGATAAATGACTTCACTGGGTTGAATTTAACAAATTGCATGTGGTTTAGTGTGGTCTGTACTCTTATCGACAATGATACGCATCATCACAGTGGTCAAAATGTTGTGGACTCACGAAGCGCAGCTGAGTGAGTCCACAACAAATTTTGACCACTGAGATAGCGAGATCATTAGCAATTGTAGTAAAAATATGTTTTGATATTTGTTGTATCAGGCTTATGGATCAGTCATTTGGAACTCCACTATCTCCTGCCCAACCACCTCCCCCCCCCCCCCCCCCCCCCCCACCCCGAACCTGCCAGGCATTTGACATTTTGAACTGTCTTCAGGGCTAAGAATGGTGTCATACCAGATGATCACATGCACCTACCCTGTGACATTTGCAAAACTGAGTAATAGAAATGTAGATCGAGTGTCAACCGAGGTGTCGATGGAGTGTTGATTGAGTATTGATCGGGTGTTGATAGAGAGTCGATTTAGAGGATCGATCAAGGGTATCAATCGACACTGGACCACGGATGCCTTTAGTACACATAATCCAGCTTATCCGTTAGTAGGTGAAATTGTTACAATGTTTGATAAAAAATCAAACTTGCCATTAGTTGCAAATTAAAAAGCTGACCCCATAATAATATTATTATGCAACCTCTCTGGACAATACCAGTAGTTTTAGAGTTTCATGTCTTGGTCTTTTGAGCAGTAGACCATTAAATGCCAATAAATATGTGACTAGTGGAAATTTGCTTATGAATGTTGTTTTTATCCTTCAGCTAGCCACTCTAGAAGAACTGAAGAAATTAACAGAATAAATTCTGGTAGAGGATACAATATACAACTCTGTAGTTCATAGTCAACTCAGATGCAGTTAAATCATGCAATGCTCCAAAGTGTGCAACATCAGAACATTTTGGTAAGTAAAAGGCTGGAATATTCATTTGTTATTTCTATATTTTGTAGCATAGACCATCTTATAATTTCTTCGGCCACAACTTTTAATTTCTTTTTCCAGCAAAGAAAGGATATAAATAGATTTTGAAAACCTGGCTATAGCTTATTAATGTTTTTTTAATTGATCATTTTTTAATTGTTTAATTGTTAATTGTTTTTTTAATTGATCTCAGAAAAAAAAAAAGTTGTTTCTTTTTGGTTCATTTAAGGGCAAGTGAGGAAATGTTGTCTTTCTTAAGGGACAAATACATCAACTGGCTCACCTGGATGAAAATTAAGTAATTAAAATGTTATTGAAAACATGCAAGGGGTGGGAATCGTTTTGAATGTTGCAAACCAGTCTCAGGAAATGTTGGTTTTTGACTGGTAAAAGCTGAGTTTTGAATCTAAATTTTGAGTGGTTGTCTGCAATATCGACTGTTTTGGTTTGGCCATCAGGTTTCCAAACCAAATTTTTCCAAGCAAAATTAATAATATGATTAATTCATAACTATTGATGGGATCAGTAGAGAATTTAAGGCGTAGAGGATTTGATAATAACTTAGTAAAAGTAAATTGACAAAGACATTTATTTGCTTTTACTCAATTTAAAATTTTCTTGGCAAATTTGACTGGATAATAGCCATTTCCCTCTATGAGATGCGGCTGCACTGGGAATCATAGTGGTTGTATTCATCATCTTGGACTGGATTTTTGTTTCAATGAATGAGCCATGCGATTCCATGCAGGCATGTCTCATGTTAAAACATTTAATTTCAGGAATTTTTTTCAGTGGAAAAAAGTGTTCAAGTAGTTGCTAACTGTTTACTTATCAAATGTGCAATTATTTTGATATGTTTATATGCTCCTTTTCACATATGATCTACAAGGAAAATAGGGAAAAAGATTACACCACTGAACATGAAGAGATCTGTGGAAATTACACAGGAACAGCAATATTCCCAAAGGTGTGTGTATTCCTCATTTCTTGTCACAGTTTATGTCAGATTTGTTGATTTTTAGATTGCTATTTTGCAACCATAAAAGATCTTTGTTGTAAGAGGTCTGTAAGATGTCTTTAAGAGACAGGCAGACAGATGGACTGGTAAACTGGCTCTAGGCTTTTTGTTTATTTGTGCCAAGCCGTACACTTTTAAAATGACCCCAAGTCTTTGTTCTCTTATGAAATTCTAGCTGGGGATAATCCTTGTTCAGATGATGAAATTAGCTTGTTAGACTGGCTCTTAATGACATACCTGTGTGACCAAATCTCTGAGTAGAGTGGAGAGAAATACAGAAGAAAGGCTACTATTGACAGAAGCACAAACTATTCGAAGGAGGAGTAATGATCTGATTGGTCACGTTTTATTAATGTGATATTAGCAAAAACTATAGGAAAACTTTAAGGAATAGAATGCCAAGATTCACCCTTAATATTCATTTCCAACGTTTTGTCAGTTTTCTTCTGTTTAGACAAATGCGGACAAGCAGTGGTCGACAGGATGGACTTATCCAGTGAAGATGCATTGATTAATCTCGTCAACGCCTTAGACTTTGTCAAAATGTGTCTTCCCTAGAAATCATGGGGATTTAGTTGGCATTGACCCCCAACAAGGCAGTTTAACCACTTTGATGAGAAAGAAGTGGAAAACACTGTATTCCATTCCACTTATAATGCAAGAATGAGCAAGTGCAAGAAGCAGAAAAGGAGAACTGCCAAAACATAAGGAGTTCCATGCAACGGACTGTACGTGCCATCTGGAAAGGACGCTTTAATACACTAGTTGACTTTTGTGCGAAGTTTGCCATTCTTTCCCGAAATTTTGCGGTTGTCTTCCCTATTTTCTAGTCTGGTCTAGTAAATTTAAGGAACTGAGAATTTAGCCATAGTACTTCAATGTTAGATAAATGCACTTTGTACCATGGAAGATTTGTTGACTGTTGTTTTCACGATAGACAGAACAATGTTTTCCTTATGATCAGTCTCATTACGTGTAGTTTGAAACCAAGCCTGTAACGTGGCTTTTTGAAACCTGAAGCCCAAAACATTTATGTAAGGTACTTGAAGGTATTTACTCTTGATAAAAACGGGAAAAAAAATTGAAACTTGGATGAAGTTGAACATATTTATTTTCTTAAAATTAGGCGCAGTGATCTTTCCGGGCCGCTTTTCCGTTAACATTTGTCAATAGTTTGGTACAAAATAACCTTATTAAAGCTGATATATTCTTCAAAACTTGTCAGATATAAATCAAGAGTACGGATCTAATTGCATCTTTCGTATGCGGAGCTACAAAGCTAGTGTAGCAAGCAGAAAAAAGCGTATAGGATGTGGATCGCGCGAAACGTGATCAACGGTCGCGAAGCGCGAAAGAGGAGCGCGAGCGAGAAGTTCGGGCGAGACGCGCGAGCGCGGAACGCGCAGAGTACCTTTGACAAACCTTTGGCCTGCGTCACAGGCATCTTCGACCACGTCTTTAGCAAACCTTTGACTCGAATCGCAGACAAATTTGATTACACTTTTGACCCGCCTTTGACAGTGCGCAAAGGCGTATCAAAGGATCACCTTTAACCCTAAAAACAAAGGCGTTCACAGGTGAGTAAAAACGGCCTTTCACGCCTTTGATTTGGTGGTAAAGGTTTATTCACAGATGATCTTTGACTCGCGTCACAGATCGTCAAAAGCGTGCAAAGGCGGCCTTTACAAAACCTTTAACCACACATTTGACGCGTGGTAAAGGCGATTTTTCGTGCCGTGTGTTGACAGCGTCAGGGGACCTAATTCCCTCTGGCACATTGATGGACTACACTGCCTTATCAGTTGGAGGTTCGTAATACATGGTAATTTTGACAGGGCTTTAGACTTTAAGTTTTGCAACAAACAATTCTGCTGCGACTGGACTCGCTCTATTCTTAGCTGCTGTACAAAGTTATGGATTGCCCCCTAGAGTGTGTTCAGACGAAGGGGATGAAAATTTAGAGGTAGGAAGAGCTATGCTATGGCACAGGGGATTTAATAGGGGAAGCAAAATTGCTGGGTTGTCTGTACACAACCAGTGAATTGAGCTTCTCTGGAGAGAAGTCTTTATTGAGGTCGGTCAGTTCTACTACACTCTGTTCTACCAGATGGAAGAAAATGGCATCCTGGAATCGACCAGCATAATCGATCTGTTCTGTTTGTATTACATATTTCTTTCCAGAATTAACAACCAGTTAAACCTCCTAGTTGAGGCATGGAATAACCATGCTGTACGCACAACCAATATGGGTGAACGCAGTGATTTTACAAGATATATGTAATACTGGAAATACTAGCTGTCAGGGACACATTTGATGATAACACCAAACCAGATGAATTATCTGGTGAAGACCCAAAAGGACTTACACTAAACTCACAGTCTGTTTCCTAAAACTCCCCTTGAGGTATTGATATATCATAGGCTGTAGGACCCACTCTTCCATTAGAAGCTGATACAGTTGGCAAAGCCCTAATGGGAATACACTGAGGTGCATGAAACTGCTCTTAATGCAAACATTTCCCATCTAAGTAGTAAATATTGCATTTGT
Organism: Orbicella faveolata; assembly: GCF_042242905.1. Taxonomy (NCBI): domain Eukaryota; kingdom Metazoa; phylum Cnidaria; class Anthozoa; order Scleractinia; family Merulinidae; genus Orbicella; species Orbicella faveolata. Next base: position 22,329,590 of record NW_028301564.1, on the reverse strand, counting down.
CTCACCAGCGATTCTAGAGCCCGTATCTTCTCAACATTTGCCTTGGTACCTCTGTCCAATGAGTCAACTAAAGGATTAGCCTGCGTAGCTTGGCGGTTTATCAATTTTTTAAGCAATTTGAGCGCGAGCGCACAAAGTGACAAAACCGCGAAAACCAGCAAGAACCCCCCAGGCTCCTCGTGGCTACGCCGCATTTGGCGTTTGTTATCACGGCTTCGTCGTTTTCTTGGCGTTAGGATAAAATCTTGAACAGTCATTCAAAAGACGCATAACTGTTTCTAGAAGTTCATTCACGGGAGAGCTGCAGTAAGAAACATTAAATAGCAGATAGACCAAGACAAGGCATTTCACCACTGCCGCCATATTGACGATTTCTAGTTAAAGTAATTTTCATTGCTATCATACACGAACAGCCATACTCTTAAAAGGCACATTTCGTGCTGACATATACAACGCCATTTACGAAACCCGCATATACGCGCATTTTAGCACGCGTATATATGGTCCTTGTAGGACGCGTATATTTGGGCATTTATTTCGCATATTCCCCGCGCTTGAATTTACGCAAATATGTGGCCCTTAAAAAATGCGTATATACGCGATCTAAATGGTCGTATATATGAGCTTAAAGCCTATACGTAACGTATGTAAACAAGTATACGCGACAGAAAAACCCGCGTATACCCTGTCGTAATTTTGAAACGAATGTCCAACCATAAAATATGACCTAGAAATTCCCGGTGGATCATGTTGTGGAAATTGTACTGAACCAAAGACAGCTGATTAAATATCCATAAATTAGTGACAAATTGCCATTTTTGTAGGGAACTCCTAACTTGAAGGGGAAAAAAAATATTTTGACCTAATTTTTTGCCATAATCGTTCAATCACCAAACTCAACATAGAGCCAAGTTTGAGCGAAATCGTATCAACTCCTGCCTGGTTTTCTCATTGACACACTCTCAATCTAAAACAAAACCAGGACTACAATTTTTAGCCCCCCTTTTTTTACAAACACGAATAAGTGCAAATCGAGGATTGCATTTTGAAAAAAAATTAGTAAGTTGTGCAATGATCTGTATCTGTTACAAGTTGTGAAATCTCAGTGTGAACAATCAATGCAAACAATACCACCGGGGCTACAAAGAACGATCCGTACCCAACTAGTGCCCAATCTTCTTAACAAAAAAAAGGCTCGTAGTGCTGAGCTACAGTTTTCTGCAAAGGTTTCCTTGACAGCACGTGTTGCTAAATGCAAACTCGTTTCACCCTAAATTGAAATATCGAACGCAATCGCCGTCATAGCGTTGATCGACAAGATTTGGTTGACATTTGATGTGTATGAATTGCATGTCTTGTAGACTGATGCCCCATTGGCTACGGTCTAAGTATCTTATTTCCACGCGAATGTTTGGCCTAAATATCCCCTATCCCGATATTTGAATCATTCGAAAATCAACAGTTTTCCTATTTAATATCCCGGACAATCTGTTCTGAATATCCCAGATCCCATTATTTCCCCAAACATACGGTATCCCATATCCCGTATCCCGATAACCCCCAAGAATGCCTCTAGACTCCATATTTAATAGGTTTAAATAGGTTGAAAAATAGTTCCTGTAATTTCTCCTGAGTTTCAGCACTGTATTGGGTGGGGAGGGGGGGGGGGGGGGGGGGCAGCAAGTATTTTTAAAAGGATAGCCACGCGTTTTTTCAAACTTCAAACGTAAAACACAGGTAATTCGTTGCGTTCCATCATTTAGTGTCCTATGGACGTTTGTCTACCATTGTAGAAATGTTTATTTTCAGGTATCATAAGTAAAATGAGATAATGCTTGACAGCAAAATGGCGTTATGGTGATAACAAACAGCAACAACAATTAAACGAAATGAAACTAAACAAGTGAGGACGGGACTTGGCAGCTGTTTAAACATAATAGCACTGTGTAACGAGAGCTTGTACGCAATTTTTCTCCATGCAGCGCAGTTTTAATTTCAATTGCAGTATCATTCAGAATTGATATTTGGGCAGGTGTTGCAGATGTCCCAAGCCGAATATGTAAACTCTATATGTGATGTTTGTGCGATATAAAAAGTGCGTCAGCACAATCATTTTGAACACAGTGTTCTAGTGTAACAAGAAGGACATGAAGTTGCTGTTCGTGTTTTGCGGGCTTCTCGCGGTCGCCTTAGCTTCAAACCCAGAAGGTAAGCATGCACAGGAGAACGCCTATATCTGCAACTAATAGTACCTGATTTATTCGAAAAAAAGCCGAAAATTTGATCATTTCGAGCTCCTCGGAACGTTGTCGAGAATCTTGTAACGATCTGGTGAACTGATTAGAACAAACCAAGACCAATTCAGGTCGAGTTGTAATTGCGTTATAATAGCTAACCATGCCTACGAGTATGTCTTTTAATAGTTAGCTTTGCCTTGCCTTTAGAAAATCTCGAGCTCGACGGACGAGATGCTGGTCTTTATGAGGGAGACATGCAGTTGACGCCTTATCAGGCATTTATGATTGAGAGTGGAGCTGGCGATGTCCGGGGCTCAATTATAACCAAAAAATGGCCTGGTGCAGTGCTAGTCTATGAGATTGAGTCTTCATTAAGTAGGTTTTTTGATCTCAATGATGCATTTCCTTGATTACTAGTTGGTTATGATTATTTTTTTTCTCTCTCTTTCTATCCCTTTACAACACCAAACACCCAACAATAAGCTTTTGTTGTTATTTCTCACTCCAAAACTAGCGAACGGTAACAATACTTTTGAAAGAACAAAAAATGCCATGCAGTAAGTCCATACAATTCTTGCCCCTGAAAAAACAAAAACAAACGATGAGGTGGGGGGGGGGGGGGGGGGAGGAGGGTCACTGTGCTCGCGCTTGTTTTCGAAATAAGGCGAGTTGTAGACCATACTTTAATAGAGGCCTTTGTTATTTTAAGAAGATATTAGCGCGCGATCGACTATCAGCGATAAAAGAAGCTACCCTAGTAAAATTTAGATTCAGGTAAACGTACTCAATTCAACACAAGCAAGTCTGCGAAATAAACTTTTGCAGCTGATTTCATTCCTTGAAGTGTAATAGACCTGGAAAAATACTACATTTTAGCCTTGTCCCTCCACATTCGATAGCAGAAAAAGCGACATATCTGTAACTTCCCATGTACATATTTTGAAGCTGGTCGCATAAGAACGGATAAGGTAAATTTGCGACCTTCACCAATTGGCCCCATTTTTTCAGAGAAAGTCGACAATTACATCCAATGTCAAATATCATATTTATTTGGGTCAGCTCGAATGTATATATATATTTTTTCATTTTTGGCGAGATGGTTTTCAATATGAGCTCAAAACAGGCTATTTTACCTTAAGACTTTGAAATTTACCTATAAATGTTGGACGCTGACCGGCAAAACACTGTTTTTTATTCCAAAAAGTTGAACTTTTTACATGCAAAAGTTTCACCTCTCTTCAACATGTCAGAGGTTTAACAATTATATTTTGTCATAGTTTGTCGGAGTTATATTTCAAAACCTGCTGCCAAACTCCGGAATATGCGATGCGTGACATGTGGCAAATGTGGCACCTGGTCTAGGATCGAGCCTGGGATAACTCAAAAGTACCAACACCAATGTAAAAACATATAGAACAAAATTTGTGGGCACTCTCCACTGCGCGCCGTACGGAGCTCCACGAATTTTCCAGGTATTCGCCGCTTTGATGGCAAACAAAGATAACGGTGGTTGCACCTATAACCAATATAAATGAACTCTAAACGCTTGTAACTTAAGAAAAAAAAACACACCACCTAAATTTTTATCGGTTTAGCCGCTGGTTCGGGAAAGCTCTACCTTCCTTCGGCTTTTTAATTAGTATAAACGATGAATATTTTCTTTACAGTGAAAGCAGATTACTGTAGTCGGGTGAGTTTGTGTTGCAATGGGACGACCGAATACCACATTAAACTATTTTCTTAATATATATTTTCCAAGGCAAATACGTTTTTTTTCCTTTCCTGAAGGAAAAAATCTCTCAGCCTCTCTGTAAGTTTGTGAGCTTCTTTCATTTCCCACGATACGGTAACGCATTGTTTATACATTGGATATAATGGACGAAATTGTCTGATAATGTGCTTTATCCTTTCTAAGGCGGGCAGCAGCGCGGCCTTTACTTGTTCAGTGTTTATTTTTCCCGTTGCATTATCCTTTCTTGTTTTTGTTTGTTTGTTTGTTTTTTGGACTGCTCTCCCTTTTTCCCCGACTTGAAGTGCCTTCGCAAATTCTATTGTTCCTGTCATTGTCGTTAGAAAATGTCGTCCTTTTGAGAAATAAAAGGTCAATAAATTCTCAGATTTAACAGGACTTTTGGCTAATTTTCAGGTTCAGAGTCAAGTGCGATGGCGGTTATCCGGAGTGCCATGCGGGAGTGGGAACAGAAAACATGTGTACGTTTCAAGAAAAGGACCACGGAGAAAGATTATGTATCATTCTATAAGGGATCGGGGTAAGATGAGGAAGAAAATAAATTACTTAAAGAGCTATTATGAGCACCAAAAACTATTAAAGAATGCGCAATAGAAAACTACACGCTTACGGTAAAGATGCGATTCAGCGCTCACCTTTCAGTGAGCGCTACGCGCTACGCGCTTCTCATTGAGCGAGGGTTTTTTTTTTTTATTTTTTTCAGTAAGCGAGTCATATTCCATTAAGCGCTCATACCGAAAGTAGGATTCAAATATGAGACAAGGAATAGTCTTAACAACAGACTAAATTCTTAAACTTCTAATTGCTTAAGAATAAACACTCTCGAAAAATACAAATAATTGTAACTGTCCCCCTCCTTTCCGTTAGCTCTGTGTGAGTGTTTGTTTGTTTGTTTGTTTTGTTTAGATGTTCGTCGCATGTGGGCAAAAAAGGTGGACAACAACAAATATCATTGAAGAGTGGATGTTGGAAACACGGCATTGTGGTTCATGAAATCGGTACAAATAACTTTTAGACAATTATTCAGTCACATAAATATCGTGAAAATCAAACAGAGTTGACCTTACTTGATCGAATTCATACAACCACAACGTTTTGATTTTGCCGCTACAAAATTAGTGCTTTGACAAAAAACCCTTGAAGTGCACCTGACCCCCAAAATTTATATTTGCTAAAATGAAACTTGTGTTATCCGAAGCATTTCTGCCAAAAAAAAAATGCATTTGGCTGAATTCTTCATTTTCTATGCCTTTTTAAAATCGCGCTTGAAATGTTCTGCGACCTCATTTAGCAATTCTGAGGCGGGGGTTGCTGATGACGTTATAAAAAACAAAAACAAACTGGAGAGTTAGGTGGACTCTAAGAAACAATTTGGACCGCAGAACCATTCGTATTAGTTTTATTTCTGTACCAAGCCCGTCTTTAAAATTTACTTTTCAAATGCCGTCAATTTTGCGATCAAATTTCTGGTGTTTGATTTTCTTTGTAAATAACAAAATTTCATTTTGTATACAGGTCACGCGCTTGGTTTCTATCATGAACAATCTCGTCCTGATCGAGACAATTATGTAACGATAATGTGGGATAACATCAGAGACGGTAGGAATTGGAAGCATTGAAGTATATATGAAATAATTCATATCTGAACTGCGGTTGTAGATGAAAGTGAAGAATGATCATCGCAGTAAATTTTACAATTTAAGCAATTGGAAAGATATACTTCACATCATTTCAAGATATAGTTCACATCATTTCACTCCCCACGGGAAGATATGAACTCAATCAATTGACCTCGCTCCCAATGTGTGGCTTCATAGCTCAGTTGGTAGAGCATCGCACCGGTATCGCGGAGGTCACGGGTTCGAATCCCGTTGAAGGCCTGATTTTTTTCAGGCTTCTTCTTTCCAATTGCTTAAATTGGAAAATTTACTGCGATGATCATTCTTCACTTTCAATTGGAAGTATTACTTGTAATTAATTAAAGCAAAATAACACAAAACACTTCAAAGCAGAGAGAGCCTGAATTTTATTTTTCAGATAGTAATTTCGTTTAGGTGCTATCCTTAATCATCCTTGTTCCCTCGTGGTGTATTATTACCGCTTTGGCGTTTTTCTAGCTTAGTTTACTATTACTTTGAGGTTCCCATCAATTTGAAGGCTATTTTGTACGTTGCCAGAATAACTCAACCCAAGTTAAACCAAGTTAACCCATGCCAATACCAGGTATTTCACTGTGTAAGTAAGATTTTAAACATGAAAAGTAAGGTTTATGTACGACCTATTGCTTTTTAAAACAAGTCTTAAAATTGACCTGTTATATTGCTATTGTCTTTCAGGTAAAGAACACAACTTCCGAAAGTATGGCACCAATATTATTGATTCTCGCGGTACACCTTACGACTATGGATCTGTCATGCACTACAGATCAAAATCATTCTCAAAGAACGACAAACCAACAATTGTTCCTAAGAAGCCTGGGGTGAGTAACCGAGTTTTACAATAACTTTATTGGGCAAAGACTATAACTATATATGCAGATAAGAATATGCCATGGTTATGTCTATAACGCGGCATTTTAGTTATAAACTTGGGCATTATAACAATGAATCAATCAATCATGTGTGCATACTTTAAATAGCCTGAATTGTGATTTCTAAACGAAAGGTGTAAAATGCTTAATTAGGTTACTACTTAGGTGTCCACGATTAGTAGAGGGGACTTTTCCTCTTGGCTACTGCCTTTTGACACAATAATAAAGTTATTATTATTATTATTATTATTATTATTATTATTATTATTATTATTATTATGATGATGATGATGTTCCAGTATAAGTTAAGCGAAGTGTCAGGTTTCAACTGGACAGTTGATGTATTCAAAAGTTTTTTTTTTCGTAGTGTAAGTCTCTCAGCGTCAGCAATCAATATAAATATTTATGCATTTTACACTTCTTGCTAGTGTTTTTTGTTGTTGTTGTTGCTGTTGTTGTTGTTGTTTCTTAATGTGATTTAAAGCATCGTGTTTGCAAGTTTTGTTTGGATGAGCAATAAAAAGAGCCCAAAACTCAGTCAACGAGAAATTTTCATAACGACCGTGCACAAAAGCAAATAATTCACATCCTTTGTTAAAACATTGACTTGTGTGTAAATCTATACAGCGCAGGATTGCAATGCCTTATTTCGCAGGTTACCATTGGTCAACGAAACGGACTCAGCCCTATTGACGCCCAGCAAATGAGCCTGCGTTACTCCTGTCAAACAGGTTTTTAGATAGCAAATGTTTAAATATCTTGGTAGCTCAGGCCTCATTCACACCACGCCGGAGAAATTTATAAACGCAGCTATATTTATACAGTTACAGTAAGCTTATCAACCATACTAATCGGAGCTCTTCTAAAACGTTGAAGTCACGACAATCATGTGATTTCTCTGAACGAAGTTTCCTCAGTCAAATCCAAAATAACCGTTAATTGTTGCGTTTTTAAATTCCTCCAGAGTGGTGTGGACGGAAAGCATTTGATGCGCTTTAAGAGTGAAACCTCCGTTTTCAAATTCCAACGGCGTAATATGGATGGGCCTTCAGTTCACGGATGAGAACACTTTTTAATATTGTTGGGTGTTTAGAAAGACCTCAGTTTTTTGTCTGGTGAACACGCTTTTTGTCTAATCAACAAACGACAATATACACGATTGCAAAGTTGAAGTTTAAATTCGGTAGTTCTAAGAGAATAGTAGAGATCGCCGTGCTGAAACAAGAGCACAATCAGAGTTCTACATTTGTTGCCTTGAGATTTTTGAGAATGAGACCATTTAACAGCATCATGCATCGTCTATTGTTAACAGTTATTCTATAATTTACTGTTAATTTAATAATGATATTGATTTACTAGCATTTTTTTTACATTAATTTTTATTTTTTATTTTTTTGTTGGCCAGCAACAACTGCAGCCCCTCCAACCAATCCATCAGGTAAAATTTCTAAGAACGAGACAAGACAAAGGGAAAAATAGTTTATCCTCCATACAGACCCTATTCCCAAGGCAATCCCTCTCAAGTAAACTTTTGATAACTTCAGTAGTCTGAAATCTCAGCTGGACGGGTTAAAAATAGCCAATTTTGCATAGCATAAAGTAACTGGAAAAATAATCATCTCTCAACAGAAGGACATTCCATACTACACGACTTAATGATATCTACAAAGGAAAAAGTTCGAAAGAATAATGAATCTGAGTTGTTGTTGTTGTTGTTGTTGTTGTTGTTGTTTGTACAAAGTGCATAAGGCTAAATTAGCCACTTCTCGGAAATGTTTTAGATGGATTGGCATTATCAAACTATCTTTGGAAGAGGCTCGTGCATGGGAGAATTGATCCTATACTGCGTTCACACTAGGCAGAACATGCAGAACAGACTGTGTGTTGCTACATTCATGATAAAAAAAAATGATTATCTTGAGCACTAGGTGGGACTAACTCACTTGGTGGACTCGATCTAGGTCGGCCAACAGCGAAGAGAAAGCAGTAACCTTAAGGGTTTGTCAATGTGATTAAACCAATGAATTATTGCTATTGGTAAACTATATGTTTCTTTAAAAAACCCTATAGCTCTTTAGAGTTTTTGTTCAGAATGCTTTGGACGATTTTTATATGTAAATGTTCTTTTTTTTTGTTTTTAAAAGTTTTTATTATTATTATTTATTTCATGATTTTTTTTAAAAAAAGGAACAACTGCAGCCCCTCCAACCAATCCATCAGGTAGAATCTAAAAGAACAAGAGAAGACAAAGGGAAAAAGAGTTGGTCCTCCATATGCATACAGACCTTATTCCCAAGGCAATCTCTCCCAAGTTAAATTTATTAGATCACTCCAGTAGATGGAAATCCCAGCAGGATGGTTTAGAAATAGCCAATCCTGTTATCACGCGAATTTTAATCACGTGGACAGTACGAGAAGAAACATCCACGCAGCACCCTCGGTCAGATTATCCCGGATGAATTGGTTAAAATGACTTGCAATAAAAATCATGTTAGGAGAAACCTTCGGAATGAGGCCTATAAATCTCTTAACTATTCTTTCTTGATAAAAGGACATATCCAAAGTTACTGTGACATGCCAATTTTTCAGGTGCAAAGATACTGTGAAGATTATTATTATAATTAAAACATTTTTTTTTTTAACATGAAGCGAGCGTCATAAACTATAAAAAAAATTGGTTATGAAACCAGGACGGAATGGCCCTTGTTGGGAAACAAAGAATGAAGTGTAATCCAATGATGCGCAGTTTTTCGGAGTTAATGTGAACGAAAGATTACAAAACCAGTCATTATCTCTCGCTGGTATCTCATATAATACATGACTTAACGTGGTTGGCATGTTATCTCTCTTAAACTTTGAAGGCTCCGCGACAAGTTGTAATTTTGACAATGGTCTGTGTTCCGGATGGTCCCAGTCCAGTTCTGACGACTTTGACTGGACAGTTCGTTCCGGAGGAACTCCTTCTTCTGGAACAGGACCTTCTGCAGATCATTCGGGTTCAGGTAACTGTCGACATATATATGATACCTCACTCAACGGCGACTATCATTTTTCAGTGTCATAATTGTTTTATTTCTGGCTAGTTTTTGGCTGTTTGCAGCCAAGCTCTTACACGAAAAGTAAATTTGATATATCTTTTAGCCATAGTATTTTCGTCAAGTTGTTCGGCAACTGCCTAAAATAGAGCGTCTTCACATAACATCACGGAAGCCATACTAGTGTTCCAAAGCAATGAAACGGCCGCCATGTTGATGTAACAAACCAATCCTGTGGGAGTTGACTCAACTCTTTGTGAATGAAACGAAAAACGTTCTATAGGGCTTTTTATGAGTGATCCTGTGGTAGGAATTCGAACTAATATAACGAATTGATTAAAAAGAAGCTCAGTCACGGCATTTAATTTGAGTTATTTTGGCCATATAAAATTACCTTTAAATTGAAGGAAACCTTAAAATAGTAGTTTGCTAATATAAATCAACAACACCAAAGAGATCACAATAACGCACAAAGGAACAGCAGTGGTTGAGAATGGAGATGATTAACACGGAGTACAGTCGACGAACTTGAAGAACTTAGGGTAATCTTTTCAAGATGCACAAAGCGTGAGGTGGCTCCTTTAACGCTTTCATAGCAATTGCTTAAGGTTACCCTTCGGGCAGAATGCTCCGAAATCATTAGATCTTCAGTGATGAACACGGTAATTTGCCTGCTAAACACTGACGAAAACCCGTTTCTGACATCCTTTTTTTGTTGTTGTTGTTTTAGGAGGTGGGGGAGGGGGGGGGGGGGGGGCGGAGAGAGGGTTCTAAAGTGAGTTGAAAGGCAAGCAATGCAGTTATTTCCTTCCATATTTAGGAGCTGAGATTGTGGATAGTAATGTTAAATTTGCTTTCCTTTGCATATATAAGTTGTGCAATATTGGGCCCTTTCCAGGTTCGACACCTTGACGCTGCCGCCGAGAAGCGCGTTGACCGACAATAATTAGTGCTTTGGCTCCTAATTATAACTTGATACTCCCGGATTTGAGCCTTAGCCTAAGTTGTTTTCTTTGTCAATACGTTTTACATTCACGTTACAGCGCCTCCTTATCCGCTCTATTTGGTATGAGTCCTTCAACGTAATAAGGGGAGGATGGGTTGGAAGACCAGGTTACATTTGTTATGTAGTTAGTAGTTATGTTGTTTAATTTTAGAGCTATTTTTTTCGTACTCCTGTTAACCTTGGAATTCATAAATGTGTTATATTGCTTTCTTGCGCGTGCTCCGAGATAATAACATCAATGTAACACCAAATAACAAATAAAAGACACACAAAACACCAGAAAAGAGAGAAATTAGGCAAAAAATACTTTCGTAAGGCGGCCTACCTTAAAACAGATCCAACTATACGAACTGGCTGAATGGCCAGGCATGAGTAAATCCAAATTAACCGAGGTGGCTTCCTTTCCTCTTGGCGGCGCTGTGTGCCTATAGTAAGTGCTTCGTAGTGGCATATTTTCAATTTAAAGGTGTAGATACAGAAGTTATCGTCATTTCATTTTTTTTTTAACTTTGCTCTTTTAGGTAAATACATCAGAAAACGCTCTATATAAAATTTTTTAATAAATGACAAGAGTATATTATATGAAGACAAATATCATTGTCTCGAGAAGGTGTGTTGCAATAATAACGAAAAAATAACAAAAAATATATATATACATTTTTATTGTTCTTTTTTAACACAGGTAAATATATTTACATCGAGACATCATCTCCACGCAAGGGCAATGACAAGGCTGTCCTCATTTTCAACGGATATACAGGAGGGCCGGCTTGTCTATCCTTCTATTATCATATGTATGGTCGGGACATCAATCAACTGAACGTGAAACTTGGAAGTACAGACGTTTTCCAGAAGAGCGGGTCTCAGGGAAATCAATGGAAAAAAGCTGAATTTTCGATCAACGGAGGTGGAGATGTTCGTAAATATTTCACTCTTTACTTCGTTAAGACATTTCTAAATTTGAAAATATTCATTAGGCACAGGCGAAAATTTCATGGAAAGGGAAAGGGTGGCCAGTCAAGATCTGAGTAAAACGACCGAACAACTATAACTTTTAGTTTTAGGAGATATGTAACTGCTTTTAACTATTTGCCCATGATATATGTTTTCGAAAACAGTGCAGCTATGTTATGTGGTTTGATTTGTGGCAAGTGACAAAGGCAGGATAATATTAATTAACAAAATCAAGTATCTTATAAATATAATTGCTGCATGAACTAGGTTATAGAAATGCAATAATTATTACATTTTTGTCTTTCTATGGTAACATAAGTAAGTAACAAAAAAAACGATATATGTCCTGTAATTTTGTAAGGTTTAACAGTTATATAACATGCGCATACATCGTGCAGGTAATTTCAACAGAAACGCACTTTATATAATATCAGCACCATTACTATGCATTCGCAGAGAGAAAATGATAAAAAAAAAGTTACATAATATTAATTTTTTCATCTACATTTTAGATTAAATTCGAAGGGATTCGTGGATCAGGCTATAAAGGAGACATTGCTATTGATAATTTTTCTTTAACCGGGGGCTCATGCAGAGGAGGAAGTGGAATCACTCCTCCTTCCCCAGGTAAGTAGGTACCGGTAAGTAGGGACCAGTAATTAAGGTGGTGTCATACCTTCAAATAGAGATGTTCCTCAAAAAAAAGAAAACATTTTTTTTCCCGAAACATGAAGATTCAACATTTCTGACCATTTTGCTCTGATACTCATTGATTTACGTTTTACATTGGTAGCTATATTTCAACATATCATTGCCCATAGAAATGGTTGTTTACAATTTAAAAGTACTTCCAAAATGGATTCAATTCAATACACTTCAATTATGCTTTACAGGAAAACTTTAGAGAAGTGCGCTTATGCGAATTTTGCATCATCGTCCTGCTCCACCATCTTTTACGCCCCTTATACTTGGTTAACATTTCTAAGACCGGTGTGTATTCGGGTATTCATCTTCTCAGTTCACAGGGCTAAATTGTGTTCGCGGATACCGAAGTAGAACTTTAAAGCCTTATTTCTCAAACACGTCAAAAAGACCAAATCACCAATCACTACTGAGATCACCAATATTTCAAGCACTATATCTCCGCTGGGTTTTAACCAAATGTTGACAAATGTTGTCAATTATCTAGGAGATAAACGAAAAACATTTTCAATTTTTGAAATGGTTTCCCTGTTAGTCGGTTAATATAGTTAATATTACGTAATATAAGCAAACGTTTTCACCATTTTTACGGGGAAAAAAGCCCCTAAAAACATCGTTTTCTGAGGTTTTCTTTGTCACCTGGACAGCGCACTTATCGCCAGGCTGAACTTTATTCCATACATCTCGAACCATTCATTAGTAAGTTATTATTATTATTAAGTTATTGTGCTTATAACGAACACCATACTTAAGGAGTTGTTATTCATTAACTACTGTGACATGTAACCTGGAAAAGTTCATTTTTGAAGTTAGACCGCGGACTCCTTGAACGTGTGCCAAAATTGTCCCACAGAGTTTCTTTAAGAGATATATTTTGAAGGTATAAGATCCCCATAAGTGTTCTGTTATATAGCTGGGGTTAATTGCAAATTAATGCAAGAGGCGTGAGAGCGGCCGACAATTTCTAAATACAAATAAAGTTGCCTCGGAAGTTGCCTATAATAACCACCGAAAACAATTTCCCAAGGGAACTCGGGAAAATAAATTTCAAAGCTCAGAGAAATTGTGCAAACACGGGTAAAATTTCATCGTCATTTGGAATTTCACCAATTACTTTCACGTGTTTTTCACGTGAACTTCAAAATTTGTTTTCCACACTTGAGAAGATATTTGAAACAGTCGCTCAGACATTTGCGAACTGTGTTTATAATCACAGTGCAATTTTTATTCCTCTTATTACTCGATCTTCTGGTGGATTCATTTTTATTTTTTTCTTGTGACACAGGCACACCGGTGAAATGTACTTTCGACAGCGGTCTTTGTTCTGGATGGTCCCAGGCCACCTCAGATAGATTTGACTGGACGGTTCAAAGTGGGAAAACACCTACACGTGATACAGGACCTTCAGCTGACCATTCGGGTTCCGGTAAGCTATATTTAGATATCCTGTAGAGCTTCGGATTTGTTGTTATCCTTTGAAAGAGAGGATGAATGATAAGAGAGTCTGGTAAAACAGTTGTGTCGTTTGCAATTTGTCGAAAATTTCACTCTTAAATTAAACTCTCCATATGGTTTAATAAATGACCACGAGTATGTGAGGGAAAATATCATGGTCTCTAGAAGGTGTGTCGTAACAATAAAATGAAAACAACAAAAATAAATATACATTTCATTGTTCTTTTTTCATCAAAGGTAAATATATTTACATCGAGACATCATCTCCACGCAAGCCCGATGACAAGGCTGTTGTCATTTTCAACGGATATACAGGCGGGCCGGCTTGTCTATCTTTCTATTATCACATGTATGGTAAGAATGTCAATCAACTGAACGTGAACCTTGGAGGTACAAACGTTTTCCAGAAGAGCGGGCCTCAGGGAAATCAATGGAAGAAAGCTGAAGTGTCGATCAATGGACGTGGAAATGTTCGTATATATTAAACTCTACTTCATTAAGACATTTCTGAATCTCAAAACACTTAGTACGCATAGGCCTAAAGTAAGTTAAAAGAGAAAGGTTGGCCAGTTATAATCTGACCTGTTATAACTTTTAATTTAAGGAGATATATAATTGATAAGATACATTATACCCAGCCACTTTACAAGTCCTTAACTGTTGGCCCATGATATGTTTTCGAAAATAGTGTAGCTATGCTATGTTTGATTTGCAGCAAGTGGCAATGCGAGGGTACTATTTAACATCAGCTATCTATTAAATGAACTAGGTTAAGGAAATGCGATAATTCTGATGATATATATATATTTTTGTCCTTCTATGACTTGAAGTAAGTAAGATATAAAACCATATATACAGCTTGTAATTTTGTAAGGTTTAACGGTAAGGGTATGTGCCAAGGACGCAAACAGCGTGAACGCAATTTAAACAGAATAGTGCTTTGCATAATTCAGTACCATTTCTATCCATTCGCAAGGAGAAAATTGAAAATAAAAGTTGCATAATATTAATTTTTTCATCAATTTTTTTTAGATTGAATTCGAAGGAATTCGTGGAACCAGCTGGAGGGGCGACATTGCTATTGATGATTTCTCTTTAAGTGGGGGTTCATGTAGAGATAGACGTGGAATCACTCCACCTCCGCCAGTAAACCCAACACAACGTCCTTCCTCAGGTAAGTAGTTATAAGCAATGGGCTAGCTTGTTTGGGTCACCATACCGCTATTATCTTAAAGTTTATCTAGGTTGCAACCAGCAAAATGGGGACTGACTAACGAAAAAACCAACTGGTCATACTAGCTCCCTAGTACGAAATTAAGGGTGCGTTCCTTTGGGGTGATAATTGCTGTTGAAATTTTTGTTGTTGCTGTTATTGTCGTAATTGTAATTGTAATCATTATTGTAGTCGTTGTTGTTATTGTTCTCGTTATCATTGTTTGAAGACGGAATAACTGAAAACCAAACTTAGATATCTCAAGGCCACCAAAACTGGCTACTTATAATAAGTTATCAGCTAAATGGTTTGACCTTTACATCAAGGTAATTGCGGAAAGAAGCCCAGTGTTGGCGTTATCGATGGAACTAAGGCTATGAATAGCAGTTGGCCTTGGCAGGCAATGCTTCGAACAACGTCTGGGTTCTCATTCTGTGGTGGCTCACTAATAGCACCTCAGTGGGTGGTGTCTGCTGCTCATTGTGTCAAAGGAAAGTCTCCCAGTAGCCTTACAATCAGGTAAGATAAATGTAACAACATTAATTTCCAAACGACGCCGTTTTTCTTGGTTTCACGTTCTTTGCAATTTTATTGCACAGTTGCGAGACAAGTTTAACGAGACGTTGCCCAATGTAACAACAACAACAACTTTAATATGACTCGCATATTTACAATTTTACAGAAATATATAAACATTAAGTTATAAAAGCTTGACAATAGCAACAGCGCAAACCAGCAGGTAGCCTGGGCTAATCTAGGCGGGCCACATCTATATTTATATTAGACCATTAATACATAAATAAGATTGTTATGCAACTACTTATAGAACGATTTACGAAACCGTTTAATACAAGTACATTAACATATTTTGATTGACGCTAGGAGCTATGATTTACTAGAGATAAACTAAACTATGGGTTGAAATTAATCAGTAACTAAATTTAAGAACTTGAGTCGATTGTCAGGGTGTCGACTTCAACATAGTCATCCCTATCTGAAAGAGTCTCAAATAAAAATTTACATCAAGGTATTTACATCAAGCTAATTTAAAAATCACTTAAAAAAAAAAACCGAGCTAAAAGCGATAAAATATAATTGAAGTGTATTAAACATGAAAATCAGTTTGCCGAATCTTTTTCAAAAAGTCTTTTGAGCCTGCCATGGAACGAATATCGCGAGGTAGCATATTCCAGTACTTTGCTGCTGCATAACGCCACGACTTAAGACCATATCTGGTAGTGTTCACTTTAGGTATGGAAAGATTAAAATTTCCGCGAAGATTGTACGCTGTTCTCTTCTCAGTTATAAGATTTTTGAAGCTGGATGGAGCCCTGCCTTGAATAATATTGTTCACAATCAGTAACATGTCTTGAGTGCGACGATTTTCTAAGGTTGATGTTGATCCGATACGCGCTAAGAGCGCTTCGTACGTCGAGATCTTGTCGCTGTACACAAATCTCAAGGCCCTCGCATTTGTTCTTTCCAGTTTTTCTATATTCCTTCGTCCACAGTGATACCAAACCTGACTGCAATAAGAAAAATATGGTAAAATAAAAGCTCAATAAAAGGATTCCTTCGTTTTGCAAGGTAGAATGTTCTTTAACCTGCTTA
This sequence comes from Orbicella faveolata, assembly GCF_042242905.1. Classification (NCBI taxonomy): domain Eukaryota; kingdom Metazoa; phylum Cnidaria; class Anthozoa; order Scleractinia; family Merulinidae; genus Orbicella; species Orbicella faveolata. The sequence continues at coordinate 22,313,097 of NW_028301564.1, read as the reverse complement.
GAGCATTTATTTGGCTCCCCACCTTGCGACAAATGTCCGCAATGTGTGAATCCAATTTTAGTTTTTCGTGTAAAGTTATGCCCAGTAGTTTTATCTCCTTGGATACTGGAATCTCTTTGCCCGCACATTCGATGCTAATGCCACACTGATTAGCATTTCCTAACACCATGGCGTTATATTTTGTCGGGTTGGCGATCATTCCGTTTTGTTTAAACCAAGAGGTGGCATTGAACAGATCTTGGTTAATCATGTTTTCTACTGCGCGGGGACATTCGTTTGAAGCATGTAAATTGGTGTCGTCTGCAAAGCTTAATAGAGGGTCCACAATGTCAAATCCCGCTTTCCCCCCAATTCTTTCCTGTTGATCCCACCATCCCGCCCTTTTTGCCTGAAAATCCCGATCCCGTCCACTTTTCAAATACAGTTCTGCGTTAATTATTAATTTTAATAATTAACACAGAAACCTCTTAAAAATAGATATCGCATAAAAGATCACAAAATTAAAGGATTCAAAGGGTAGCAGATAAGTAAGCACAAATGATTATAACGTTGCTTTCTGTAAACGGTTTTCTGTTTTGTTTTCTTCTGCCCATGTATCAGTGAAAGAAAAAGATTGTTCATTTCCATGGAGATGGTAAACAAACTTGACAGTTTCCTTCAAAGCTTTCAGCGTCTTCATTTTCTTTGAAATCTGGGCTCAGAACTTTTCTTTTCGAATGAAGGCATTCCTGCTCGCACGTCCTTTTCGTAAACATACATACATACATTACTTTATTTACCCTCGGATTTCAGAGTAGCTTATGCAGCTAATATCTCCGTGCATTTAACCATCAGATGAGAGATAGACCACCACACCGGGAACTACATCCCCTACTCTTTTCGATCAGTGTGTGGGTTCATTTACATCCCACAGAATTAGTGGTGAATAAGGTGTGAATATGGCGACGCAATTTATAATGTCGCTTATTATATGACTGTGTCTCACAAGGACTGGGAACTACCGAATTCACAAATTTGATTGGCTGAAATCGATATTGACCGCGGTCTAGATTTTCCCATCTAGACCGACATCTAGACCGGTTTCATTTTGCATTGAAAAAGTAGCAAACTAAAATACAAAAATGTTCACCGTTTTCTCTGTTTTCCTCTCAACCATTTATGGAAGTGCCAAAAGCCTGACGACAAAAAAAAAGTAAAGAGGATGAGCAAATTTCGGCAGGTTTAAGTTAAGCCCATCTCTGTTTGCAAGCAAACCAGTTCTATTGAACGAATTAAAGTTTTCTCCTTTGCCATATAATAAACATCTTATTAACCGAGCTAAGTCGGTCTGTATGGGAGAATCTTGACCTCGGTCGTGTGTACAGACCTCACTGCGTTCGGTCTGTATTCACAACCTCGGTCAAGATTCTTCCACACAGACCTCCTGCTCGGTTAATAAGAGCTAAATAATTCGTTCGGTAAATCGTTATCACCGCCATCCGGTGTGGCCATCGTGGTCAAAACAAGCCAAGCGCCCTTTCAAGCGCTCTGGAAAAGGTCGAAAGACTAAGAAAAACTAGAAAGGATCGGGGGCAGAGGGGTGGTCAACATTACAGGCGCAAGCGTCGAAAATGTCGGAAATGGATAGCCTGTATAGCTTGGCGGTTTTTAAGCAATTTGAGCGCGTTAAGAAAGCGGCGAAGCCGCGATAACGAGCGCCAAAGCCGCTAGGAGCCAATGGACAGATGTCATTAAGACAACACAAATGATCGAAATAGGACTCAAAGACCTCATACAATCTCATGATACTAACGTAATCAAGCGATAATGGATACGTTTGACAGAACCTGACAGGGTAGAGAGCCGTTGCTATTCATTAGAAACCTGACGCAACTATGATATGCACAAAAGGTTCATTTCTACCAGCTTGCGGTTTTTGCGCTGGTCAATTTACGAGGTCATGTAAGAATTTAAATCCCGCTCTATTCCCCTTGCGAATTCCGCATCCCAACCCCATAAAAACACGAAATCCCGCTCCCGCTCGTAATTGTAATTCCCGCTTCCCGCCCCTGTTTTCAGCTCAAATCTCGAATATCACGGTGAAAAAAAGCCAAATCCCGCATCCCGCCAAACCTATTGGGGACCTTCTTAATAAGCTGCTCTCGTTTATAGCATAGGCCAAATCGTTCACAAAAATATTAAAAAGAAGCGGTCCTAATATTGATCCCTGGGGTACACCACTAAGAACGACATTCCACGATGAAAAACTCGTTGGTAGCGATGTGAGAGGTAACTCTGAAGGAGGGACCAGGATCTTTCATCCAGTCCGTAAAATCTAAGCTTTTCCAACAGAAGATCGTGAGGGATACAGTCGAATGTCTTGCTAAGGTCCAATGTAGCAGCACCAATAACGTGGCTTTGATCAAGTTTTTCTTTCCACTCTTCGGTAAGTGTTAATAACGCCGCAGAGCAGCCATGCAATTTCCGATATGCGAACGTATAGTCGTGGAAAATGGTATCAAAATAACTACTCATCTGAGTATGGACAATGCGTTCAAACACTTTGTCGAATGCGGGCAGCACGGTGACAGGTCTAAAGTTTGCTTGTCCAACACGCTGTCCTTTTTGTGTAAAGGTGTAATCTGACCATACTTCCACCCTTCGGGGACTTCTGCCATTGCAATAATAGTATTTATAAGATCACGGCTATCTTTAAAACGGAGAACGGGGAATCGGAGAACGGGAATGGGGAACGGGGAACGGGGAACGGGGAATCTTTAAAATGGGGAATCTTTAAAAGCGGGAATCTTTAAAATGGGGAATCTTTAAAAGCGGGAATCTTTAAAACGGGGAATCTTTAAAAGCGGGAATCTTTAAAAGCGGGAATCTTTAAAAGCGGGAATCTTTAAAAGCGGGAATCTTTAAAACGGGGAATCTTTAAAAGCGGGAATCTTTAAAACGGGAAATCTTTAAAAGCGGGAATCTTTAAAATGGGGAATCTTTAAAAGCGGGAATCTTTAAAACGGGGAATCTATAAAAGCGGGAATCTTTAAAATGGGGAATCTTTAAAAGCGGGAATCTTTAAAATGGGGAATCTTTAAAGTGGGGAATATTTAATAGCGTTAATCTTTACTGAAAAGTGAACGAGAATCTCTCAGTTTCCCACCGGAAGCTATTTATTCTCTCACATGTATCAACTCAACAGGTACAGAGACAGTTGTGGAATTTATTCATTGTAATTTTATTGCACGCTATTAAAGCACATCGATTTCGCGTGATAGTGGAGCGGTTCAAATCTCGATTCTCACTCTGAGATCCGCTAGACCGACCAAAGAATCTAACCGCCTGGATTTATCTTAACTCCGGACTGTGACGTTTAGTTTCGCAGCGATGGATATTTGTCGTAGCCTTATCATGTGCTAATGGAAGGACTTACGACTTGACGACAAATATATGGCAGGGAAAACACGTTTTTGATTGTTTAATCGATAAATCAACAGTCCCCTCAGATGACGTCGCTAAAATTCAAACTACAAAACTATTAATCATCCTGAGATTTTACTTTCATGATGTGTAAGAGCAGCTGAAAACTAATAGTCATACAAATTTTTGCTCCAAGTGGGTTCTTGGTTTTGTAATAGACTGCGCTTGAATTTCTAATCTTTTGCGTGACGCGGCATTTACATGACGTGTAAGAAAGCTGTCATGTTGGTTAAAAGAGTGACTTATTTCGGGGAATTTGGCTATCTGAACAGTTCATGTATTAGAAAAAGTATTATTTTTAAAATGTTTTTGAGTTCTTGAAGAGATAAATTCACGCTTTTGTAGCAAAACTCAGTGACAGATGTTTCGTTGGTTTCCGGCCGCCATCCGGATGGGCGCCAGCATGGCGTCTCCATCAAAATCTCTATAAATTTGAGTAAAAAAATTCTCCGCATGTCTTGCGTAAGAAACATTGCTGTGACCTGAATCTTAGCGAAAGTCATTGCATATTTACCTTCTTTCTCTTCAAGATTCTAGACTTTATCGTTTGAACTGTTTTCATTTTTATTTTGTTTATTTTGAATTGCATGACACTGAAAACCGGCAATAAAGCAATTCGATGCTCGATGCCCGAACGATGTGACGGCGAATTTCGCGTATAATCCGTCATTGCGTGCTTAATGATACCTCTTTCTACGCCATGCAGTCATGCGAAGACAATTTCAAAGTGCCCATTGCATTCACTTTAAAGAAGAAAGAATCGGTCGCTTTGAAGGTCTTCCACAGTTTAAGTGGAATGATCTCGGCGAACAAGATGTGATAGGGGAAGGGTCGTTTGAAGCCGTTTTTATCACAAAAACCAGGAACAAGGACGGAAAGTCAAAACAGTGGTTGACAAGAAATCACCCGCTTTTAATAAAGATTCCCCATTTTAAAGATTCCTGCTTTTAAAGATTCCCCATTTTAAAGATTCCCGCTTTTAAAGATTCCCCATTTTAAAGATTCCCGCTTTTAAAGATTCCCCATTTTAAAGATTCCCGCTTTTAAAGATTCCCCATTTTAAAGATTCCCGCTTTTAAAGATTCCCGCTTTTAAAGATTCCCCATTTTAAAGATTCCCGCTTTTAAAGATTCCCCATTTTAAAGATTCCCGCTTTTAAAGATTCCCCGTTTTAAAGATTCCCGCTTTTAAAGATTCCCCATTTTAAAGATTCCCCATTTTAAAGATTCCCCATTTTAAAGATTCCCCATTTTAAAGATTCCCCGTTCCCCGTTCCCCGTTCCCCGTTCCCCATTCCCATTCCCCGATTCCCCATTCCCCGATTCCCCATTCTCCGATTCCCCATTCCCCGATTCCCCATTTCCCGATTCCCCGATTCCCCATTCCCCATTCCCCGATTCCCCATTCCTCGATTTCCCGATTCCCCATTCCCCATTCCCCATTCCCCATTCCCCATTCCCCATTCCCCATTCCCCATTCCCCATTCCCCATTCCCCATTCCCCATTCCCCATTCCCCATTCCCCATTCCCCATTCCCCGATTCCCCATTCCCCGATTTTTCATTATCCGATTCCCCGATTCCCCGATTCCCCGTTCCCCGTTCCTCGTTTTAAAGATAGCCATAAGATCACTTAGCGGCTCAGACACTGATGGTGCCGCTGCTTTGACTGCGCGTGGCAGAATTAAGTCATATCCCTGGGCTTTGTTTGCCTTGGTGTCGTTGAGTATTTGCCTTACTTCGTGGTGGTTTGTAAAACGAAAAGTAAAGCTCTTACTGGCTATACTGTTCGTAGGTAAGCGAGAGTTATGTGACTGATATTGGAACAGAGAGTATGAATCGATTGTTAACCTATCGGTGATATTTGTAAAATAGTCATTAAAAATCTCTGCTACTTGAGCTTGATCGATAATCGTTCTGCTATTTTCTTTTAAAATGATCAAATCGCTTTGCGCACGTTTCCTTGTGTGTAAAAGAGGACGTAGTGACCGCCAAAAAGCCCTGTAGTTTCCAGCACGTGAGCAGCACAGATAATCGAAATGTTTAACAACAGACTTTCGCCTCATCGAGACCACGCGATTTCTTAACACTCGGTATGCTTCCCAGTCGTCTGTTTTCCTTGTTTTGTTAAATTTTCGTTTTAGACTGTTTCGCTTCCGAATGGCCTTTCTTATCTCCGGTGTAATAAATTTGGATTGGCCTGAAGCCGCCTTACGCTTTCTCATTCTGATGGGTGCATGATCGCCAAGCACATCGGTATACATCTTTTCCCAAGCCCAACAGATGTCATTGATGTCTTCGAACACATACGCCACATTAAACGGCACACATGCAAGGTCCTTATTAAAAGCATACGCATCGAAGCTTTTAAAACACCTGCCTTTCGTAAAGACGGTCTCTGGTTTGGATAATTTCTTGTTAAGAATGGTGTAGACCAGTTTGTGATCACTCAGGCCTGTCTCCATTGTTCCTGATTTTAATGCAAATGTCGGAGAATTTGTTGCTATAATGTCTAAGCAAGACTCTCTAGAAATTGAAATCCTTGTTGGCTCATTTATGAGATTGTCCAAGCCGTAGATGTCACAGATATCCAAGAAAGCTCGACCTTGTTTCCCGCTGTCTTGTGGTTTTAGAATATCGCAATTGAGATCTCCCAATCACAACACACTAGCTCGGTTGGAAATCGCTGCGTCTAAAATTTCGCACATGTCGCTCGTAAACGTCTGGTTGTTTACTGACGGTGGTTTGTAAACATTAAGTAAAGACATAAGTCGCTGTCCAAGCTGAATGTCGACGAGTATTGCTTCCACTGCTTTGCTTCTAATTCTCACTTGGCTTGAAGGAATGGATTTGCGAACATACAATAAAATACCTCCACCGCCTTTCTTACGATCCTTACAGTAACATTCATATCCTTTGACCGCGAACTGGGAATCTGGAAATGATGCATCTATCTTCGTTTCTTGTAGACACAAAATGTCGAACGTTTCGATCCAGTCCTGAAGTTCACAGAATTTTCCGGCGAGAGCGTTTATGTTGAAACTTCCAATAATAAAGTTCTTACGGTATTTGCATACCGTGCAAAGTGTCGAAGAAGTCGCTATTCGCATCGTTTAAATGCCCATGATCTGAAAGTTTGCTTGAATTAAACGAATCGAAGAATGAATCGCTAAACTGTGGTAGAGAACAAGTCAAACATTTCCAGTCTGCTTGAAAGTTGTGAAGTTTTTTAGTGTCGTCCCTTCGTAGCCCCACACACTTGCCGTGACAGCTTCTTTTGCAGCCTTTGCACAATATGGCCGCCTGATTCTTCCTGACAGTCTTGTCGCAAGAAGAACACTTCGCCTTTGCGGTCGGGCCCGGGTTTGGCTCAATATCGTGATGTAGGGCAACATCTGAAATCCATAAGCACATGTATCCATGTTTGGTCCATTTGGTTTGAGCTGTCCTGATTCTGAACTGGTTTTGAGTCGTCGCTCGCTTGAAGACATTCGGTTTGTTCGACGATACGGCGCTCGAGTTTAAACTCTCTAATGAATAATTAATTATTGTTGGTGAATTCTTTTCGACTCCGGTTTTCCATGACACAAAGATACAAAATAAGAATATAGCAGAAATAAAGCGATTTAAGCGACTCGCTTGCATGTCCTCGACCAACTTCATAGCTGCCTTTTACGGCCAGGTTTACCCTTGTCAGTGTTCTCCTTTGAGAAAGACTGTGGGAAAAATATACTTTTAGTTATCTTTTACCTTGTAGAATGGGTGCCCATATGAGAGACGGTAACGTTGGAACTGAGCAGGACTTCAGGGTTGCTAAGATCATATCCCATCTAAGTTATCACAAGCCTTTAACTTACAGTCACGATATTGCTCTGATAAAACTTGAGAAGCCAGCTCTCCTGAACAAGGCCGTCGGACTGGTGTGTGTACCAGATGGAAATAGTCCAGCCATGCCAATCGACAGTTCAAGCAAGAAATGTTGGATCACCGGATGGGGCAGACTGGCTTCCGGTGGAGCCACACCTGACAGACTGATGCAAGCCTCAGTGCCTCTTGTCTCAAAGGCCAGGTATTAATTATTATTTCTATGATTTTTTTTTTTTTTTTTTTTACGTTTCTGAATATTATTCCATTTCATAGTGTTCAGTTGTTGGATATTCACATGGGCATAAAGTTAATGTTATAGCTGGTTTTCACATGACGTCACTAAAATTCAAACTACAAAACTATTGATCTTCCTGAGATTTTACTTTAATGATGTATAAGAGCAGCTGAAAACTACTATTCATACAAATTTTCGCTCCAAATGGGTTCTTGGTTTTGTGATACATGACGCTTGAATTTCTAAGTTTTTGCGTGACGCCGCATTTACATGACGGCCAAGAGAGCTGTCATGATGGTTAAAAAAGTGACTTATTTGGGGGAATTTGGCCTTCTGAACTGTTCATGCCTTAGAAAAGGTATTATTTTAATGTTTTAGAGTTCCTCGAGGGATAAATTCACGCTTTTGTAGCAAAACTCAGTGACAGATATTTCTATTGGTTTCCGGCCGCCATGTTGGTGCCCATACGGATGGGCACCAGCATGGCGTCTCCATACAAATCTCTGTAAATTTGGGTAAAAAATTTCTCCGCATATCTTGCGTAAGAAAAATTGCTGTGACCAGAATCTTGGCGAGAGTCTTTGCATATTTACCTTCTTTCATTTCCCAGATTCTGGACTTGATCTACTGAATGGTTTTGATTTTTATTTTGATCTATGTTGAATGGCGTGACACTGAAAACCAGCACTTTTCAACAGGTTTGATGAAATTAATAACATTAAAATCAAAAGTCAACTTGCACTTAGAATTTGTTCTATCTGTAGCATTCAGTTAATTTGTGTCATACCTTTTTTCGAGCTAAAAACAATAACTTCTTATATTCATGATTAGGTGCCTCAAGGGCTATCCTAACAAGATCCATGACTCCATGCTGTGCGCAGGGTTGGATCAGGGGGGAGTTGATGCTTGTCAAGGTGACAGTGGTGGTCCACTGGTCTGTGAATACAACGGTCAGTGGTTCCTTGAAGGAGCCACCAGCTGGGGCCATGAATGCGCTGGTCCTATGAAATATGGAGTGTACGCCAAAGTACGCTACGTTAAAAGTTGGATTAATCAGACTATGAAAAGCAACTAACTGAGAATTTCTCCGGTTTCGGTGTGATGTTTATTCAAATAAAACTTACCGAAACATAGTACGAGTGTGTGGCTTTTATTCCGTTGTTGTGCCGTAACTTTCATTAACAATAGGACCAGGGTCCGTGCTGATGGTAATTCATTGTTTCCGCGAATATAGGCACTAGTTAGGATAGCCTTGGCAAGAAAGCGAAATGTGCGAAAAGATTACACGTCGCGAAAGACGAGGTCTTCTCCTTCACCTAACTCCTTGCGCAAGAGTGGCGCATAAGGCCTCACCATAGGGGAGGTGAGAGGGTAAAAATATTAGATATAGCTTACAAGCACGCGTAAATTGGGGAAAGAGGCAGATAACCTGAGTAAATGCGCATATATAGGCAAGGGAGGTCAATATGAACTTAACAGTAATCAAGCTCTACTTATTGGGAAGATAGGAGTACGATAACTTTGAGCGCAAGCGAGTGTCCTGGACATTTTCACAATGACAATAGCGACTTGTTCTTCTTTTTTAAATCGTTAAACTATGTTTAAATGCTGTTGTTTTTAGTGGTCGATGTACTTAGCTACGCCCAGCTAGTATACAGGCATGCCATGCACTTAAACTGCAAGAAACAAATATATCAACTAAGCATGATAGTCTTTCAAATCCCAACTGGCAGGAGGCAAACTAGTTGGCTATTTACAAGCATGACCGAGGAGTTGATCCAGGGTCTACCGAGAAAGAACTGCATCATTTGTAATTTATTCTATTTGTTATTTTTTATATCAATAGCCAAAAAGAATAAAAAAAAAGAGAGCAGTAGTTTGCTTTAGGTTAACAGGTCACCAGGGGCCTTTTCTTTGCTGGATTAAAAGAAATTGTACTCCTGCAACAGTTACTGACATAGGTACCAAGCCGGCGGTTGCTTGTGGATTTGAACATTAGTTGGCATTATTTGACATGCACAACATTATTCAGGGTCATGTGGCTACAACGGCTTAAGGTATAGATGCAAGATAGCCGGCGGATAATAATCGCCAAGAATACACCCGCTGTTTGGCACTTTTAAACTTTCCCCAAGATTGTCAAAAAGCGATAAAGCACAAGGGGGTTGCATTCAAGAATAGCCAAATGTTAGGTCTGGATATAATGAATTCGTGTTTGACTTTCATGTAAAGGAATACATTTCTGCTCGGTTACACCAAGGGGATATTGAAAATATCTGGATAGGCTTGCGGCATCAGGCAGCGTTTTCAAGTTTTTCACTATACGGACCCCCCAGCCGGCAAATAACATGTATTTCCAAGAGCCCGAGCTGGATATGAGATGATAGATAGATAGCCAACGAGGCGCGTAACGCCCAGTTGGCTATAATCATATCCACCATGCCCGAATGGAATAATTGTTGTATTAAAAGCACCTCCAAAAATATTGAAAACTGAAACCAATGTAACTTGATTGCTGTATCATAACATTATTATAGGATCACGATAATCGATACTTTTTTAGTTTTAGTTTCATTTTACAAGAGCTTTTGCAACACTGTATGACTGTATTTATGGTCATGCAAATAAAGCTAGTTGTTCTTTTGAAATCAAATGAAACTAAAACAAAAAAACGCGTGCGCTTACCATATTTGAAGAGCACGGTATAATTGCTGATACCATGATGGCTAAGCCAATGAAATCTCTTAAATTGCATAATCAATTTCCTAGTTTTTAATAATCAATGTTATTTTCAAATCCAATGATTAAGTTTATAACAATCGGTGATTCTCTTTTTGCTGCTTTATACGTAAGTGTGAAACAGAGAGTTGATGACGTCTGAGAAAAACACAGACATATTAGTAACATCCTTTGAGCGTCTTAAACAACTTTTTTTATATAGTTACAAGCATGTCTCATTCTTCGTCTTAGTAGATATCTCTTTATCCTCCGTTTTTAAAGCACGAGTTTTATATTGCTTCGACTTCTTGCTCATCATTGAGGTGAATTGACGATGGATCTTGCTGTTCAAGCTAATGTACAACCATGGGTTAATGGCGCTGTTGTTGTAGCCAAACCAATAGCAGACTGTCTGGACAATTGGTAAATCTTTGGTTGTTACTGCTAAGTACAGCTGAGACACCTGCCCGGGAAGCCAACAGAAAGCAAACGCTGTGAAAACGATGATGAGCATTCGGACAACCTTTCTCTTGGTCTGTTGCTGTCGTTGGTGATTTCGAATGAGACCATCTCCTGGTGTCTTGTGGGACCACAACTTACGAGCAGTAATGGCGTAGAGGACGGAAATGATACTTACAGGCAGCAAATAATTGATGACGAAAAAGTAAATGTAAACCCCACGAATGACTTTCGATGTTTCTCCCAAAATGGAAAAATTTGCTTTGCACACATATTCCGACTTTTTAGGATCCCATTCCAAAACTATAAAAACCGGAACGATAGACATCAACGCCATTGACAAGAGCCAGACGACTGGTGTAAGGACTTTGGGTTTTCGGAACCAAAGAAGGCGTCGGAATGGATAAACCACTGCATAAAATCTGTCAACCGCCATAAATGTCAGGCAAAGAATGGACGTGGTTATTGTGAAGAAAGCGGCGTATATTACTGCTTTACACGTGATTTGTCCAATAAGACCAGTCATAGGCCACACACCGTTAGTGTAGGAATCGGACACGGTGTAAGGGATCACAACCAAGGTGACCAGTAAATCCGCCACAGCATTATTGACAAACATGAAACTGGTCAGGGATCTTGCCTCCGGTTTCTTCCACACGATGTAGATTAGAAGAATGTTTCCAGACAGGGAAGCAATCATGGTGATGACGTATATGACGGTAAATATGATTGTTGCGGGGGATTCCATCTTTTATTTTGTGTTAAGTTTTCCTGGTGATAGAAAAATAAAAAGAAGGCGTCAATACACTCTTTCTCTCATGTGAATATTGTTTTTCCCGCCCAGGCTGAGTATTCTTATTTTTGTTAATTTTAGGTTAAAAATATGCTTGAGAATATTCTTCAATTCGGTTAAAGGGATACAAAGTGAATTGTGTAGACTCGACGTCGGATTATCCGTCCTATCATGATTTTTATGGCGTTGAAGTAGTTTTGGAGCCAAACTGCAGGCAGTAAAGCTTGATATGACACACGTAACTTCTTGCGGAAATGTTATAAGCATTGAGCATTTAACTTTTGCCGAGTTTGTTGTTTTTTGGCTAGTTTTGCCGTTTAGAGAAAAGACGATTTTTATGCGGGTTAGTTAAAAACGGATAAGTGTATTATATTTACAAAGTTTCGACACCAAAAATTATATTCTTTTCAAAACCTCAGCCTTAGGTTTATTTTTAAAATATTCTTAAAATTTCGTAAATTTCAGTGTTCTAATAAAGAAAAAAAAAAGAGTATACTATGGAATTGTTGCACGACGACACTAATTCGGCTGCGCAAGAGACTAGACTACTCGAGTCAATACACGGGCTTGGCAAGTTGTAGGTTTGACTTATACAACGTAGGCATTTTTTAAAGTTCTCCGCCTAAGCTTTTTACAAGCGACAATCTTGACCGTCTAAATTGCCTTGCATCAAATAAGAGGTAACATTACAAGGCATTACATTGACGGCCGCATACATTTAATGAAGGTTCATAGTGAATCACTTTGGTTCATGTTTCTTTGTCCTTGCTACGTTTGGCGTTTCTTTCTTTCGATTGCCAGCGAGATAATAAACTTTATTAAATTCAAGTGTCTCAAACCAGGCTAAAAATATCATGCAGACGGTCAAACGGATTAAAACGTAATTGGATTGAAATTTCAGTCGGGGTTATGAAGATATTGAGGTTTGACCCCGAGCCCAAATTCATCATGTAATCGCGGAAAAATTCCAGCCACCTAACTGAGCTGAGATTGAAGAGGTCGAAGACAATCAAGTCAACAGGACGCACCAGCTAGTTTGCGGGTGCGCCAAGAAAACAAAATAGCAAAGTAAAAATGTACATTTGCAAAACAAAAAATATTAACTAAACTAAGATTATCTAACTACTGTAAAATATCTAAAACTGTATAAAAATGTAAAAAATTTAGATAAATTGTACAGATAAAAACGAAATTTTCAGATTCTTGGATTGTGTACCTCTATAATAAACTGTGAAACGAGAGAAACTATATTGAAGGTAATGCATGCGGCAAAAATTAGCAAAAGTGAGGTGGAGAATCTAGCCTGAAATCTTTTGACCCACAGTTGTGGTTTTGGTCGTTGCGAAGACTTTCTGAAAAGTCCTTCGTCTTGATTATTCAGTACCCTGAAATTCATGAGGTCGACTTGTGGCAAGTCTAGTTGTTGCGTTGGGGTTGTTCGATTTGTTTTTCTTTCTCCCTTTGTTTTTCTCTTTCACATTAACTGTTTAAGACCCATCTTTTGCCACACTCAGCGCTGGACAGTCTGTCAGTAGAATCGATTATCGGTCGACCGGGAGGAAATCGACGCTAGGAACAGTCTATTTTTTTTTTAAGTTTGTGACTGGCGATCTGTGAATGTCACGGACAGCATGTTAGAGAGCTCATTCAAAATACGGACACGTTGATCCTTTAAATCTAAATATTCGCTCGAGGTAAGATCTTTCAGAATCCGTAACCAACAAATGGAAGGTGACCCTTCTGGGCTGCCGTATATTTCCACATGCCAGCTGATTTCGTGCAGACGATATACTTCAAAGTAGGCTAATTCATGATGGCATGAAAAGGGCGATGCGTCTTCGGAATCGATATCCCCAATAAAAGCATTAGCTTCCCCCTACCCCCTTCCCCTCCCCCACGCTATATCACAAGAATAGGTTTTGATGTTATCTTTAACTCTATGCACTACATATGACGGGAGTAAAGTTCAAGTTGAGGGCTAGCTTATAAATTGATCATGACCAGATGGGCTCCTGTCACGAAACTGAAAAAAAAAAAAACAGGATTCCCGGTGGTGAGATATTCTTGCACAAGGGAAGTTTAAAACCCTGAGAGCAGATACGGATATCATGCTTAACCTCAAGACAAGAACGTAAGTCTTCATCAGGAGTGCAACCACTCAGGAGAGTTGATGCGCTACAAAGAAGCTCAAAGACGCTTCAAAACGCCCTGAGACGCGGGCAAACACTAACTACAAGGCAACAAGGTAGGATTTACACAAGATTACATTAAAATAAACACTACTCGTAAGCATTTAGTCACGTTCGTATCCGTTTCGTGTCATGAGTCACCTGTGGATTGTGTGGATAGTGAGTCCAGTTGCTGTCAATGGTGACCAGACGAGACGATTCCCTGATTTGCTCATATATTTTACAGCTGTCGGATAGTTGGTTTAGGCGGGTTAAGGCCTTCACACAAGCCTCGACAAGATCGTACGCAGTATGATGTTTTGTCACGATCGAATTTGGTTTTTGTCCAATTTCCTTGGGGTCTGCTTTTGCTTCGTTTGTCCCATTTGAGAGCTTTAACCTTCTCAACTTCTCTTCTTTTGTGGAGCTCAAGATCTTAAAGTCAAATTTTTAAAGGGCTTGCGTCTCTGTTTATCCGTTTCTTCACACGATTGATTTTCCCGGCTGCGAAAACTTGATATAACTTTCTTTGACACTTTACTGTAAAACGGACATAACAGGGTGCATTTGTTATTTCTTTGAGTGCAACCCTATAAGGTACGCGTTTTGCTCTGAACACCCTTACTGAGAGCAAAAGCCGTGATTTACACCATTGAGTGAGACGACGAGCATCGTCCCCATGTACCCCGACCTTTTCACATGGAAGTACCTCCCATAGGCTCGATTACCAGCCGCTGTTCGGGAAAGGAACCCGCGCGGAAATCGAGCCTTCTCCCGCGGTCATGATTGATATTTTTCACAAGCTCGGTATAGCTGAGGTTTTCGTTAAAAAAGAATATGTTATAAGACTTTTATAACGAAGGCATTTTTCCAGGCTTATGAAACTTAGCTCCGCAAACCTCGCCCGGATTGGTCTGTTTTAGGAGTTTAATTCAAATTTTCCGATGAGCATTTCCTTTCACACACGTGAGCCATTCAGCATGCCAACACATCAACGTTGCCCTCTGGCACAACGTGATAAGCAGCTGCATTCTTCAGTATCACTACCAAAGAATTAGCCTAAGATGCCGAGACAACAACTTCCCTGCAAATAACGGGCGGTATGTAGTGTCTGCGATGCAGACTACCAGAATGTTAGATAAAAGAAGGAATTTCGTCTGAGTTGACGTGGTCAGCATTAACCCTCAGACGCGTGATATTGGTTTCGACTTCTGGGTTGTGCTCATCACAAAGAGGATTTCATTATGCCAAATTATGTTTATTTAAACTCGATTCACGAGCCCGTTCCACCCCGAGCGGGCTCCTTTCCCAAACAGCGGCTGGTAATCTAGCCTCGTGTTTATTATATCACAGTTAAATCTGGGAGTTATCGTGGCACTACAAAATACAGAACCTGGTTGGCCCGCTGTGCGGGAACCAGCAGCATTCAAATAATTTCGGGAAGAAAATGCATTGATTTTGAACATAAATTTTTCAACGTTTGCGGTTTCAAAGAACTTCTCGAGCATGAACAGTCAAATTCCAGAAAGATTACGAAGTTCACGGTTTGTTGCTCTCCACGAATTATAACAATGATATCACAGCTATGTGCAATAAACTGGCTTGAATTGAAACATGCATCTGTCGAGTATAAAAACGTGATGCAACATTACTAGGACACAAAACGTAGAGGACGTTGGCGGTTTAGATGGAGTTTAATAGCCCTGATTACAGGAAGGAACATGCAAATTCAGCGCAATATTCAGGAGCAAACAGCTATATCATGACAAACACGTATTAAGCATCCGTGAGGCGCATGATAGAGGTAAATTTTAAAAAAAAAACAGTTACCTTGGCGATCAGCCCCGTTGAAGGAACCCAACCTTTGAACAAGAGGCTCACAAGTCATTAGAGGTGAGGCTGACTATTCAGCTGGCTGTTGTCTCACGTCGTGATAAAGCAGCGTTGATTTCCACGGACCTCCTCGACTTAAAATATACCACTGGTTTAGATCTCAAGTTTTGATGTGATTGACATCACAATTGTTGTTTAACGATGCGAGAGCTTCGCTTGGAAACGAACTTCAACGTCTCACTATCGCAGTGAAATGTTTTTGCTGCCTAAAGATTATTCCGTCAACCTTCATCGATTTTGGATTGAGTTTCAATGATTTGCCGTAACACATTGTTCCCAAGCACCCGTTTTTAAAAATCTGGATTGGACTGGATTTGTGAAACATGGATTTGTAAGAGTAGGATTTGTAAATCGTGGATTTGTAAGACGCGGATTTGTAAAACGTGGATTTGTAAAACGGACTGCCGGTATAAACAAACAAAATGGCATATGTTCGACTCAGTTTATTTGTTTGTCTGCCACTTAGTCAATAGGCCAGTTGCGATATACATTAAAATTCTACCTTGGCGCCAGGGCGTAAAGGAATAAACCAACAGAAATCGTCCATTCATTCCTTGACTCAATGTGATTTCTTTAGTTTTTTTCCCCTTAACCTCAGAATTTAACCTTTAGAATCTGCAGTTATCAAATTGGCCGATTATCGCGCAATATTAAATTTGAGGCTATCTGTCAGTTTTCTGTTAAAATTTTTGCCCTTTGTCAGTTGTACATTGGTCCTTTAGCAATCGGTTTCCTCGATAGAAAACCTTCAGTTTCTCTTGATTCAGAATGTGCCGCTACGATCTCGAGTGTTTGCTCGAGCTCCAGTAAATTTTCAGGAAAAATAGATGAATTACGGATTTCCGTAAAATTTTTTATGTCTGACTTTATTCTCACCCGGGTCTAACAAAGTTTGTTATTATATGGATTGTGTTTGTAGTCGACATAACGCGCGCCTGCAAAAGAAAAGCAAAAAGTCATGTAATAAAAAATTAATTAACCTCGACATTTCGGTCTTCACGGGATAATCTCAAAGTACTACAAGATCTCAGTTTGAGATTATCCCATAAAGGCCTTGACCGAATAATGTAATTTGCTGAAGTGATGTCAGGTAGTCTCTTTATTTAAGAAGCTCATTCATTATTCATAAACAAAGTGAGGGTTGGAGCTTTTGTTTTGGTGGGTAGTGTAGAATCCCCGACCTAGATACGACATGACAGACACGGATAAAACAACAACGAAACACGTGTAATAATCCAACCCGTTTTCTCGCGCCTCTTAAATTATTCAAGAGAGCTAAAAATATGCAATATCTGTGCTACATCATGTAGACCAACACGAAACATCCTACAGGTGGAAGGGAGAAAGCTGCCTGATCATGGAAGGAAGATAAGTGAATGAATGAATCCAGCTATCCATCTTTTACATATTTACAATCATGGCCATAAGTTGTTGGGACACCTCCACTTTTGCGCGCAAAACCCCACGATTTTAACTACGTCCTTGACGTTTTAGGAAAAGATGAATAGCAGCAAGTATAATAGACCCCTCCCCCTGAGCAATGTTGAAAGAAAATGAAGCTATTCTGAAGAGTAGATCGGATGTGGTCAAAAAAGAAAAAGGGAAAATAGAATGTGGCTAGACAGTTGCGTTGGAAGCGAACGTGATTGCTGAAAAATCGTAATTATTGGAATAAGACGTGAATATCTATGTTATCGTCACTTTAGTTGGAGAAGACTGTTCTAGGAAGCAAACAATCCTTGAAACGTGGCTATTCGGAAGCTATTACCAAGGTTTTTTTTCGTTGTTGTTTTCAAGATTTTTATCAACATTGACAGGGGAAGAGGGGTAGGCGGGCTTACGCGGTCTTGGTCTAAAGAGAGGCTGCCTGTGAAGTCATCTGCCATAAACTGTCCCAACACTTGTGACCAGGCTTATACCTTTTACCAATCCACGTTTTACAAACCAATCTATATTTTGGAATCCAGTCCAGTCCATATTTTACAAGCATAATATTTTACAAGCATGATTGATCAGTTATTAACAGCTAATTTCTAACTTATGTGGCGCAGAGTATAGCTCTTTCCTGAAAATACTCCAAAACTCTTCAGTGTGCGGGCTTAGCCTCCCATGAACTATTTCAGTCTCTTTGTCGGTCTCTATGGTTTGATGAGAATGCGCACATGGCGCAAGCATGCCGCTTGAGTTTGGCGTATAGTACACGTCTTCTGGAGTTTAGAAAAGAAACCTGAAAGCTCATAGACGGCCACTGATGTAATCGGAAGCTAGGGTGCAGACTTGGAATAGAGGGGGAAATTAAGCAGCTTAATGCAGTAATTATGAGAAGAAGTCGCATGGCAAAGGTGGCTTGTCAACAGACAAGCACACTGTACAAGTTCACCTCTTGATTACGAGGTTACGCCTGTTTTTTGAAAATTCAATTTTGTTAGAAAACCTCTTTCACTGCCTTTACGGAATACCAATCATTTTTTGCAATCATTTTTTTTCTTTTTTGTTTTGTTTTCCTTTCTTTTACCACAATGGTGCTCTTTGCTTCTTTTCATTTTCACGTCAGCATATACAATTTCAATACGATAGCGTTAATACTTTAATTTGTAGATACGGCAGAAGGTTTCTTTTTTTTTTTTTACTACTGACTGAGGAACTAACCCACCGAAACATTTCGGTTATGTAATTCATGCACAGTACATGTATGAGCGCGAAACAAACGATTCTGCACGGTCGTGGACCTTCCATCTAATCTTAGCATCTTTGTTTGCTATTTTGTAATGTTTCTGTGCGTCATAGCTTTTTCCCTCAATTAACTATGGGCTTGCTAATCTTTTTATCGGGAACTTGTTAAAAACCTTCAAATATAAATATTCAAGTAAACAAATAAAAATATGTAAATTATCACCTCATAAATTAACGTAATGGAAAACGCCTTAGTATATCATAACAGTTCTTTTGAAAACGTTTTAGTCGCTGAAATTAAGGCTTTGTGGTTGAATTAGTCATTTATTGAACAGGAATATTCCAAAGGCCGGTGACGATTTCTTCTTGATTATTCGAATAAATTTCGTTCAGAAAGTTTGCCGTGAAATTTGTGATAAAACCTGGAACAGTTAAGTTAAATATTCAACAACCATTGGCAGCGACTTAGCAGCGATTCTTCCCATATCAGCAGAGCAAGGGCATTTGAAGACCGGGCACAAGAAACTCTCTTCGGATTATTACTTTGTCTTGAAAGAAAAAATCAGTAAGCGTTAAATGGCAAAAAAAAAAATTAAGACAGAAAAAGATGTTTCGATTCATGTAGAACTCGAGTATACACAAGTACAAAGAAATTCATCACAATTGAAATTCATCACAACATAATATTAACGCTGAATATAAAAAGAGCTCTTAAATACCTTTTCTCGCCTAAGTTAGAAACCACACCAGTCAACTGGAACAATTTCACGCTACAGTCAAAACGATTTAAGAAGCTGCTCAGGCTTAGCTTGTCACTGGTGATGAATGTTTGTCTCCCTTTTTGCATTTATTAGCAATAGCTGAATTTACCTATCGCTGGCAACACCTGCCTGCCTCCCGGACCGCTATCATGCAACAACAACTCAAACCAATTTTAAACGGGCGCCTGTTTAAATGTGTATTCGACCTTTTTGGCATCCGATCTGCTAGGGATTCACTGATGATTGTCAGCTTCGGTTATTAATTGATAACGTACGTAGGAAAAAGAAAATTACGGGGCTTAGTGGCTTTTGGGCATCTCAACTTGCTTGCGATGTAGCTATACGTCTCCGGCTGTGTACTTCTAGACTCACTTTTATCCATGCCACCCTACGTCTAAACGAATGTTGTACAAACTTAATTAATGCTCTCCCTTTTAATGGAGCGTACTAATTTGAAACGGAGATCATTTGTGCCGATATTTGTCACTCGAACACTCGCTCTCCAAACTGTTTGAAATTTAAGTCAGCTTATTCCACTGAATTAACTCTATGCACTGATGAACAGAATTAAAGAAATGACACGAAACAACAGTTTGCTAGGAATTAAATTTGAGTGGCAGATGTCTTGGCAAACACATTAAGGTAAATATTATTTCAATGCAAACGAGGAATACGAGCGGCGTTTTTATTCAGATTCTTATATGACTCGTACCCTGGATCCGGTTACTGTCAGCAATTTTAAGAGATGGCTTCAGCGATACAATCTTCTTCGATGGCAAGTAGCGCAAGCAACAACACAAACGCAACTGCTCGTCCAATTATGGGCCGAAAATTACGAGTTGCTATAGAGCGGGGAGTCAAGAACATGCAGCGTGGTGAAAGTTAAACTCTCGCATGAAATATAATAAAATACTTAATTGGTGATTGCAAAAGGCGAAAATAAAAGTTTCAAATTCTGGAAATTAGCTAGAGGTGCGATCGCTTTATTTATGCGCTGCATGGCATAAATTATAAACTCGCCGTTTTTCGAAAATTATATGCAAATTGTGGAAAACGATGGTACAGCGCTTGAGTTAATTGGCAAGGGTAAGCTTTTAACACCCCACAAGCTATTATTTAATGCAAAGTCTCCGTTTTAACATCATTGTGAATGTCGTTCATGGGTAGGGCAGGCAATTTTGCTTTCTCGGAAAAATATTACTAGAGAGGTAAGAAAATAATTTTCAATTTTTCTAGCCTTGCATATAGGAGAGGGGCGGGGGGGGGGGGGATAATTATAATATTCTAATTACTTTTTTATGCTGATATGATGTTGATTTAAATTATTTATTTTTATATTCATATGTGTAAAACTGTCAACTAAAAGGTGAACTGTCGCAGCCCTTAACCATCTTTTGCGTAAAAGGTGGGACTTTACCTGAAATATGCTCTTTTTGGCACAGTTGTCACAACCCTCACTGAAAAGCTAATGGCTAGCAAATTACCAAAATGTTTATTTTAATGCACCAAGCTCTCAAAGTACCATATGCTGTGTATGACCCCTATTCACTTGAGATTTTATATTTGTGTACAATTTAAAGACGAAAAAAAACGTCTTTTTACTATTATTCCAAAGTCAACAACTTGCCAGCTGATATGAATGACGGATTTTGCAAAATTCGAAAATGCGAAGCCCTGACACCCATCTAAAGTTGCCCAATCTAAACTGTCAAACATTTATTTTGATAACTTCTATGCTAAGAATTCTATGGCAAATTCCCTCATTCGTATACTCAGTGAGACCTAGCAATCCTGCAAGTGCGAATGTCCAAAAAATCAAAAATAGTTCGGTAAGGCTTGAAAAATAGAATTTGCCCTACTGTTGCATATAAGTGGTTCGTAGTAAAATTAAAAACGCTACGTAAAGTTTTTTTTCTTCAAATATCTTGGTATTTCTGAGAAAAAACGACATTATCGACTTCACGTCCAGACATCAATCTAACGAGTTTTGATTGGGCTGAAAATTGACCATTTTAAAAATCTCAATGTAAAAATTCCTCTCAAATTTTACGAGAAAGCCTTGTTGGCTTGGCAGTCAATCAATTTGTTTACTCCGTCCTCAGAAGAGGAAATACTTGATGAAATTCTTTGGAACAATAGATTCATCAGGATTGGTAACTACTCAGTGTACTACAAAGAATGGCATGAAGCGGGTGTAGAAAAAATTAGAGATATCTTCAACGGTGACACATTTACATCTTACCGAGATTTCTGCTCTCACTTTGCCCTTAAAACTAACTTTCTAACCTATTACGGTTTATGCCAAGCAATTCCATCTAACTGGATTAAAATTTTGAAAGGCAAATTACAGCCGCATTCGAAGGAACCTACAAACATGGATAGAATTCCCCTTGAGAAGCTCTCTTGCAAACTTGCTACTAACTACCTTGTTGAAAAGAAGTTCGTTTCTGCCACCGCCGAAAAAAGACTGAAAAGAGCTAATTTGAACGACCAGCAAATTTATCAAACGTACATTATGCCTTTCAAGGCCACTAAAGATATTCAACTCTCGATGTTTCAGTTCAAGATTGTACACCATATTTTACCCACCAATGCTGCATTACATAAATTCGGTATTAAAGAGCACGATCGCTGTCATTTATGTGCTGAAAAGCAAACAATTACACATCTCTTCGTAACTTGCCCCAACGTCCAGCTGTTTTGGACAGAGTTTACTGATTGGTGGTACAGAAAAAACAATACTGTAATCACGCTCTCTGAAGCACAAATACTTTACGGCATCACAGACACCGTGCCTCTGTGTCTCGGTTTAAACCTCTGTACAATAATTGCAAAATATTATATTTACACCGCTTCAAAAAATGAGGAAGATTATTTCTTAGACGCTTTCTTGGCTATCCTTAAAAACAAAATAGAAATAGAAACTAGCAGAGCAAAGGTGCAAGTTAAACTGTAAATATAGCTAAATATACTGTAAATTGTCGCTTTTTTGTCTTTTTTTTTTTTTTTTTTTGCAGTTTTCACTAGTTCTAGTAACCGTAGTAAAAGTTTGTAGTAATTGTCCGCGATTAAAAAGTAGTGTAACGTAAGCGGTTTACATAATACTGTTGTTCCGTCAAGCATTGTAATTAGAGCAAGTTGTAATTAGCGTAAGTAGCTGTATTGTTGTAGTTTTATACGTAGTTTTTTGTAATTAATAATGTAAGTATGCGTGCTGTAAAAAATAGATAATTAATAATAATAATAATAAAAAAAAACAAAAAAAAACAAAAAAAACAAAAAAAAACAAAAAAAATCAATCTAACGAGTTTTGATTGGGCTGAAAATTGACCATTTTAATTCGATTCGCATTTCGCAACTATCACGGAGCGCTGAAGAGTTGCAATACTACCAGTTTTTTTACAGAACTATTCCTTGTCCAAAAAGCACAATTTCAAGAAGACTGGATTAATCTAATTATTTCCCATAAACAAAACCAGAGTGTTCTCCAATGTTGAGTTAGTCGGTTGGTGAAATGTGCCAGCCATATCTCGGAATTCCAAAAGATTTTAGATTCTGACTAGGATAGGTCTTTCGATATATGTAAAGTTTACTTTGGGCAAATGATTAGACTTTCGAGATACCTTTCACTTATTACTCAGCAATAATTAGCTAACTGGAGAAATAATTTTTAGTTATATAAAGGATTTAAGTGGGCGCAGCGTTTTTTTTTTTTAAAAAGTTGCACTCAATGAAAACATTTGCCCTTATATTTTCGATAAATTGTTGATCTGGTTATATTGACTAATAAGCTGGTGGGATTAAAAGCTACTCGCTAACGAGCAGTTTTTGTTTACTATCATAAATAAGAAAAGAGTGCATATGTTGTGTGTGTGGCAGTTGTTTCAATCTAATTCTGACGAGGTTTCTTTCTTTCTTTCTTTTTTCTTTGAACTTCCATAACTGGCTGGGAGAGGGCTGAATCCCTTCTCCTCCTTTCAGTAACTTCAAGAATTAATGCTTAAGAAATTATTACGAATGGGACTTTGAAGTCCCAAACTGTCTCCTTTATTGAAAACACCATGGGACGATGGCGTCACATCAGATAATACGGTAATTACTTCACAACATTCAAACAACCACCTTCTTTAATCCACCATCTCGATTTTCCCCAAAATTGTAAACAAACGAAAAACATCAAACATCACCAAAACTGACTCACTATTTTGTTTTGTATCCATAATGATATATTAACAGAACTTCCCGTCAGAATCGCATCAGCTCGAATGCGAGGAGCATCTAATCCCTGCAACATTCTTTTTTTTGTTGTTGTTTTTTTCCAACTTGAAGTACAGCATATACATACACTGGTCACTATTACAGTACATTGAAAATCATGTACAATCAGTTTCATGCAAAATAGCTAAAACTATGGAAATAAGTTTGAAAACGAAACTCTGGCGAGATGAGCTGATTTTCGAGAATTTTATACTGTTTATAGAACTAGCGAAAACTTTTAAATAGTTTGCAAAATAAGCAAAAGGCTTCTTACCAGGCAAAACAAAATCCTAGCCCAGCGTTAAGATCATAGTCGATTTGGGCCAGCCGCGAGTAGCGCAGAGTTGGTTAATTTACAATTAATTCAAGGTTACAGTATATCTTCGGGTCGGCAATTTTCTTCAAGTTTGGATTTTTGGGTCAAAGTAGTGGTCGAAGAATAATCCCTAATTTCTGAAAAAAAAAATTGAAAAAGGCTCAATATTGGCGGAGAAATGGCGGTTTTACGTTTTCACCGGAAGTAAAAGTTTACCTCTTGATTGACAGCCCTGTGGTGCGTATGCAATCAACCGACACGATTTTCGCGGGAATTACCTGTATGGATGTCATGAATTGACTACTCAGTTGATCAGCATTGTTGTTCTGACTACCCAGCATTTTTGGTATTAGGTGTAACTCCATTAAGTTATAAGCAAACATAGACCACGTTAAAACCATGGACCAGTTCGAAAAAGCGAAAACAGCGAAGAACGAATGAAAATACATCAAGGAGTGAAGAAACGAAAGTTCGCCACGCGGATGAAGCTATAGCTATCGTATAATTAAGGCGGGCAAAATATTCGTGGTAAGAGAAAAGAAAGGTTCTGTAAAAATTTCGGAACTTGACAGCAATAACAGGGATGTTGACAGAGACTCTTTTGATGAGTCCGATATCGACGAATCGCCGGACTCATTGAGACCATTTGAAACATTATCCATGCACAGTTGACCACACACAGTTGCTCCCCGCGCTCTCTTTTGTTTGTTTTCTTCGCTCAGCCACTCTAGCGTTCGTATCCAATTTAGTCTTCCCCATTTTGCCAGAGCAGCTTCAAGAAAAACCGAGCTACAGAAAAATTATCTCTCCGCCTTCGATTCCTTGAGCGCATTGCGAAACACAAGAGTTTTTTCAGAGATTCGTGCGTAAATTTCACCAGGAGGTTAACGGTAATAAGCTTTCCCTGCACTGACTGGCTCAGTTATCTGAGAACCCAGTTGAAGGCGCTTGTGGGCGGAATTTGTTTGCGAAGCAGAAGATTTTTCTTAGCGCTGTTTTCTCGAATAAATTTTTTCACTTGAAGCAGACACTTTAACGAGTTATAACTCAAAGGGAATTTGTTCAATTGCCCTCAAATTTGGACAGTAGCTAGTAACAGTAACATATAAACTACAAAAGTGTGTCTGGGAATTGTTAATTTCGAAATACCTTTTCTTCGACAGAAATTTTTGTACGATTACTCCACATTTTTTAAATCCTATTTCGAAAATGTTCTGTAACTTTTTACTGCAATTGAATATGCCAAAACGCAAACACATTTTTAAGCGCTTTGGGCCCTGAAACCAAGGAAAAAATTAAATTTGCGAAAACGAAATTCGCTTTGACTTGTAGCTTTCGAAAGGTGATTCGGGCGCTCGCATTTAGTGGTCGTGAAAAATTCGACAATTAATTTTATTTCAAAATTCTTGGTATAGTTTGATAGCCAGCTCTATAAGCTTTAATTTGATATAGGGGTTTAGGTATCTACAGCTTAAACTGCACGCGCTACATCGCTTGCACGCGAGACACCCCTGAAGGTATACTGTAACCTTAATAAACGAGGGCGCGACTGCACATATTTTGTAAGCTTCCAGCCTTCATAGAACACTTTATGTAACAAAAAATACAGTGTAGATGTTCCATTTATCTATTATTATTGACTTAAATCTAAACAAACTTTTGCCACTTTTTTGTGAAATTGTTGAGCACGAAGTACGAAGGCAAATATATCTGTTGTTCCATCTCAATTCTAACAATTGCAAGCTCTTGACACAAGTACCGATGGAGTTGAAGCTTTTCTTGCATTTGTTTTATGTTTCTCTCTATCGTCTACCTCAGAACAGAATTGAAATATACTTTTTGTTAAAATAAACTTGATAACTTCCTTTTAATGCAGTTGTCTTTGCCAACACTCTGTCGCTAAACACAATAAAAGAACCTCTGAACTGAAAAGAGGGAAATGTCATATATAATTTGAAATGTTTCTTAATAGTATGCCTGCTTAATAGTATGCCTGCCACTATTTTTTCCTTTATGTGTTCTTTAAAAGTATCTTCACTTAAAGCGAGCTGAACAAAGTATTTCTTTCTATCTAAACAGGAACATGTATAAGCGTTGCGCAGTCTAGGCCAACTAAAATGGAGTGCATGTGATCAATGGAACATGATAAAAAATACTGGCAAGTATCCGCGCAAAATTTCAACAACATTCAACTGTTCTTACCGACACTCAGGAAAACATCCGTGTGCACACTTAGGAAAACATCTCGCAACGTCTCGGCCGATGAGTGGTTCGTTAAAAACTTCGCACCTGCTTATAATTATAATTTCTTAAGCCACTTCCAACATAATTGACTGTAGCGAGCTATCAAAATTCGTTTTTTCTTTTTTTTTCTTTTGTTCTCAGAGTAGCATCTGTCAAATGTGCTTGATATTTTTCCATTCATGTTAAAGCGTGTTTATTCTTGCAAGTCTATTTCCGCCTTTCCTTGTGAAAATACAACACATCAATACAACACATCAATACGTATTTATCACTTAATACTAAATTTGAGCTCACAAACAAAATGGCTACTACTTTAAATTACAAGACAACAACCATCAAGCAGTGTTCGGCTCTTTATGGTTTACTTTTCGCTCAGAATAGTTCATAATCCATCACGTGACTCCTTACCAGACTCACTATTTAGGCCTGTGCGTCACTTGTTTATTCTGTTTGCAATTATGATTCAAATTATGATTTGTAGTCTCGTTAATTTAAGTGGAGCAGAGGAACTTTACACACTTCAAATTCAGGTAGATTAAACCGCAAAATTTAATTGTAATCC
Organism: Orbicella faveolata; assembly: GCF_042242905.1. NCBI lineage: Eukaryota > Metazoa > Cnidaria > Anthozoa > Scleractinia > Merulinidae > Orbicella > Orbicella faveolata. Next base: position 22,286,691 of record NW_028301564.1, on the reverse strand, counting down.
AAAGGAACTTATTCCAGTTTAACCCTGATAAGTACCAGTAAACTCATACCCCTACGTTGTTACAAGTGAAAGGGAGAGGAAGAGAGAGTGCTGGGGGGAACCCTGGATAGAATATTATTTTCCCACGCTATTTTAAGATTCGCTACCTTCTCAGAACGTCAGAAAGTAACCTAAATTGATTTGAAATTACTCCAGAGTGTTCGTGCAATTTTTTAAGAACTTATTCTACAATGCTAATCAAGAAAACTAGAACAAACCTTACAAGATGTCTCAAAACAAATGGAACTTCTACACATAAAAATGCGGTTGCTACGGCAATTTCAAATGACGAATACAAAGTACTTAAAGGATATAACACAATTTGTGCAAGAAATGAATGAACAACTACTGAAGGTTTCAGCACTATAGAGTAAATTTTTACAAAATTCTGTAAAAAAAAAAAAACGCTAGGGAGTAGCATGGCTCTTTTCCTTTGCAAACTTATATGTATTCATCGCGGATATTGAGTCCCAAAACTATCAACCAAGACGCGATTAAAACTACAGTTTACGTTTAATGTTCAAAGTAAAACAGACAATAAAAACTTCTTACCGGCCCTTCCACCCATCTTCAGGGTTTAAAATCTCACCAAGAAAGTGACACTACTTTTCTGTTCAGTTCAGTGTTAAAGATTAGCGATACAAGCAGCGCGCAATCGATCACTATCAGAAATCGAAGTCACATGCAAAAAAATGACAGCAGACTCAAAAAGATATTACTTTTTGTTGCACAATACCAGCTGTCAACACCAAACATCAATGAACTCTTAATTAATTAAATTTCGGCCGAATCAACCACTACTCAGACGCTTTAAAAAAGTTATACCTTCAAAGAAAGGAAAAATGCTCTAAAATCCTCCTGCTCGTTAGAGCAAGAATTTAAAAAGTTTTTCAAATGTTTCACATCAGAAAAAGAATTTGGGTGGACAGATAGCTAGCTCTCAACACCGTGCTTACTATTTCCTGTTGGGGATGTCGTCAGCGTCATCTTTTCACAATTTTATAAATGGCATCTTCCCACTGACGCGAGCCAAGATGTTTGCGGATGTCAGATTTTCATATTGTGTTGGATTTCGGAAGTTATATATGAGAGGTTGAATATTGTCGAATGTCGTATAGCACCTGTAAGCCCCATGAGCTGTCTGTAACCGCTTCGGCTTTTTCCTTTTTCACATTCGCTCTTGAATCTGCTTATCGCCTTAAGAGTGCCTGCCTGTAAAAATCAGACAAATTCTTAATTTCGCGGCAAGGGTCGAAAATTCGATTTCGCTCATATTCTTGTGGTAGATAGGATAGGGCATGACAAAAACTACTGGATAGTTTTTTTGGCAAAATATCCGTTTATTTCAAAGAAATATGCAAATTACCAACTTCCGTTAAAATCGTCATTTGACGCACCATTTTATTAAGCAAGTTTGAGAGCCTCGCATGCAAAACCACATCATTCTTCCGTCTTTAAAACACTCAAATAGTTTCGTCCAATGTTTAAATGTGTACTGGGTTGGTTTTAGGGAATGTTGCGGTGTCTTTTTGGATGCAAAATAATTAAATTTCGAAGACATGTATTTCATTCACTTAAAAGTACTTCGTGAATATAATTGATTTTCACAATGTGCGAAACCTTCAAATGGATTAAGCTTCTGGTGGTTGAATCGCAGAAGGATGATCTACCGCTTCCTGTAAACATTTCTTTGGGCAAATGATTGTGAGCGACACGAGAGCTTTTCAAAGTACGTCAAAAATGCAAATATTTGACCATCCGTCGTCAAATTTCAATTTACGGGTTAGACGTATATTTTAGCATGCGCCACAGGACTTGACCTATAATAAGTTGAAATAGACACAGAGCTGATAATTTCGAAATTTTCTAACCTTATTTGTTGCAAAAGGCAGGTCCAAAGCCGATTTGACGTGTTTCTAGTCGATCTCTCACCATTCGTCGTACATAAAGCAGAAGTTTGCTTTTGTTTACACAAGGTTAACGTCCGATGTACGTCGCCAACTGTCAACCTATTATTCGTCGAATACCATGGATCTGTGACCATCTTTCTGCGCATATGAACATCACTGCATCTAAAATGGCTGAGTCATTTGTAGATAGTTGCTTGCTTTGTACTGCGCCAAAATAATACGTTTGATCGATTGCTGACCATTGCTGATAAGCGTGTCGGCGCAACACAATCTTACAGCCGTTATTTGTTCGCACGCAATGCTGTCACGGCATATGTTGCACATTTTGATCCATTTTGTATAGAGCACTCTCAGGATAAATGAAACAATTTAATCATAGTTCATCTGTTTGTTCATATATATAATAACATGTGTATATTTATATAATCGTATTCTATAGTGTGCGTGGCCTCGGTCCAAATCACGATTGTTGTACGTTTTGATGTTTCAGACAACAGCTGATAAAGCTAGTGCCAGTACTCACTAGAATTTTTAAAAAATCACCATGAAACAAATTATAGATCAATGAAGCAAGAACTAGCTGAAATGAAAATTGGAGATCACAACGTGTCTAATTCATGAGAAAAACAGACTAAATTTAATTAGTAATTACGTGAGTACATAGCCCTGGCCATGCCATTTTATTTGGCGTATTTTGTTTGCCTAGTGGCGAGGCATCGGTATGTTTGTAACAGAAAATAGAGGACTGTTGTCAATACAGTCCAAAATTATTGTCAGTAAAATATTGTAAATAAAACACCTATTGACCGGTTACCTCCGCGGCCACCATTTGGTCGTTCCGATAAGGGTTTCACTATTGTCTTTACCCCTATGATAGGGGTAAAGACAATTCAGCGGCCACCCAAAATTTAAACACTTTGTTTTGTAAAGGGCGATGGTAGATAAGGGTCCGAAATTGAAGGTGCATGACGAGTGATAATTCAGATACACGTTTATCATGATTGTCTTGAATTGACTCCACGTTCACCAAGAAATTTATAACCCGATAGTGAAAAATTAAATATTCAGAGTACACCTCTATTTAAGCGGCTAGCCCCATAGTAAGCGGTCACCACCCATTTCCCCGGGGGTAACCCACTGTATTACATGTAAATCAAAAATAATTGCACAGCGCGAAAAGACCTAGGTATGAGTTTAGCGTTACAGTATTACGCAGGCCATGTAGGTAACGGTGGTCGAGTAAAAGATATCAACAGGGGCAATGGTAAACTATTCATTCTTCTCATTTCTTAATTTAATCTCTTCCTACTCAACACGATTGTATGCTCCCAGTGGTTCCCAGCTTTACGGAGCCTTATGTATTAAGGATAGAAATTGTCCTTCCCCTACCCCCTAAAATAGGATGACAGTATTGCGTGACGAAAAAGGAACCGCTGCAAGCAAGGATTCAAGCCATCAAACCATGATGATCAAACGTAATATTTTGGTGTCTTGCAAAGCAAGCAACTATCTACAAATGACTTACCCGTTTTTGACTTAGATGCAGTGGTAATCATATGTGTCGAAAGAGGGTCACAGATTCATGGTATTCGACCATTAAATAAGTTGACAGTTGGCGATGTACATCGGACGTTATGTAAACAAAAGCAAACTTCTACTTTAGGTGCGACGAATGGCGAGAGAAACACGTCAAATCGGCTTTGGACCTGCCTTTTACAACAAATGAGGTTAGAACATCTCGAAATTATCAACTTAACATTGGTCAAGTCATGTGGCGCATGCTAAAATATACGTCTAACCCGTAAATTGAAATTTGACGACGGATGGTCAAATATTTGCATTTTTGACATACTTTGAAAAGCTCTCGCGTCGCTCACAATCATTTGCCCAAAGAAATTTTTTACAGGAATCGGTAGATCATCCTTCTGCGATTCAACCACCAGAAGCTTAATCCATTTGAAGGTTTCGCACATTGTGAAAATCAATTATATTCACGAAGTACTTTTAAGTGAATGAAATACATGTCTTCGAAATTTAATTATTTTGCATCCAAAAAGACAACGCAACATTCCCTAAAACCAACCCTGTACACATTTAAACATTGGACAAAATTATTTGAGTGTTTTAAGGACGGAAGAATGATGTGGTTTTGCATGCGAGGCTCTCAAACTTGCTTAATAAAATGGTGCGTCAAATGACGATTTTAACGGAAGTTGGTAATTTGCATATTTCTTTGAAATAAAAGGATATTTTGACAAAAAAACTATCCAGTAGTTTTTGTCATGCTCTAGCCTATCTACCATGAAAATATGAGCGAAATCGAATTTTCGACCCTTGCCGAGTTATTTTCCATTTTTATGGACAGGGACTCTTAAGGATTTGGGCAAAAATATTTCGAATCGAACAAAACGCTTGTTTTGAATCCTTTCAAAATTCTCCTTTGTTTGTATAAGTAATCCTATGAATGCGAATGCAATTAAAGGGAGGGTTTCACGGCTCGGCGCATGTGCAAGCTACAACGTTGAACGTTCAACTTCATTGTTTATAAAACAATCGGAGGCGTGCGGATGACTTTTCCAAGAGAATTGCCATTGGCAATTTGCTGTCATTCGCGAAAACTTAACGATAGCGGTGAGATTTCTCATTCGAATTTCTTTCGTTTGTTCCGACTTTATGCGTAAAGTACATTTTCATTTTGGCACCAACCACATCTATTTCAGTACGTAATCAACGACGGTAATTTTGTGAAATCAGAATGATAGCTTTTTTGTTGTTTGGCCTGACGGTTTATTCTGGACCAGACGTGTGAGCTGTCTACTCGCATCTGATTGGTTCATAAACAATGAAATTGGGTGAGTTACATCATGGTTTGCACGCGCGCTGAATCGCGAAACCATTCCTTTACAGATCTACAACTAAGAGTGATTTTGAATTTTCAAATATCACAAGAAGTAAAATTGTTCAAGCTTTCATACGATTATTCATTTGTTATATGACTGAGCAAATTATGAACGCGCGGACGCTAATTCACACTGCAGTGCAAATTAAAAATTAATGATAAATTTGCCCGCTCTAAGCCAATCACAAGTTTAATTTTTTGTTTATTTCATTAACCATTCGCTGCCTGTTTACATTTGGTCGCCAATAATGAAAGTTAGTCGCCAAAATATATTTAGATTATTATTGATAATTAATATTATCAGTAATAAAAAATTGTTTATATATTATCTTTAATATTTCTACCACTTGCCTTGATTATCGCAATTAAGTAAATATTCAAAGTCATATAATAAACGCCTCTTACTAACCAAGCTCGAGGGCTGTACTGCAAGTTACGGACGGAGTTTTTTTCTCCACCGATTTACGGCCCAAGCGCGAAGCGCGCGGGCCATAAATCGAAGATGAAAAACGAGGATCCGTAACTTACAGTACGGACCAAGAAAACGAGGTTAGTGAGAAATTTATAATATCTCTACTGTGTATCTGTTGGGTTCGGGAACGATTTCTATTCACGCGGAAAGGCTTCAAATTTCTGACGCACCTCGAAAGCAAAGCGAGTCAATATGAAGTCATTGTTAACTGGCTCTTAAGTCGTTAGCGGGTTTTAATACATAATTTCAAAAGTAAAAGAAATTTTTAAACTTTTACTCGCGTAAAATGTTAAGAACACTTGGCGATAAATCACGAGCCATTTTGGCAACAAAAACAGCTTTAAGTTTAGCAAGCCGTAATTGACCAATCACAGCGCGCGTACTAACTGAGAGATATAATAATGTAAATAACACGCGGTGACAGCTAATCAATTCACATGGGCCCGTTGGCCTATTTAATCAGTGGGGTAAGTGTGCCGCAAAAATATAGAAATCGTCAAAAAAATCAGGTTTTGTGCAATGCCTTTAGTTCTCAGGGTTCGTTTGAGTGAAACAGAAATTCAGGCAAGAGACTAAAAATGGTTGTGAGCACTTCGCAATGAAACGTATTTCAGTTAGCCCTGATATTGTTTTGAGAATATTGGATCAAACATAGTAAGCAGGTTAACTTATAAACTTCTATTACACCTTTATGGTAGTAAGTATTGAGCACTATGACAACGCTCTGATCGGCCATTTGTGAGTCGTAATTCCTCTCTTACGCCCACAGTTATTACGAGTTATGGTTAATGTCCTACTAAAGGAAACAGATTATTCAAAGCAAACAAAAGACGACCTTCGTAAGAAAACGCATTGGGAATCCGGGATCGCAGTTAGCCGTGGTTTTGTACTAACCTTAATATATTTTTTTTCTCGTGTTCGATTGTAGCTTCTAGAGTTCTTCTGGGAGCAATCCTAACCTCTCACTTGACAATTGGCTGGTACAGATGATTTTTACATTAACACTGCCCAAACTTTGGAGGCAAATATTTTTTCACCTTCAATATTTTGCTGTCATCGGAACGGAAGCTTTTAAAGAATCCATTCAAAATTTAAATACGATAAACAAAGAGGAATTACAGTATATATTTAGGTCTTGTACGCTTACTCCATTCAGCAATATATCACATATTGATTTGTGCAATATCTTCAGGAAAAGATCGGTAGTTTGAAAAAAATTTAAAATTATTTTTGGCCAAAATCATTTCCTAAGACGCACCAAAATGAAGCAAATGTTACACCACCGTTAATTTGTGTCAACGTTGTACTTCCAGAGTTCAACCACTTTATTGCTGATATGTTTTAAAAGAGATATGCAAAATATACATGTTTGGTCAAAAACTACTTTGCTTTAATTGGAGGCAAGCCAAAGGTGCGGCATTTTAATGACGGTTCATTTCAACCACTGAAAGAAATTTGAGGTGTCAGATTAAATAAACAACCGCCTTTTAAATAACTCATTGATTCTAGTGAAAAAAAAAAAAAAAAAGCGCAAACGGCACGCAAACGAGATTGTGGTGAGATTTGTTCTATCAACTCATGACATCAAGAGAACGTTGAACCTGTCATTCAGCCACATCTTCTTACATTACAATACTCAAATTAAGGTGAGATGTGTTATTGCATTTTGTCCCAATTTTCAACATAGAATTTCTAGGTCACTTTTCGTTTGTGGATGTCAAAGCGAAAAAATTACATCTTCAATAAAACGGTCGAGAATGTCTGCGGTTATTCCGTGTCAAGTCTCAAGGAAACTACGAAGTTGTAGTCCTGGAAGTAATTGCCTTGGGTATTCATAAAAGACATAATTGACAAATGGACCCATCTGAGAGTCAAATGGATTTTTTGGTACAGTGCAATTGTTTTAGTGAGAAGTTTTACTTCGACGCTAGAACCTTTTAAAAGTCACGTTTTTCACACTTTTTTAATAATAACATCCAAGTGAATCCTGACTCTTCGTAACGTAAAATTGTAATCGTCTTAGTAGGATGCCACCTGCAGATAAAAATCCCGAATAGAATTCATACAACTGATCGATGTACGCTAAACCTCCTGATTAGCAGAAAAATACTTAAAGTATGCTCTTTAAGATTTCCGATTTACTTTTTGCTTGAGAAAGATACGATGAAAAACTAAATCATAAAAGAGAATCATTTTCTCTCAATTTCTTTTCCTACTGTTTTTGTCACAATGCTACATCTTCAAATTACCACCACAGTAAATAAAGGGCGAAAACATTTAATATTGCAAGTTTGAACGTAACACTTCAACACCGGTATACACATCCACAGCTGTATAAATGTTATGGAACGACAATAACAGATGATCGACAGCAGTTCATAAATGGACGATTTCCATTTAGACTGAGTGACAATTTTTAAATATACACTACACCATTTATAACAAACGAAAGATGAAACAAACATGCCGACGGCAGCTTCTCCGGGCTCGGCTTCCTTGCTGAACAATTAATTATTTAAGAACAGGAGCACACAAATCAGTGAAATCAGCAGTATTCGGACATCACTTAAAGTAGTTTCGTGCTATTGCTAGTTTTGATGGTTGTAAAGGTTAGGCAAGAAACGGGTCAATTTTAACATGCGCATGCATGGCCCTAAGATTTAGAGCAACGCAACAAATATAGGTTTGGGGGATTGTTTGTTTGTTTGTTTTTTTTGTTTGTTTGTTTGTTTGTTTTGTATTTTTCTTCGGGTTGTTTTTCTCCAATATGCATGGGACGTGTAACTACAAAAATGACTTGCCAACCCAGCTTTTAAATGGAAGAGGGAGACTCGCCTTGTGAAAAAAAAAAAAAAAGCTATCGATAGAGGCGACATTCTGTAGACAGGTTGCTTGACATTAAATTGTGCTATCAAATACTACTGACAAAGCAAATTAAAGTTGTTTTTAAAATTAGAGCAACTCAGGACGCCTGTTACGAGGAAATAAAAAATAGTCCCATGCAATGGGCCATAACAGACCCAGCTCGGTAGAATTCAAGTTTCTGAAAAACGCCCATGGGTCCATAGCGCATTTAATTTTGCTGTAATTGTTGTTGTTGTTGTTGTTGTTGTTGTTGTTGTTTGTTTGTTGTTTTTTTTTGGCTTGGTATACATCACGTTTTTATCGAGTTGATTCATTAAAAATTACTCCAGACTTGTCGGCAACCTTTCATCCTTTACGAAACGCGTTGTACTGTAATCTTTTTGCTATTTCTCCGTTTAACTCCGAACTATTTTGATGATTATATTTGACAGTACTTTTTCGGTGTATTTAGCCAAGAAAACAAAGTAAAGTTAATGTTTAAACTGCTTCCACCTGGTTAAACATTTCATTTTTCACCCCATTAAAATTGGCGGCCAACGTTAATTTCAACATTGAATAATTAATGGCTTTAAAGTGAGCTTTCCTTATAAGTTAAGATTATAAGCTTTTGTTTTTGTACATCTTTACGTTGATTGCAGGGTAGTAAATACTGGTTTCAATATGATCGCTGCAATCCTTAAGATCGCTACAGAAAAATGTGAGCGACCTTACGACTTCGGGACATTTAACCAAGGAAACAAAGTAAACGTAATGTTTAAACTGTTTCCACCTGCTTAAACATTTCATTTTTCACCCCATTGAAATTGGTGACCAAAGTTAAATTCAACATTGAATCATTAATGCTTTAAAATGAGCTTTTCTCATAAGTTAAGAGTCCCTGTCGATAAATATGAAAAATAACTCGGCAAGCACCGAAAATTCGATTTCGCTCATATTTTTATGGTAGATAGGCTAGGGCATGACAAAAACTACTGGGTAGTATTTTTGGCAAATTATCCTTTTTTTTTCAAAGAAAAATGCAAAATACCAAATTCCGTTAAAATCGTCATTTGACGCACCATTTTATTAGGACGGTGCATCATGTAAGGCATAGTGTAAAAGCCAGGCGAGCGCTTGGTTTGGAATAATCAACTACGCTACCAAGCGCGCGACTTAAAAAAAAAAATCGTATTGTGGCCGAAACAAATATCGCAGTAAAATTACGAACGTGTACTAAAACCAGGAACACCAGAAAAGCAGCATATCGCTAAGCACTAACTGTTAAGGGCTTTCAGATGAAAAACTAGCTGTTATCGTACCCGCAAAAGAAATTATATCCAACTGCAGATGGCTTATGCGCGTGCCAAACAAGTGCGAGAGACGTCAATGTTTGACTTCCTAGGAAGGTCACAGGAAAAAATGTAACGGGCAAACAACAAAGTTTTCGAAAGGATGAAACAACCCATTTAACTTTTGAAAACGTGTGATCACCGCTACATTTTATGCTATGAAATGGAAGTGACAAGCTTATTCAACACGTGAATAGTTTTTGGCTGTGAGGAAAAACTATGTAGACTGTATTTTGGCTAAACCAGAGGAGAGCTGTCCAGGGATGCTAAAAGCGCCTTTGCGACGATTTTGTTATTAAAAACATACCAAAAGTTATTTTTATGTTACGATTTGGCATGTGCTTAAAGATGTTTATTAATGTGTTTAGTTTTCTGCATGTAAAGGCGAACTCTAGGAAAATCTGTGAAGAAATATCTTTTCCTTTTTTTTCCGACAAATGCTAACGTCAGCAGTTTTCTTCGAGATTCAACGCTAGTATCTCGGAAAATTTAATGGCTACCCCCAGTTTTCTTTGTGGATTCAAATAACCCTAGCTAAGACCTACTTTTTCCACGTTCTCCTTACCTGGCGGAAACAGGTTTATATTTAGTAGACACCGTTCTTTATGAGCCTAAGACACCCCTCAGTTGCTAACGTCGTCCAGTTCTGTGATGGAGCACAGCTACATGTCTGCACAAGACTAGTCTTCAACTCTATGTAGGGTGCTTTACGCGATCTTGGGATGTTGCAAACATCTAGATCAAAATATTCGCATATCAAGCTAAACATGTTGACGCTTAGCTTTTTAAAACTTTTGCTGATGCAATTCAGCGCGCGCACAAGGATTGCAAAAAACAAACGTGCCGTCAATAGAGCGATCATTTTATTTACTCAACACCCGCAGTATCCGTGCTATTTTTCTCTCTAATTGAACGCATTGTATTGATGGCTTTAGTCTTTCATTACAAAGATATGTTAGAAAAGGTGACGATGCAAAGAACCCAGCAATTCTTAGCTTTTTCTTTCTTACCGAAAGAACTCAGTTAAATGCAGCGCATGCGTAGTAAGTCAAAAAATTGCGATTGAATGAAAATTGCACTCTCGGAAATACGCCTATTTCTCGAGAACCACTCATTAGAATTTCACGAAATTTGGCACGAAAATACTTTAGGAAATACGTAACTGGAGTATTGAAAATAATTGAACTTTAACAAAGGAAATTATAGATATTCCAGTGAACCTTCAACAAGGGATAATTAAAGATCTCTCTGTTAAATTATTAGCAAAATGGTGTTAACTTGTGAGAATCGTTACAAGCTTGTTGCATGCAAATTATAAAGAAAATCTAATGACTAGATTTTCTGCAAATAAACAAAACCGATTTTAAAGGCCTGTTTATATTTATTCATGTTGCCATGGCAACGGCACATACGTCAGCTTAACCATCAAAAAACCAAAGTTTGTCTTGTTAACTAGCTTGCTACCATTTTTGACGACCGAGGGATCAAGGGTTTTAGAGAAAAAGGTGAATGAAACACAGGTATCAAAACTGAGTTCAGCCACCTTAACTGACACTTGTCAATTGCAAGAATATCTGCAGCTCGATTCTCAGCGGGCTGTTATGTCTTCTTCGAGGACCTCCTCCTGTCTATTTCTGAGGTTCGCAGCCATCCTGGAGAAGAAGGATTGAACGTGGCGAGAAGTCAGGAACTCATCTAAGATGAACCCCCAATTCTGTCCTCATCTTTTGTGATACAGTAACTGCTTCCACTTTATGGCCGTCTCCTGACCTAAGAAAAACGTTTCTTCAAGGTATTTTTTTTGTTTTTCATTGAAACGAGTGGCCAGTTTCGCCAGTTTCAGGGCCCAGCCTTTAGGTTTAATTTCTTTAGCAGGGTCTGGAAGTGTAGAAATTGCTAGGACCGGGTGAATAACACGACTGTCGTTATAGCATATTTTAGCGTAGTCAAATAGGTTTTCTCTTTCAGGAACAAGTCAACATGAACCGTCCTGTAAATGGTTCTTCAGTTATTATCTTAGCATTTCCTTGCCTGATGCAAAAGTGAGACGGCTTAGAAGATATTAGGAGTTTGAATAAAACGCCGCTTACCATTACTTCTTGCGCACTGCTTGTCAGTCCGTTGCCTTTCAGCAGCATTTGATGGCACTTCGGGCAGCGAAAGACACAAGTATCATATAATGCTGAACAAAAAAACCAGTAAGAGGCTTTTTATTGCAATTCTATCCCCATTTTATTTGTAGTAAATTAAAACGCTCCGGAAAAACTAATGGCTGTCAATGAGCTTAGGATAAATGGTTACATATATAGTGTGGGATGTTGTGCCTCGATCTCGTTGCAAAGATACAGAGGGTGTCATGTAAGACGTTCGTGTTTAACTGTACAGAATTCGGAACACTTTTAATTCTCTGTTTATTTCTCTAGCCCCGTCTCTAACCCCGTCTATTTATTCAGGGTAGTAGGGTAACGAGTGTGGGCTTAGAAATAACTAACAAGGGGATGCGTTACCTAACCTCAAACCCCTACAATCAGATACCAAACTCTCATATTTCACCGTGATATAAGTACTAAAAGTCCAGAGTAAATGCTTATAGCAGTTGGCATACTTTATTCTTTGTGTTTATATTTTATGAGGTCCTTATGGGGAAGGAGGGTAAGGGCTGTGTATCCCTTATCCTATTAATTTTTGGCCTAAATATCTTGTATCCTGTTAATCGCAGCTTAACGATTTCCTACTCAATTAATGTCCCGTTTTATCTGATCTAAACGTGCTCTACCCCATTAATTTTCCCCCTTAATTTCGTGTGTCCTGTCAATTTTTAACCCAAATATCCAGTATGGTCAAAACCCCTAATAGAGCCTCGTTGAAAAACTGATAAAGCTGAACAGGAGATTATATCAAGATTATAACCTTTTGACTTGATATTATCTATCGGTTTTTTTTTTTGTTTTTTTTTCATACAATGCACCCCTCCCTCCCCCCTCCCCCCCCCCCCCCCCCTACTGATAATGTAACATGAGGTATCGTGGAACACCCAGTTGTCGACATGTCGCGAGGTAAGTGGAATATATCATCATTTTCTTTGTGCATCGTTGTTTTCACGTCATTATATATGCTAATTAGACGGCGGTCTTAGTTGACAAAAGTTCGGCAAAATTTTCGCCGAATTTCACGGGTCTCGCAGTCTCATTTTTTAGCGGTTATGTGCGTCTCACAGTCTCGATTTTCTTCACAAAGCTGTCTCGCATTCTCGATTTTTTTTCAAGGCTAAGAAAGTAGCGAAGTACCGATTTGTTTATTTTTTTTTTAAGTAAAGTTAAATGACATCACAACATCTTAGAACCTGGACCTCTTGAGTTCGCATTTAAAACACTTTAAAGTCTCGGTCTCGCAATTGAAGAAATCAAAATGTCTCGGGCTCGCAAAGAAAAACGCTTATCTCGTCGTCTCGCAAAGTCTCGCATTTACCATTCGCCACCCCTAATGGCGTAGTGTACGTTTTGATCCTTATTTGTTTAATTTGAAGCTCGACCTCGTTATTTTGTGTTTCTTTGACGGCATCCAGATTTTTACGCACTCTATGGCTAATCTGCAGTGTGGAGCTATTTTGATATAAACACACACGTTCTGAGTGCGTATTATTGGGCCTTATGCTCCTTGACGTTGGTTGAGTGTTGGTATGTCTCGCACGATGTAGAACGGGGCCTGTCCATAAAATGGGTTGACCTCAAAAACTTTGCCATAGCACGGTCTAACGGCTCAACTCTACTTAAAAATCCTCCTTATAACACAACATAAAGCGCCCTTCATAAACACAACTAAAAGGTCGAGAGACCTAAGAGAGTACGGCAAATGTACAAATGTCACGAACTGAAGGAGTCGTGAAGGCCTGTCAAAGATGATCACAGATTCATGGTATTCAACCATTAAATACGTTAACAACTGGCGACGTACATCGGACGTACTGTAAACAGAAAAACTTTACTGCTTCAAATGGGCCGAATGGTGAGAGAAACACGGTAAATCGGCTTTCGGACCTGCCTTTTACAGCAAACAAGGTTAGAACATTTCAATATTATCAGCTCTTTGTCAATTTCAACTTAATATAGGTCAAGACATGTGGCGCATGCTAAAATATATGTCTAACCTGTAAATTGAAATTTGACGACGGAAGGTCAAATTTGCATTTTTGACGCACTTTGAAAAGCTCTCGCGTCGCTCACAATCATTTGCCCAAAAATTTTTTTACAGGAATCTGTGGACCATCCTTCTACGATTCAACCACCAGAAGCTTAATTCATCTGAAGGTTTCGCACATGGTGAAAATTAATTATATTTACGAAGTACTTTTAAGTGAATAAAATACATGTCTTCGAAATTTAATTATTTTGCACCCAAAAAGACAACGCAACATTCCCCCAAATCAACCTAGTAAATATTTAAACATTGCACAAGACTATTTGAGTGTTTTAAAGACGAAAGATGTCCTTTTGCACGCGGCGCTTTCGAACTTGTTTAATAAAATGGTGCGTCAAATGACGATTTTAACGGAATTTGGTAATTTGCATTTTTCTTTGAAATAAAAGGATATTTTGCCAAAAAAAAAACTATCCAATAGTTTTTGTCATGCCCTAGCCTATCTACCATAAAAATATGAGCGAAATCGAAGTTTCGACACTTGCTGCGAAATTAAGAATTTGTCTGATTTTTACCGGCAGGCACTCTTTAGATTACGAGCTTTGGTTTTGTGCATTTTCACGCTGATTGCAGGGTAGTAAATGCTGGTTTCAATATGATCGCTACAATTGCTAAGATAGCTACAAAAATATGTGTGCGACCTCGCTCTATGTTACGTTTCAACACAGAAGATTATCACGATCGATGCAGAATAAGAAAACGCCCGAGAGGAACTGGATCAGACAACGACGAAGTGTATTCTGATATTCCTATAACCGTAACAACGATCTCTGGAGAGCTGTCCCCGTATAATAGCAATCATCGCCGATCATCACCAGTGATCGTATACGAAATGACCGCTGTGGTCGCTACTATCGCTCAAGAGTTGTTTTAAATGATCGCAAAGAGCACTAAACGACTGTTTTTTTTTCGGTGACTGTTACTGTCAGAGCGATCAAGCGATTGTAAAGTCACTAGCCATAAACACCAAAGATACGTAAAACGGTCATGAAACATCAGCTATCATGTGACAGTTTCGAAATTCACCCTACACCCTACATATTCACCCTACAGCGTATAGTTGTGATACTTAAATTTACACCAGGTATATAATCAGGGACAAAGTTGACCATAAGGTCTACGCCCGTATAAATATTACGATAGCGCGCGTTAGACTGTCCTACTCTTAGCCAATCACAATGAAGTAATTTCCTCAGTCAGATAATCAGAAGCGGCCACCTGGGGCCATTTCGTTGTGTTCTTGGGCAAGACACTTTCCCTTAACAGTGTCTCAGCCCAAACGGCAGTGGAATAAATCGCGACGGCGTCTCAGTGCAACGACAGCTTATAAAAATGATTGGGAAGTCTAGAAGTAGCAGTTCTTCAAAATTTGTAATTATTTGTAATTTAATGTGTAACTCCCAATGCTATGTCAGATTAACCTATCAGCTCACTGATACCCATTTTGGGTTAAGAGGACTGAGCACTTTGAGACTTAAGTGCCTTGTCCAAGAACAGAAACGATCCCAGCCAGTATCTAAACTGCGACGTGCCAAACAGAAGGCTTCCCAGTCTCTTTATTTCACTATCAGTTAATCGTTGACAATGATACTGGTCCACCGAGAACTTTCTGACTGACTTTCTCACTTTCTTTAGACTGACAAACACTAAGAGGAGGATGTCTTCCGCAGAAAACATCGTATTAACCGTCATGTACATCATAACGATGCTGGTATCATTAGTCGGGAACATTCTTCTACTCTACATCGTGTGGAAGAAACCTGACGTAAGATCAATGACCAGCTTCATGTTCGTCAACATGGCCGTTGCGGATTTACTGGTCACCTTGGTTGTGATTCCTTACACAGTGTCCGATTCCTACACTCACGGTGTGTGGCCGATGACTGGTCTTATTGGACAAATCACGTGTAAAGCAGTAATATACGCCGCTTTCTTCACAATAACCACGTCCATTCTTTGCCTGACATTTATGGCGGTTGACAGATTTTATGCAGTGGTTTACCCATTCCGACGCCTTCTTTGGTTCCGAAAACCCAAAGTCCTCACACCAGTCGTCTGGCTCTTGTCAATGGCGTTGATGTCTATCGCTCCTGTTTTTGTTGTCTTGCAATGGCATCCTAAAAATTCGGAATATGTGTGTCAGGTGGACTTTTCAATTTTGGGAGACAAATCGAAAGCCATCCGCGGGGTGTACGTTTACTTTTTCGTCATCAACTATTTGCTGCCTGTAAGTATCATTTCCGTCCTCTACACCATTACTGCTCGTAAGTTGTGGTCCCATGAGGCACCAGGTGAGGGCTTGAACCAAAATCGGCAACGACAGCAGCAGACCAAGAGAAAGGTTGTCCGAACGCTCATCATCGTTTTCACTGCGTTTGCTCTCTGTTGGCTTCCTGGGCAGGTGTTCCAGCTGTATTTAGCGATAACGGAATGGCCCAAGGATTTACCAATTGTCACCGCAACCTGCTATTGGTTTGGCTACAACAACAGCGCCATTAACCCATGGTTGTACATTTGTTTGAACAGCAAGATCAACCATGCATTTTCTACACTGATTGGTAGGAAAAGACTCATGGGAAATCGTTTGTGGAAAACGGGGGTAACAGATATGACACTCGCAGAGATAAAGGAGACAAAACAGACACATGTGAATTAGTCAAATGCTTATGAATAAAACAATCAGTGGTATTCGTCTATTCATAGTTAATGGAGGGCAATGGTTAGAAAGGCCGTTCAACATCAAAAAAGCGAGCAAACATGCTGAGAGTTCTGTTGGAAGGTCGCTGACCCTACACATCTTTTGTTTTGTGCTCATAGACTATGCGTGAATTACGTAATCGAAATGCTTCTATTTGTAGTTGTATGAGCACACATAACAAGATTTTGCATTTGCTACGTTTTGTGCACGGTCAAACCCCGAAATAGCCATTAAAATAGCCGAACAACCATTTAGGCTGCCAAAAAACACAAGGAAAGCGGTTAAATCCTTCTTGTCAATAAAGCGAAACTTTGCAAAGTGATCAAAGCGCGAAGATGTAGAAATAGGTTCGAGCAACCTTAAAAGCCAAACGTTTTCTTCATTTATTCACCATTTCTTCTAGAGAGTGTTTTTGCTTGTTTTCATCACGAAGAAGCCTACGATTAGATTAGATAGACATGTTAATTCAGGACGCGCGGGTACAAGCAGGACATTAAGTGATCCATAAATAACTTGCATATGATCAAGTGAAATGATAGCTAAGAAAGGAAATTAAGTGAAGTTGTCAGAACTGGCATCCATAGGTAGCCCACGCTGATGTGGAAATTAAGGTGATACACACGTTTCTTCTTTTGTGAAGAAAATGAAACTTCTTCCGGTGTCTGAATCTCGCCCTACAAGCAAACCTATTGCTTCAAACCAGATCGTGTTTAAATAAAGGTTGTTGTTGTTGTTGCTGCTGTTGATGCTGTCTTGTCTGATAGTTTGCTACGTATGTGAATCACTCAAGATAATTATTGAAAATCACTTCGAACTAAACCAAAATATTGCTGATTGAAGAATTTTTAGTACTAATATTGTTTAAGTAATACTTAGCAGTTTTCGTTTCTATATACCTGTAACAACAAGTCTCCTTTTTTAAACGTTGGTAATATCAACGAGCACGTATTTGAAAAGTATTATAATTTACACACAGATAGTGGAAGGGGTTTTCCTCTTTCATACAATTATGCGCTATGTATCTCTCCGGTTAGAGGAAGTTGCTGGTTGATAAGTGGACTAAAAGAGTTGATTTCCTGTCGATTCCAAGCATGAGGAAGTTGATTAATGGCGAAGTACTCGTCGCTTTTAAAACCTTTTAACTCTCATGATTTATTTTACGCAACCTGCTCGCTATTTAAGAGTTCCGAAACCGTCTGTGAACCTGCCTCTTCTCAGTTCGAAAAGAGTTCAAGTTCATGAACTTGAACTCTTTTCGAACTGAGAAGAGGCAGGGGCCTATTGGATGTTCAGAACACCAAAGCTAAACTAATGGCTATGTTATTTAAAACTTAAATATAAACAAAGACGAATTTGCGCAAAGTTACAAAATGTATGCCGCTAGAAACCTTTCAATAAGATATCATGTATCTATCTAAGCTGCGAGAAAACTCTCTTCGGTAAGAATCGTATTACCGGAAAGATTTTTGTGGAGCGTAAAATAAGGAATTTGAAAGCTTTGGACATGCACGGTATGGTTAAACTTCCCATGGCACAGAAAAAAAAAATTACTTCAGTGAATCGAATAAAAGATGATATCCGATAGGAAATCGAGCAATGTCAGATTTTAGTGGACAAAAACCTTGTACCAGAATAATTTTTTAGTGATAACAGTCTTTTTTGCATTTTCTGTTTTGCATTTTTCTTTCTTTTTTGCATTTTCAGTTCGATTAGCTTTTTAGTTGTTCTGAGGGAATGTTACCTTCATTTGTATTAATATATTATGCTGTTATTTAAGTTTAACTTTTAATCTGGTAATAAAGCTTGTTGTTGTTGCTGTTGTTAAAAGCTAAAAATATAAATAGTTGCCTGAAATAACGCCAAAAACAACTTTCAGCGGGAACACGAGAAAATAAATTTCAAAGTTCATAGACATTTTCCCAGCACGAGTAAAATTTCATGATGATCAACATTTCACCAGTACTTTGTGGTGTTTTTATGAACTTTAAAATTTGTTTTCCATGTTTGGTGTTGTTAGAAATGATATTCTGTTGAGAAGATATTAAAAACAGTCGCACAGAAGTTTGCAATACAATGTAAATATTCTTTGTACAAAGTTTTTGTCCGCTTGTTGCTCGAGCTTCTGGTAGATTCCTTCTTCATCTTTACTCTTTTCTACATATCATGAAGGTCAATAATGAACAGTATTGCTTATACTGAACTAAAGCATTTGCCATAGATATTTTTTAATAAAAAAAACGTCATCACGGACCATGTTTTGAAATAAATGATGCCCAATCTGCAATTAAACCAAGTAGCAGTCGATGTGCAGAATGGTAGTGCAATAGCAAGTGTCCCCAATTAGTGCTTTTTAAACCTAAATACCCTTTGGCACTTAAATATAGTCTTTCATTCATTCATTTACTCAACTTCTTAAAAGCCATAGCTTGAAATAAACAAAAAACTGTTCCGTTGAAACCATATATGCTCCAACTTGGCCATTAGATCGGTGACAGTTTAGGTGACAGACATTTTAATGAATCTTTTTCTCCCTGCACCTGTTCTTTATATTGGTCATAAATTAACTTACAAATAGAAAACATATAAAACGATGGCACTGCAAGCCGTAGAAACACAGCGGTCATCTTGCTTCATTTGAAGAAAACTTTGGGCTGTTGTTTGACCATCTGTTTTCTTTCAATCGCATTGCAAAAGTGAAAAGGTGAGATGGATTTCAACTAGGCTTATTACAATTTTCTGCGTTAGAATTACTCCTTTTCAGCTAAAGTTCAACCAATCTTCACTATATTTTTCCCGTGTTTGTCGTGGATCAAAACACATCGAAAAACGAAACTCTCACCTCTGTGTATGTAGGAGTTGTTCGGGTCATTTCAGCATGGAGCCGTAAATAATGGTAAAATCCTTGTTCTTTTTTCATTGCTGTTTTCATTTAAAGAAGTTAGGGTGTTATGCGTAAATCCGGTTAACTGAACTTAACGTTTTGGTGTCTTACCTCCATAAAATCGCATCCAGACTATAACACCGATGGTTCTTCTCGATTCTCAGGGCACTGTTGTTTTACAGATGCTAATAACTTCAAAATCGCGTTTTTTGTGTGTGTGTTTTTTGTTTTGTTTTGTTTTGTTTTTGTTTTTGTTTTTTTATTTTTTATTTTTGGTAAATAGGGACGGCAGGCTATTACACGGTATTTGAATTTTACAATTCGCGCTCACCACAAAACTCATCCATTAAGTAAACAAAGTAAAGTAAAGACGTAAGTGAGTTAGTGAGGGGATCAGTCAAGCAATTAACTTTGTAATTATTTAAGCGAGACGCTAAAATAAACCGAGACCAGACTTTACCTCTGAGTGTGATAGACACTAAAGAAATAGAGAAGCATCAAGGGAAAGATATGTACACAAATAAGGTAAAATTCCAATTCTCTCTCTCTCTCTCTCTCTCTCTCTCTCTCTCTCTCTCTCTCTCTCTCTCTCTCTCTCTCTCTCTTTGAAAGGCAAAATCGGGCACAACTTTCTCCTAAAAGCAACATAAAGTATTTTTTGAAGAAATATCCTTCGTATACATAGTTGTTTCCTGCTTAGGTATAATTAGACGGCTTTTGTCACTCTGATTCACCTCTTCTCTTCGTTAAACCAGCAGCCAGACCTGTTTTTCCTCTTTAGTTTCTTCCCGCACAAATATATATACGCACAATGTTAAAGGTAAAAGGTAAAGGTAAACTTTATTTAGCCTGGGTGGCCCATTCAGCGACGTGGCTGATATCCCGAGGGGCCCTGGACTAAAAATATAATTATTAAAGATAAAAGACATCGTAATAATTTAAAATACAAGATAAAATTTAAAAAATACAAGATATAAATTAAATTTACAAGTAATAATTAAAAGTATAGAGTATAATATAAACAAGCATGCAATAATTTATAAAAATCTAGTTCCTATATAATGTAAAAATTGTAGGCGTCAATTGAAACTTTGAAAGAAGAAAGTGACTCGGCGTTTTGAATGCTACGGGGTAAGAGGTTAAAAAAAGCTAAGCCCGAATATCTAAAGGTTGG
The DNA here is from genome assembly GCF_042242905.1 of Orbicella faveolata. Taxonomy (NCBI): domain Eukaryota; kingdom Metazoa; phylum Cnidaria; class Anthozoa; order Scleractinia; family Merulinidae; genus Orbicella; species Orbicella faveolata. The sequence goes on along the minus strand of NW_028301564.1, from coordinate 22,266,228 downwards.
GTTTGGGCAGGGGGCAAATCTCTTCTTCTGCGAGTATTGTAATTATGCACGTTATAATTTCTTGTGAAATAGTCACTCAAATATTTAGGTACTAGATTATTTAGACATTTATATACTAAAGTACATTTATGTCTTTTTCGCTTTGTTTCTAGCTCAACTCACCCTAAAACATTAAAAGTGTCTCAGTTGGAAGAGTCACGCCTTAAAACCATGCGGGCAGCGCGATTTTGTAACCGTTGTAAAATTTTGCTGGAGGTGGCTAACAATTCACCCCCACAAGGTGTCCGTATAACACAGGATTGGATCTATAAGTGTATGGTGGACACACTTCGCTGCTTTAAGAGTAAGGCAAGATCTTATTCGTGCTAAAATTTCCACTCGCTTTAGTTCTGATCTTCTGCTGCTTCCGTCCTCTGCTTATTCAAAAACCTAAATATATACAAAAAAATAATAATTCCGTCCAAAATATTCGCTCGTATAAACTAACTAGAATGGATGTTGTAACAGCTCTGACTTCCAATTGGATTCAGGCTTGTTATTTGTTTGTATTGACATGAACCGTAACCAATAACACTGGAGTTCTCGATTTGTCCACATTAGTTGATTTGGAACAAGCTAAAGGTCAAGCTAAACTTTGGCTCATTGCACAGAACGCAGCAGAAACTGTCAAGGTGAGCTTGTTTGAAAGTCAAATGTTGTATTTTAAAAGAACAGGAACTGTTGACGTCAATGCTATAAATTAAAACCTCAAAAGGGCGTGGCTGGTTGCCGTAACAACCATTTTACGTAAAACTTTTAAAATTTATTTTCTCTTCATAAATGCAATCGCACATTGTTTATCATTCTTCGCCATATTTAAACAAACGTTTTGGTCCCTTTTCGCCTATTGGGCCACCTTAATTTATCTTGAAACAGAAACTGCTTTAAAACTTTAAGTGCCACCGTTGTAGTCATCTTTGGGTTTAAGATCTTTTAAGTATGATATTTCATTGCAGGAAAAAACGTCAGTCTTCCACTTGCCGATAAGTGTTACGTTTCTCCAATGTCTCGATTGTAGCTGGGTAGTGACAGCTGTTCGTTTAGCTGTTTTTCAGTTAAAACAAAGGAAATTTGGAAAATTTTCCAAGGAGTGTTAAAAGTTGGTGATATAAACGAGGATGAAACAGTAAAATCGGTCCCGGATCCTAAATTAACTATTTTAAATAGACCGGCAGAACAAGAAAACTCAACACACGCAAGATGGTAAGCTCGGCCTCCGTGATAGTGCAAAACGTATTGTTTAAAAATCATTGCGGAGTATTCTTTGGGAGAGGGAAGGCATCCTTCTGGGCGAGTGAAAATTACAGCGGGCGAATGCATTTTGAGAGTCACTCGACCTAATGGCGAGCGCTGTCAAACTTTAGTTTCAAACACCGTATATACGCTCAATGTTTCTGATCTTTCGCTGCTTCCGCCTTTTGCCTACTTATCCCTTTTTTTAAGATGATTATTCCGTTCAAAATATTCGCAGGTATAAACTATCCAGAATGGATGGTGCAACAGCATTTACTTGCTGAAACTTTTAATCAGATTCAGGCTTGTTTATATTCATGGCATAATTTCAATAAAACTTGACAGCAACCTCGTCCACTAACTGGAGTTTTCCATTTGTGCGATATAACTTGCTTTAGAGCAAGACGGGGGCGCCACGTCAAACGGTAAAAGACAATCCAAACTAATCGAGCAAATATTGCAGGCCTATCCGTTGTGATATGCTATCAATAACCTACTAGAATGACAGATTAATGTAATTTCAAAGTTGCACTGATAATGTTATGCAGAAGATATGACGTTTTAAGTTCCGCTGTCTCGTGAAAAGACAAAAGTTAGATCAACGTTAAGACTTGGCGCCATTCAGAAAAAAGACATTTTCACTTCCTTACATTGTTTTGCAGTTGAAGGACTGAACAAACTCCTGAACTGAGACAACCAATTCAAGGTGAGAAAGGATAGAAAAATACTATAAAAGACAATCCAAACTAATCGAGCAAATATTGCAGGCCTATCCGTTGTGATATGCTATCAATAACCTACTAGAATGACAGATCGATGTAATTTCAAAGTTGCACTGATAATGTTATTCAGAAGATATGATATGTTTATCATTCTGGACAAACACACAGACGGACAGACGGATGGACGAACTGACGGACGGACGGACGAACGGACGCATAAACGAATGTACCAACGAAAAAACTTTTTGTTTTTGCAAGTTTATGCACCGAGCCTGCTGAACTGACTATATTGACGGGCACGCTCGATAACGTCTCAGAAAAATATGCCCGGTCAATAAGAAGGATATTCTCTGATAAAATGTCCAAGAAACGACCAAAAGAACGAACAAACAAACGATCAAATGGACGAACGAAAAAACGGATGCACCAACGGACAAACCGAATTCAAAACTTAACTACCCGTAAATGAGAGCAATTATACTCCATAAAAATTATAACCAATTTAGTGACAAATTTGCGTGCAACTCGGTAATAATGAAAATGTTTGCTTTTTAGCAGGAATGGTGTCACAAGTAGAAAACATCATATTTACCGTTATGTACATCATAACGATGCTGGTATCATTGGTCGGGAACATTCTTCTACTCTACATCGTGTGGAAGAAACCTGACGTAAGATCAATGACCAGCTTCATGTTCGTCAACATGGCCGTTGCGGATTTACTGGTCACCTTGGTTGTGATCCCTTACACCGTGTCCGATTCCTACACTCACGGTGTGTGGCCGATGACTGGTCTTATTGGACAAATCACGTGTAAAGCAGTAATATACGCCGCTTTCTTCACAATAACCACGTCCATTCTTTGCCTGACATTTATGGCGGTTGACAGATTTTATGCAGTGGTTTATCCATTCCGACGCCTTCTTTGGTTCCGAAAACTCATAGTCCTCACACCAGTCGTCTGGCTCTTGTCAATGGCGTTGATGTCTATCGTTCCGGTTTTTATAGTTTTGCAATGGTATCCTGAAAACTCGGAATATATGTGCATAGCCAAGTTTTCCATTTTGGGAGAAACATCGAAAGTCATTCGCGGAGTTTTCATTTACTTTTTCTTCATCAACTATTTGCTGCCTGTAAGTATCATTTCCGTCCTCTACACCATTACTGCTCGTAAGTTGTGGTTCCATGAGGCACCAGGAGAAGGCTTGAACCAAAATCGGCAACGACAGCAGCAGACCAAGAGAAAGGTTGTCCGAATGCTCATCATCGTTTTCACAGCGTTTGCTCTCTGTTGGCTTCCCGGGCAGGTGTCTCAGCTGTACTTAGCAGTAACAGCCAAACATTTACCACTTGTCCAGACAGTCTGCTATTGGTTTGGCTACAACAACAGCGCCATTAACCCATGGTTGTGCATTAGCTTGAACAGGAAGATGTACAATGCATTTTCTCGAATGACCGGCAATAAATTACAATTGGCAAAAGGTAGCTTGAAAAAGGACGAAGATGAGATGACACCCAGACTGACAAACGAGTCGCAAGAGTCACGGTTGTAAAATAAAAAGGCCTGCGGAAGAAGTCTCACGGTTATTCAGTTGTTTAATGAAATCCTCTCATAATGCCCCATTCACACCAACTAAACTAGTTCAACTAAATCAGGTTTGGTTTTCTCCAATTTGTCAATTTCGCTTTGTAGTCATTTTGAGAAGAGAAATTTCAAAACCATCTTACTCAGATATTTTAATCAAACAGGTTTTTGCCTTGTTTAGTTGTGGGGTTTGCACAGCATAAGCAACTAGTTTTTAAAAAGTTAAACCAGTTTTAAACATGTTTAACATGTTGGCGAGAATGGGATATAATTAGTGAGCGTTATCCTGAAAGGAACTGCTTAAACATCATCTGAGGAATCAGTTTCAAAATCGATTGAAAACTCATTCTAATTGGCAATTTTACTAGTAATTTGCTGTAGTGTAATTGCTCACTTAAAGGCTGAACTTAACACCTCTTAACGACCATTGACACCAGTTAGTTACTGGATACTCTATTATGCTTATTAAACTGATTAACATTGACGCCTTTATAAACAGCTTTTCACTTGTCAAAGTGTCCAGCTGTAGGGCTCTTGTTTACAGTCTGTATATATTTTCGTGGCTTGTTGGCTATGACATTCTGTAGGTAAAATGGTTGTGGATGATTTTTGGTAAACAGTGGAACATTTTCATTCCTATAATCTACCTGTTGTTTCATGCTAGCAAGGTATTCTGTGCCAGTTGCCAATTGTTGGATGTTATAAACAAAAGTGAACATAAACAAGACTTTGGCCCATTTGTTGAAAAAACTGCGCCCCCTTGCAAATCTTCAGGTTACAACATTTGTTTTCTTATTTCAGTGTCCCCAATTATTGCAGTAGTGTTAAACACTTCGACACTTAAAAAATGTGATTTATTTATTTTTATTTATTTAGTTGACATATCATATCAGCTTTGTAGTTACCAAGACAGCAGGAAAAATCTGTCATGTTAAGAGGTTACTAGTTACATTACTTACATTTTAATAAAGAATGTTGTCATGCGTGTATACATTTGCGCCATTTCTCTTAAACAGGAGCAACTGCATCTATCGCCTTTGCTTCTGTGTGTTGTTTCCAGCAACGCATCCAGCAATAGAGGGGTGGGGGCTGGCGGGGGGGGGGGGGGTGTTTCTAAGGCACTCTACAACAAGGGAAGGTGTCGCTTATGCCACGTAGCGTTGCGAAATATTAGTATGTACGTCATCAGTTCATGTTGAACCGTGGTAAACAAAACCAGAAGTTAAGACGAGTGCATTAGAAAGGACGGCTCTCTTTAAATTGAGATTGAAAACTCGAGAAGTGCAGATATTGATACCGTAGACTAACATAACAGAACGTCATGAAGTAGAAACATTTACCATATCTGACTGGCTTTCCTATCGACCACAGGAAACAAGATCTAGACATGAAGGGCCAACCTCATTTTTAAGAACTGTTTTTAATACTTTCCGTCTTTTATTTTGTAAAAACAAACGTACAGCTCAGTCACACCAACTTTACGATATTTGCTCCCCAAAGTAAAGACCCCTCGAAAGTAGCGAGCCCCAAAGGCTAATACTTCCGAGAATAACAAGGGTCGTTTCTTTAGGAATTTTATTTCGTTCCATTTTTACTACAAGATTTGTACTTATAGCGATAATTTATGCCAACGTCACACCCATTCAAACCAATCAAGTCGATAAGCCGAGGCAGGTTGAACCTTAACAGAAGAACGCCGAAAGAGAAGTTAATGAATTATTTACTTGCATCAATAATTTTAGCTGGGTCATGGGCATTATTGATATTTTCCATGAGAAGGTTTCGCTGAATCATGATTCCATTGCTATGTATAAAAGAACCCATTTTCAAAACGCGATTCATTTTGGTGAAGGAACACTGCCAACCTTAGCTGTCGTCTGAGAGCATTCGGAAAGTTATTTAAAATTCCGTTACTGGTCAAGTGAGAAAAAGTATGTATCTCATATGTTTATATTATATTGACTGCCTTTCCGGTTAAATATTGAGCGGGCTCTTTTTTAAAATGTCTTCCGAGAGGTTTGATTGTCACAGAATCTGTTTACTCTCTGAAGCATTCCATCTGGGAGGTTTGTAATAAAAAATATTGTTTACTTATTATATCTATCAGCTAGTACACGCTGTGATTGGTCAATTTAGTGGGCCATATTCTACTATACGGCCCGTTAAAATTTAAAGCTGTTTTTGTTGCCAAAATGTTTCGTGATTCATCGCGATCGTCAAGTTTTCCTAAGTTTCTTAGCAAGTAAAAGTTTAAAACTTCTGAAATTGTGTGTAAAAACCTGCTTAAGACTTAAGACTCACTTAACAACGATTTCAAATTGACTCGTGTGCTTTCGAGGTGCGTCAGAAATTTGAAGCCGTTCGGCGTGAATAGAAAGCTTTCTCGAACCCGTCAGACACACGGTAGAGATATAATAAATATCTTAATAACCTCGTTTTCTCGGTACGTACTGTAAGCTACGGTTCCTCGTTTCTCCCCTTCGATTTATGGCCAGCTTGGGCCATAAATCGATGGGGAAAAAACTCGATCCGTAACTTAGGGTCTGTTTACAAGATGAGAGGGCTACCCTAGCAAGCGGGTTACCCTAGCACTCACACATTTCCTCTTTTTTTTTCTTCGTCGTGTTTACAAGGCAGCTACCGGGTAGGCGGGTTACCCTATCTGCATGTTAGGGTTATCCTGGCAGGCGGGTTAACTTTTTCTCTTGTAAACACTCCAGGTAGGGTTAAACCGCCTACCCGGGTTAACATTCTATTTGTTTCCAGACCCTTTAAGTGTAATCGCGCATTAAGTGCCGGGTTGTAGGGTTACCCTACCTGTGAAATTTTGCTTCTGAACCCGGGCTATCTTTTGCCCTCCAGCTAGGGTTAACCCTCTTGCTTGGGTAACCCTTCCTACTTGTAAACAGGCCCTTACAGTACGGCTCTCGAACTCGGTTAGTAAGAGGCATGGATTGTTTACTGTGTCAAATGCCGCGAACCTATTGCGGTATAAATTAAAGACGACGCAAATGGCTGGTTACAGAACTATAAACTAAACTATCCTCCAACGTCCCGTCACCAGTCGCTGAATATGGTTTGAAAGTATTCCACTCATGTGAGAATATATCTAAGAGCGATAAGAACGAGAGGAAATTAAATACAACACCTCCTTCTGTTATTGTAGCTGCATTATGGACAGTATAAAGAGTTAGTCCCAGTATTTTTCGTTCATTCATTAAGGAACTTTAGACTGGACTGCAATCGCCAACAACCAAGCCATAAAGATATACATTGCCTTTGTGGTGATGTGCCTTGTTTCTTTGCAGTCCCAACACCGAATGAGTTTGTATTTAGAATTAAAATAACTTTTTCAAATTTTACGCGCAGCTGCGAGCGCTTAAAACCTTGTCCGAAAAACGCTAAGCACCAAAAGCAATAAAAAAAAAAATTAAAACGTTTGGAAATTTGTAATCTAGCTTAAAAACTAATAAGATGACACGCAGTTTATGACTCATATATTATTCTGTTTCTATACGTTTTGCCACAGATAAAGTAACTAATTCGTAAACTAAAAGGAACTCTCCTCGTTACCCTGTGGTGAGCAAAGTCACGTCATTTGTACTGGACTGTGAAATTTTAAAAAAGAGTGGAAAGGCGGGCGCTTGACTCATATGTTCTGATCAGTCACCAATTTGGCGCGCAAAGTCAGTGCATCAGTCAAGTCTTGTTCTCACATCTCTTCTGCATGTTGAAACATGAAAAACGCCTGGTCTGATATTTGTTAAGTACTCGAACTTTAATAAGCACAACAAGTACAACGCTACGTCGAGCACATGGGGGACCTGATCCAAGAGCGCGTTGATCTGACGTAACAGCACGTAAACGAGGCTACTGACGTACCCAGACTCTTATCGGCGGGAGTACAAAATACACCACAATATTGAATAGTGTCAAGACAACAAACGAGTTCTTCATCGACAAAACATTAACAATTACACTTGCGATTAGCTACAAATTTTCCGTTCTTTACTACATACGAGTTTTGATTTTTAACAAGAGCACAGGAGTCGTGTTATCGTGTTTTCCCCTTTTATGTCTTCGACGTTTTAGGTTGCAACAGCGATTCTTCTGGAATGGGGGAAACATATCACTTTCATTTCGACATCATAAACGATTTGCCTATATATCTAAAACAATAGCAGCAATCTTTTATTTACACACGATTTAGTTTAAAGCAATAGGTCTTCTTGTGGGGTCGTGTTTAAACTAAAAGCTAAGAAAGCTATTTTGAGAACTCGAGTTTTACATGTCCAGACGAAACTTCTCAAACTCATTGATAATTCATCAATTTAAAACAAAGGAAATCACAACCGTGAAGGAGGTTTGGATACTCCGTCTTAATTAGCATAGATTTTGACGATTATACTTCTCCGTTTACTCCTTAGTTCTTCTTTAAATTGAGAAGACATATCAAACACTTGAAACAGTGTTTCATCGGACATCGAAACACCTCTGATTTCGTCAAAAATACTCTGCTGCGCGTCGTATTTTCAACTCTCTTCTCAGCGTTTCGATATCCCAAAGAAACACTGTCTCTCGTGTTTGACATATTACATCAAATTTTAATTTGATGATGCGTCTGATCACGCACAACGAATAATTAATATTTTCTCTAAATCGCATGCCTTAAATTTTTTAAAGTAAACATGGGCAGATATAATGTAATCAGTTCAACAACTGTGGAGCAAACTGTTACAAATTTTGTAGGCAACGTTAGTATTTTTTTCCTCTTTCGATTTTTTTCTTGTCGTGAACGTTTTTATCCAAAAAATGTAAACCACTCTTTCAGCAGAAAGGTCTTTCTTGTAACAAGCTCTTCAATCGAGAATTTTCATTCCGTTTCCAGAGCGCTTTCTTTTAAAAATGGTCATTTTTAAATTTACGATAGTTCAGCTGAGCACATTCCCCAAATGACAAAACTGGCAAAGATCTTCACTCTACAGATCCATCTTTGTGCTGGACAGGATAGTATCGACATATTTTCAGAACATACGCTGTGTGTAAGCAACACGCCGCTTCGCACACTGCTACACTGTAGAAGCAGGCTGTGCTCTAACATGTCAACACTCCGATTACCAAACAACATCTTACTTGATTTACTCTGGCCTATTTAGCCTAACTAGCACTAATATTTGGTTTAAGCTTACAACACTGAAGCACGCTTTCCTATCAACCAAGTGACAAACGTTGTATTTTATTCTTATGATTTTTTTTTTTTTTTTTTTTTTTTTTTTTGCAGAAATTTGTCCAGACGCACATCTTGTGAGATGCCATTTTGATTCGTGTCTGACAGGACCTTGTGAAAGTGGTTTCAAATGTATTGCTTGTAATAATTCCATAGGATTTTTTTGCAAACCATAGTTCCTGTAGAGGGCCGATCTAACCTCCGTTAATAGCACCATTCGTGCATCAGGTTAAAGCAAAGACTGAGATTGCTCCTACACGAAGAAAACTGCTTTACATTGCAAACGACCATGATTAAGCGAAAATTACTACTGTGAAATATCAATATATATAATACCCAAGGTACAGCGAAAATAACTGAGATAAAAATAATACATACAACTTCTTGCTTCCGCGTTGCTTTACAACCCAGAAGCACATCCTGGGAGGTGCCATTTTGATCCGTGTCTGACAGGATCCTGTGAAAGTGGTTTCAAATGTATTACTTGTAATAATTGCATAGGATTTTTTGCAAGCCATTGTTCCTTAAGAGGGCCGCTCTAACGTCCGTTAAAACTACCATTCGTGCATCAAGTTAAAGCAAAGACTGAAATCGTTCCTACACGATGAAAACTGCTTTACGTTGCAAACGACCATGATTAAGCGAAAATTACAACTGTGAAATATCAATATATATAATGCCCATGATAACGATCATGATTAAGCGAAAACTACAACTGTGAAATATCAATATTTATTACACAGAGACGAGTGTTTTACTGGAAAATACACCCCTCGTGAGATATTGTTCTTGCCACTGGAACATAAAATTCGTATCTTCTCGCCACCGAGTGATATCCTCTATACGTAATGCCCGCGATACAGCGAAAATAACTGAGATAAATATAATACATTCAACTTCTTTATCCGCCTTGCTTTACAACCCGTATTGTATCTAAAAAGTTGACCGTGCATCTTCTTATATTGAGCTTGTATTTTGTTGGCATGACGCCAGAAGACATAGTGATCTTTAAATGTCCATAACAGTGGTCTAAATCAACGACATAAGGATATATGACATCAAACGAACAATATAGAAGGCCCACCATAGAAGGCATTTAGAAACAACGACTACTGGGCCATAAATTGTTCGTTTAATGGTTTTTACACCGTGTGTTTATGACTATTTACATTTGAAAACAACTATGTCTACCGACGTCATTCCAACACAACAGAAGCTCAACACCTAGAGATGCAAGTCGCGTTGTAAAGCAATGCGGAAGAAAAAAGCTTAATGTCTTATTATTAACTCACTTAATTTTCAGTGCGTCATAGGCATTACAGATATTGATAAGTTATACCAGTAGCTTTTGCTGAGTCATGAATCGGTGGTTATGTACAGAAGTTTTCTTGGCGAAGCAACATTGTCAGCCATCACTTTAACCTGAGAGGATCTCGGAAGTTCGTTTCTACGACAGTTATAACTCAAGTGATTAGAGTATGTACATTGTTTTCTTTAAATATTGAGGTCTGCTTTACGCTCAAGGTTCGAAGGCGTTCTAGCGGCTTTAAGGGAAATAGAATTTGTTCAATTATTGGAGTTACTGAAATCGGTTTATTTCCAAGAAGATGGTGACACTATTTCGCTATCCGCCACTGGCACGGTCCATTTTCCCGGTTTGCGCATCTTGAAAAGTTAAGCCTAAATTTTTCTCGTCGTTTGTAATCCACGTTAATCTTCTTTATCCTTAACTATCCTTGTTTCTTTATGGTTTATTATTATCTCTTTGGTGTTTTTTCAATCTTAGAAAATTACTATTTTCAGGTTTCCTTCAATTTAAAAATAGTTTTGTACGTGGCCAGAATAACTCAAAAATACCTTGACCGAGCTCCTATAACATTTAGGTCATCTCTAACAAATTATGAGCTTTTCATATGGGCATATAGGTGAGAACAAAAGAAACGAAGGGAAATTGAATGAACTACTTGCAGTTTGTTTTGCAGTTTGTTTTGTGTGGAGGCGCGGTGGCCTCATGGTGATCGAGCGGTCCTGGTTCGAGCCCTGACCGGGGACATTGTGTTGTGTTCTTGGGCAAGACGCTTTACTCTCAAAGTGCTTCTCTCCACCCAGGTGTATAAATGGGTACCGGCGAATTTAATGCTGAGGCTAACCCTGCGATGAACTAGCATCCCATCCAGGAGGGAGGAGAAATACTCCTAGTCGCTACATGCTACGGAAACCGGGATAAGCTCCGGCCTGGTGGGCCATTTGGCTCATATGCAGACTTCAGCTTTACCTTATCTTGCAGTTTGTAATTTAAACTGCATGTCATGTTGAAGTTATTAATTTTCTACATTCAGTTTATTTTTTGCTAAATCTTGATTCATTAACCGTACACAGTCAAACCCTTTGTTATCCCTTCCACCTCGGGAGAGCACCAATGTGTTTGTGACGTCTCTAGGCAGGGTGGTGCCAATAAGTGCCAATAATCGAGTAAACGTTTAGTTCCGAGCAATGAGCCACAACTGAACTGTCTTAATTATTTACAAAATATTTCCCAAGATGTTTTTTTCGTCGAGTTGAACGCAATAAGTAATACGGAAAGAATCCTTATTCAAGGGGTGTCCTCCGTATTAAGCGGCTTCTCTGTAACATCACGATGTATGTGACTTGTAGAGGGTTTCCTTATTTAAAAACAGTCATTATCATATATATGAGCAAAGCTGCTTCGAGTGTGTATGCTTAAACTTTAAGGAACTATTGTTATCTTAACAGGCGATCTGAAGCGTCCAAAGCATGAAGATATACATTGTTCTAACCGTCTTGATGTGCTTTGTTTCGTTGCAGCCCCAAGAAGTGAGTTTATAATTTGGTTTTAAATAATAACCTCAAAACGTTTTCCAAAACAGTTTTTGCTTTTTTTTCATATTTGCTGATACCTTAGGCAGAGTTAATTTTTGGTGTACATTCTTGACTTGAGATTTCATCTATAAAATATTCTCAACATTTATAATGTTATTAAAACAGCGTTCCTATTAAGAAATGATTTACAAAAAAATTGGGCTTGGTGCCTATTATTTCAATAATCGTATCCGTCTGTAACAAAATTCTCGATCGTGATTGGTTTTTCGGGTATCTATTAGTCACAAAATCGGCGCGCGATCGCTTGGGTCTCCAATAACAGTTATCCAAAAATGTAATGGGATACCTACGCAACTGGCACGTCAATTACGTGCGTTATAATGGTATCCTTCTTAATGCTTTCTACAATTTTAAAACTTATGGAAAGCGTTACTGACTTTTTCGCTCAAAAGAAGTTCTCAAAAGATTTTGTACTTAATAAATTGCTATAAATGCGATTAATGTTATAATTTTAACAAGAGTTCTGTAGTTTTTTTTTTGTTTTTTTTTTTGTTTTTTTTTTTTTGTTTTTTTGGCCGGTTCTCGTTGTCAGTGAAAAAAGAAAACGTGTTGCGTTTAAATATCATAAGTAACCGTTACCCAATCGCTTTCCTTCCTTCAGGTTTTTGGAGGCAAACTTGTTAAAAGGAATATAGGTAAGAAAAGTATTTAAACAATTCGTGGCTCCGTTTTCCGAATGAAACATCTAATCACTAAATATACATTTTACCGAATAATTGTTAGCTATTCGTAAATCTTTTCCCCAACAACTAAGCTGTTAGTCCGCTCCAGTCTCTGAATTCTCCCTTTTCCCGCCAATTACTGACGGAGTCTAGTTTATGCTCCTGATGATACCAGGCTGGACTTTGTTGTCAATACCCTTTTAATTTAATTTAATTTAATTCAATTTAATTTAATTTGTTTATCGAGGGAAACACAGAACAGTATACGTAGTAACTGAAAAACCAGTGGCCCTCATATAAATATTTACAGAATAAAAAGATTAACTATTATATTCGCGGTTAACTTTTCTCATTTACATTACAGTGTTATCCAATGGATGCGAGGTGATTTCGGACAGAAACGTCAAAATAGCCCGAAATTGCCTCACATACATGCTGGTTTATATCGTAATGCAAATGAGAAAAGTTAACCGTGAAAAAGACTACCGCTATAATTAGTAGCTTTGTTTACAACAGCTCGGCTGTCCTCATGACAGCAATCTGGTTACCCGTTGACAACTGAATTACATTTAGTTAATTTGTCATGAGTTTTTAGTGATTGTTATTGGTTTAAAAACACTTAAAACATGCTCTACTAAAAACTATTTCATCAACGTTGCTTATTTTTAGAAATTTGTGACAAAGGGAGTTCTGACCGGTGCTACCCTGATCCGTGTGCCAGCCACGGCTGCCCGAGAGGTACCATTTGTGTTCCTTGTCCAGGCTGCGGCAGTATCTTTTGTAAACCCCATTTCTAAGGATGGAGACAGTATGAATAAATATCTGCGAGCTGTAGATCATTAAAAGCAAGCTAAAACTAAAGTGTGCTTTTCTTTTTATGGTAATCATTTTGGTGTGCGGGACTGGTATCGCCTTTTTATTATTTCTTTTTAACACGTTTACAGGCTTCGACTTCGTCAAACACACACCAAACATTCACTTTGCCAATATCTCACCAGCACGGTGTAACGTTTGGTCAATAACCGATATTATTATTTATATAATAACCCAAGTTATTCTCCCATTTTGATTGGTTCTCGCCTATGATCTATTAGAGGACAAACGCACGATTGACGTCATCATTACAAAGTTTTTCCCTCTGTGTTTTAATATGGCGGAAAGTTTTGAGAATTTAGATAATATTTTACGTGACTGGGCAAAAGATAAGGTACAAAAAAAGTCTTGTCGAGGCATTGAACAGGTACGAGAAGTAGGAAGAAGAAAGATAAAGCCGTTTCTTTTTTAGAAAATGACTTTTATGTTCTCGTGGCAAGAACAATATCTCACGAACGAGCGCAGCGAACGAGTAAGATATTGTTCTTGCCACGAGAACATAAAATTCATATCTTCTTGCCACCATGTAATATCCTCTATTTACTATATGACCCTGTCTCACATGGACTGGGAACTACCGAAATTACGAATTTGATTGGCTGCAATTGATATTGACTGCGGTCTAGCAAACCAAAATCAACTCACGGTAAAATCAAATAAACTTACAGCAAAAGAAAATCTACTGACGGTAGAACAAAATCAACTCGTGAAAACACTTGAAGCAGCCTGGTCATTTCTACGGTGAGTGTTGTTTTCATTTATTATATGGCTGAGTCTCACAAGGACCAGGAACGACCGAACTCACGAATTTGATTGTCTGGTATCGATATTGACCGCGGTCTAGATTTTCTCATCAAGACCAGCATCTATACCGATTACATTTTGCGGTGAAAAAGTTCCAAACTAAAATGCAAAAATATTGACTATTTTCTTCTAAATGGAAGTGCCAAAAAGCATGATGAAGAAAAGAAAAGTAAGAGGACAAGCAAACTTGGGCAGATTTAAGTTCAGTTTATTGCCGTTCGCAAGAAAAAGGGTCAGCTAGGTAGTACAAACCAGTTACATTAAACGAATTACAAGTTTCTTGCATGCCATGTAATAAACATCTTATTAACCGTGGTCATATAAAACATGTCAAATGTTGCCAAATCACCTCGAGCAACGATAAACCGATTTCGTTTGACAGTTCGGCGTTTAGTATTCTTCTTCGGTATAATTGGTGCACATTGGGTTGTAAACAGGCAGCTGGACGCAAAAGGTGTTTTTCACGATAACTGAAGAAATTCTCGCGCGCTCACTAGCTAATTTTCACTGTCAATAAGCAGACATAAACATGAATTTATAATTTATGCGATGCGTCAACGAGCGAGAGCCGACAATTTGACAATTTGCTATAGTAAAAAACAAATTGACGTCAGTTTTTCATGCGTCTGTCCTGTTATCGACAATAAATTTTGTCATAACATTGTCAAAGTAGTCTGCGCGGATGTGTTTACAATCTATGAAATAATAAAAAGAAAGATTCTAAAATCTCTGAATGCTAGATAAAATCAACAATTGCATGTAACGACGTCTGCAGAATTTAAATTACTCGATTCTGATTGGCTAAAAAGGAGTACAGTTCTCATGTAACACGAGTGCAACTTTGAAGTACGGGTGCAAATTTGAAATACCAGTGCAAGTTACAACGAAGATATCCGAAGTTAGTTCGAAGACACTCATGACTGCCGACGGTAATCCGAGGTAATTCGAAGGTCGTCAAAGTTCACCCGAACCCTTCCGAATATAGCCGAAGGTAATTGGACGTTATCCGAGCAACCTGAACGATGATCCTGCTGGTATACGTTGGATCAATAGTAATCTAATCGACCTTACACATAAAATGAAGAATATAAAAGTAGAAACCGACACACCGTAGGATGATTTTTTTTGAAGGCGTAGCCGAAATATAGTACACCTTCAAAACAATCATCCAACGTTGTGTCGGTTTCTGCTTTTATTTTCTTCACTTCAAAAGATCATCTGAACCCTTGCCTTCCGAAGATCAACAAATATCAACCAAACGTTTAGGAAGACCCCCGACAATCACTCGAACCCTTACAAAGTTTTAAGTTTTGACTATTGTCGTAATCTAACCAACATTTAATGAATTTAGTCGAGCACTCAATTTCGTTAAAAGCTATAGCTAACAATTAGCGTGGGCGATCGGGCATATCAATCAACAAAAAGACTGTACCGTTTAAACATGGAAACCATGTGTTCCAGCAGTGGTCATTAAGGTAAGGTGACTGTTTAAGAGACGTTTTTTTCTACCAGCACCTGTTCCTTATATTGGTCATCGATTAATTCAGAAAGAGACAACATTTTCCGGTTTTTTTTTTTTTTTTTGGGGGGGGGGGGGGTTTATAGAAATACAGTTGAAAGTTTGAGAGAACGAGCCGAAAGGCGAGTGTTTCCACAGTTTTTAAAGTTCTCCCAAACTTCAAAGAGTTTTTTCTCGCTATAAACTCTTTCAGAAAACACCCTTAGCAAAAGGCAGAAAAATCATTAGTTCGATTGTCAGAATTTAAATTATGTTTGCTTGTTCCATCATTATGTCAATAACTCGTGTTACATGTCTTATATCTTTGTTTCTGTCTTGTTATTGAAGTATTGGTTTTAGTACACGTTGAAGCATAATACTGGTAAATGGAAAAATGTGGGAAAATGTAGTCATCTTGCTGATTCATTCTTGATTCTTGATTCAAATCTTTGGACTGTTGTTCGACCATCTTTTTGTATTCAATCGCCTTGCCGGCAAGAAAAGTGAATTTAAGGTGAGGTCGATTTCAACCAGGTTTATTGTAATTTTCAGCGTTGGAATTAGTATTTTCAACTGGAGTTCAACCACACTTCGCTATTTTTACCGTGTATGTCTTAGGGTCAAGCTACATCAATCGAGACCGCTATGTATACATGTGTGAGAAACGGCCCTCAATTGCAAAGACTGTGTTTGTAGGTATACTTTTGATATATGATGGCGACGTAAATAATATTAAACTCCTTCCTTATTTTCAATTTGAAGCAGTTGGAGTGTTATCGCTAGACTGTAAATCCGGTTAGCTCGATTAAACGGCATCCAAACTTAACATTGATGGTGCACCGCCATTCTCAGAGCAAACTTGCTTTTTGGATGATTATAACTTTAAAACCATGTTTAATTTGGTGACTTGCTTTCTTAACTACATTAAACCGCATCCAAAACTGGCATTGATGGTGCATTGCATTGATGGTGCACTCATAGCAATGTTGTTTTACAGAAGCTTACATGAGCTTCAAAACAGTGTTTTGAAGTAAAAAGCATCCGTCCCCAGTGATGTAGAAGTACGGGTTTAAGTCAGAACAAACTAAAGAGATTTGATACAAGGCAAATGGCAAGCTAGTTTAAGTAGTGGAAACACAGTGGTCTTCTTGCTTTATTTAATGAAGACTTTGGACAGCTGTTCGACCATCTGTTTGCATTGAATCGCACTGCAAATTAAAAGTAAGGTTCAAACCATCTTGGCTACTTTTCCGTGTTTGTCGGGGATCAAAATAATCAAACGTCTCTAGCTGTTCTCTAAAATTGTGATGTTAGAAGGAATCATGTCTTGGTTATTTCATGATGGCCTCGTTAAGGGTCCGTTAACAATGCTAAAGATCTTTTTTACGATTGAAGAAGCTGGAGTGTAATGGCTAAATCCGGTTATGAACTTGGCGGTTTGGCGTAATTTCAAATTTGCACTCACCACAATAAAACTAATCGATTATTACAGGCGGTGAAATATGCAGGGGATTTTAGGTTTTGCCTAGTTTGTGATTGCATCACTTAGCATAGCCATCAATCCGGTAATTTTATTCCCATACAGGTCTAATTTCTTTGGGGGGGGGGGGGGGGGGAGGGGCGGTGGAAAGTTTCCAAGTGTTTCATTTGAGCCAGACTGAAAGTTTTATTTCGAAATACAGCCATGTTTCTCGCACCGTGGTTTGCAAAACGCGAGGACAACAGGAGAATTTGAAATGTCAGTGCTCTTTAATCAACAGTCCCTCCACTTCTCTGCGAGATTTCGTGCTGGAACTTAGTCTCGTCTCATCTGATCACTGGGAATCTTTCCATTCGCATCAATTATTTTTCGATAAAGAAATTAAAAAACTGCATAACAACAACTACAACAAACTTCATTTCTAACAATTTGCATTTATAGATAAAATTACAATTTTTTAATGTTAACGGTTTCTTGTTGCAAGGATTGATTATAGATTTCTGTAAGTGCCTCACTTATTAAAGAGGCATGCTAGTTTAATACATTTTGGGGCTCCAATGGAAGATTTTTTGAGCTCTAGTCCCATTTTTGCGTCCTGTACTTCGTGTGTGTAGATTCCGCGAAACTGTCCAGGTAAGGATTTGTATCGCTCGGCGGGAGGTCTTCAGAAAGATTTCTAGCCACATTTATAAAATGCGTATTTAATTGATGGGCGATATTCTTCCTATCTGTGTAGGACTTGGCATTGGATAATAATTTTGTTACTGCTGATGGGGCGCTGGTTTCAATCGCCGGGTAAAAAATTTTTGCAGTCATCCTACGATAACAACAAACTTTACCTGTTACTGAGATCCCGGAAGGTACGCAAGAACCAGCGGAAACATGAACAACTCTACTCACATCGATACCAGTGGAAATCCGCCTTGCCCGGGCGGTGTTTCTGTGTTCTTCACAACGGCCCTGGCTGTGATAAGCTTAGGAGGGCTTATCGGAAACATTTTGGTGATTGCAGCGGTGTACAAAACGGCAAGCCTCAGGACAAGCATCAACTGCTACTATGTGAACATGGCGGTCTCAGACTTTCTTTCCAGCCTTACCACCTGGCCTCTGTACCTTACTGATGAGATTATAACGAGCAGTGGAAGTCTCATACAAGGTCCTCTGGCAACCGTTGGGTGCAAAGTGGGAGTGTTCTGTAGAATAGCATCGATTATAGTGTCCATTCTAAGCCTGGTTTTGATTGCTGTTGACAGATTTGTGGCTATTGTATTTCCGTTGAACGCGATGCTGGTCACACGAAAGATGAGGGCTGTCCCACTGTTTACAACGTGGTTTGTGTCGATAGCTTATTGCATTCCCATCGTCTACTATTACACAACGGAAAACGTTGGTCAACAAACATATTGCAAGTTTGCGTGGAATAGGTATGCGCTCATGGTATACAACATTACGGGCCTGGCCTTATTCCAGTTATTTCCACTACTTACAATCATCATTCTTTATCCCGTATCATGAGTGCATTGAGCCAAAGATCAAACGCAGAGTACACCGCAAGGTGCGGTATCAACCAACAAAACAGATTTAAGCAGACCCAAAACTTCATTCATTCAATACTTTTTGCGTAAATAATGCTTAATGGTCCGGCATCTAAGCACTGTTTTAGTGAAATTGCTTTAAATAACAACAAAATGTGTCTTGGAGTTATTATGTTTTGAAGCCACGAAAGTTTTGCTGAGTTTCATTTTCGCAGGGTGACCTTTTTATCCTCGGCCAACTGGAACAACTTTTCACATATAAACTTCCGATTAAGTTTTCTAGGAGTAAGGTTGTCTCGAGTATCCGAGACCATAGAAATGGCGCCTAAGGTTTTCACGTGTTTTTTGCCTAATGGGTGCAACGCGACGTCAAACACTCAAATTTTCTCATTGTGGATTCGGTCTGCGAAAGAGCTGGATATCTGAGAGGATATCAAATCATTTTTGAAATTTCCAATATTGTTTGCATTTGAAGTATTACAAAATCAGGAACAATATAATTATAATCCATCAAATATTTTCGCTCGCGCGCAATTGGTCTAAACGCGTCCGGTGACCGAATATTCCCAGAATATTCCCCAATTTTCAAAACTGGGCGTGTTGCAAAAAATTTTTGAAGGATTATAAACATAATAGCCTCCATTTCACTTTGAAAATGTGCTTGGATATTTGTCCTTAGACATTTTACCTGTTCCTCAAAGCTCACAATTTTCCTCGAGCATCGCTTCTCGGAACAGATAATGGCCGTGGACAAATATCCGAGCATATTTTCGCGCCAAATGGAGGCTATTGTTTATTCACCGACCTCCCAAGTGCCATGAAATAATGTCGCAAAAGGCCACGAGAAAAGTCTGATTACCACAGCTTTGAGCCTAACAGGTACATAGCTTCGCAACGCGTGCGATTAACGTGAAAAATCAATCTTGACAATATTTCATGAAAGCAAATGTTGTCTTTGAGATGTCGCTTGATTCTCTTATTTGCGGCTAATTCAGGCATGTCCTGAATGCTGATCTTTAAAAACTGATCTCAATCTTCCCAATCTTAACCACATTATGTTCCTTTTCTCTTGTTGTATTATCATTTAATTATAATATTTATAAAAATATTGTTGTATCATGACTTAATTACCATAATTGTAATAATATTATTGTTTTATCATTTAATTGTAGTCACAAAGAATCTGACTGAATATAACCCGTCATATAAACTCCCTTTTAACATACCGATTTAAATTTCGTGCTAATATTCCAAAACGTGCCAAGACCAAAGGTTAACAAGTCCCGTTAACCCATTTGGATAACTGTAAATATTGAAAGTGATATTTACTCAATTTGCCGTTGTGAGTACACACCTTCGCTTCTAAAGACAACGACCAATTAACACAAAGGACCAACTTCTCGCCCACGGAGCACCTTGGTTACAGCTCTGGATACCAGCCACTGTGCTGAATGGGCCACCCTGCATAAATAAAGTTTCACCTTACCTACCTTACCTATTGTTGTTTGTTGTAATCCACGACTAAAGAATCCCATTCAGCTGAGTTACATCGTCTTTTCAAGGACACGAGTCTTTTGTTTGGATGATATGCAAAGTTATTGTCTAATGCTTTGATCAACAAAGACACGCCACAGTCGATAGTGTTCACAGCGAGTAAACACCCGACAAACGTAATTATTCTACGCATGAATAAGTATTACAGTTTAGAGAGCATCGTGATTCCAAAGTTTTTCAATCACCAAATTTCAGTTTCCCGCTTTTGGTACAGGGTGTTCACAATACACACTCAAAGTCATAGACCACACAACCAGGTAAGTGAAAATGTCAGTTCATGTTTTATCATCCATTGAATTTTCGGTAATCAGAATTACAAAATCTTACTGTAACCGGCAATCCATAGATTTTACCTGGAATAAAGTCTGTCATTTTGAAAACAGAGTGAGCAAGAAGCAATCTCAAATAATTCATTTGGGTCAACTGAGGTACTTGCCCATTCTAAAAGCATTTTGCTGCAGTCATAATCGGGGACTGCAAATTTTAATGGAACATGTAGACCAGGTTTTTAGCTTTAACATGCATTTATCTTCGGGGGTTCTGTCATCGATTTTCAGGGGAAAATGTTTAAAAGCCGATAGCTAGGGTGCTATCGGATTTTTGACCATGACATGGTAGTTTAAAATAGGACTAATTGTTGAAACTCTTGAGTTGCTAGCCAACTTGCCGCAGCAGCCTGCTATTGGCTTGACTACAACAACAGCGCCATTAACCCATGGTTGTACATTAGTTTGAACAGGAAGATGTACAATGCATTTTCTCGAATGACCGGCAATAAATTACAACTGGCAAAAGGTAGCTTGAAAACGGACGAAGAAGAGATGACACCCACACTGACAAACGAGTCGCAAGAGTCACGGTTGTAAAATGAAAAGGCCTGCCGAGAAGCCTCACAGTTGTTCAGCTGTTTAATGAAATCGTCTCATAATGCCTATTCACACCAACTAAACTAGTTCAACTAAATCAGGTTTGGTTTTTTCCAATTTGTCAATTGCGCTTTGCAGTCATTTTGAGAAGAGAAATTCCAAACCATCTTACTCAGATATTTCAATCAAACAGGTTTTTACCTTGATTAGTTGTGGGGTTTGCATAGCACAAAAAACTAATTTTCAAAAAGCTAAACCACTTTTAAACATGTTTAACATGTTGGCGAGAACGGGATATAATTAGTGAGCGTTATCCTGAAAGGAACTACTTAAACACCATCTGAAGAATCAGTTTCAAAACCGATTGAAAACTCATTCTAATTGGCAATTTTACTAGTAATTTGCTGTAGTGTAATTGCTCACTTAAAGTCCGAACTTAACACCTCTTAACGACCATTGACACCAGTTAATTACTGGATACTTTATTATGCTTATTAAACTGATTAACATTGACGCCTTTATAAACAGCTTTTCACTTGTGTTTTACTCGAGTGTTCAGTTGCAGGGTTTTTGTTTACAGTCTGTATATATTTTCGCGGTTTGTTGGCCTTGACATTCTGTAGTTGAAATGGTTTTAGATAATTTTTGGTAAACAGTGGAATATTCTCGTTCGTATAATCTACTTGATGTTTTTATGCTAGCAAGGTGATTCTGTGCCAGTTGCCAATCTGAGGATGTTATAGACAAAAGTGAATAGAGGCAAGACTTTGGCCCATTATATTTGTTGAAAAATCTTCAGGTTACAACATTTATTTGCTTATTTCAGTGTCCCCAATTATTACAGTAGTGTTAAACACTTCGACACTTACAAAAAGTGATTTATTTATTTATTTTATTTTTATTTATTTAGTTGACATATAATATCAGTTTTGTAGTTACCAGGAAAACGGAAAAAATCTATCATGTTAAGCGTTACTACTTACATTGTAATAAAGAATGTTGTCATGCGTGTATACATTTGCGCTATTTCTGTTAAACAGGAGCAACCGCATATATCGCCTTTGCTTCAGAGTGTTGTTCTCAGCAACGCATCCAGCAATAGGGACGGGGGCGGGGGGTTCTTCGTCACTCTACAACAAGGGAAGGTGTCGCTTATGCCACGTAGCGTTGCTAAATATCAGTACGTGCGTCATCAGTTCATGTTGAACCGTGTTAAACAAAACCCGCAGAAAAGACGAGTGCATTAAAAAGAACGTCTCTCTTTAAATTGAGATTGAAAACTCGAGAAGTGCAGATATTGATACAGCAGACTAACATAACAGAACGTCATGAAGTAGAAACATTTACCATATCAGACTGGCTTTCCTCCCGACCACAGGCAATAAGATCTAGACATGAAGGGCCAACCTCATTTTTAAGAACTGTTTTTAATACTTTCCGTCTTTTATTTTGTAAAAACAAACGTACAGCTCAATCACACCAACTTTACGATATTTGCTCCCCAAAGTAAAGACCCCTCGAAAGTAGCGAGCCCCAAAGGCTAATACTTCCGAGAATAACAAGGGTCGTTTCTTTAGGAATTTTATGTCGTTCCATTTTTACTACAAGATTTGTACTTATAGCGATAATTTATGCCAACGTCACACCCATTCAAACCAATCAAGTCGATATGCGGAGGCAGGTTGAACCTTAACAGAAGAACGACGAAGGAGAAGTTAATAAATTATTTACTTGCATCAATAATTTTAGCTGTGTCATGGGCATTATTGATATTTTCCATGAGAAGGTTTCGCTGAATCATGATTCCATTGCTATGTATAAAAGAACCCATTTTCAAAACGTGATTCATTTTTGAGTTATTTTTTTGTAAAAAAAATACCTCTTAGTCGGCGCGTCGGGTATGTTATGGACGGGTCAATGGGTGAGTGAGTGAGTGAGTGAGTGAGTGAGAGATGTATGTATGTCACACCAATCAGATTGGATCTACTATGAACAGCCAATCAAATTTCTTGTTGTAAAGGTAAATGATACTTGAGAAATACAAGGTATGTATAAACGCAAGGACTTTGGTAATTGAAAAATAAATAGTGACGTGTATGTTGCCGGTTTGTGCTTTTAAGTCCGGTTTGGAGGGGAGTGTGACAGTTACATACGTACATTGGGTTGTTTTAGAGTGCATAATTTTCAGTGTAATGGTGGCTAGTTATGAACGAGATGAGTCTTGAGTTTTGAAGCAGTTCATGAGTAGTAGGCAAATGGCACGAGATATTTTTATTTTTAATTACAAAGGGTAACTTGATACTTTTGTTTTTCACAAGGAGTTAGTTCAATTAGAGGTCACGAATCGTCAGTTCTAGTTCTTGGGACATGTTTTAGAGGAGACGAGACTATTTAGATTTGAAGCAGTTCTAACGTTTACAATAGTAAGTGCAGGTAACGATTGTTTTGTTCTTATTGCATGCAAATATAACGAGGTATTTTTATTTTTTAGTTACAATGGGTAATTTGACACTCTTGTTTTTCACAAGGTAGTAAATTCAATTAGAGCTGACGAATCGTCACCATTTGTTCCCACGAGATGTTTGCTATTTTTAGTTACAAATGGTAACTCGACACTTTTGTTTTTCATATGGGAGTAAATTCAATTAGAGCTTACAAGTTATCGGCTATTGTTCCCAGGATATTAAACAAAAAAGAAGCTTTCATTTCTAGAGTGTTTTTACGTCTCTGCAGTAGCAGTTTAATATTTTTATTTGATGGGCATTTTATGACATTCTTTTCAGTCCGATATTTTTAAAGGTAAAAAGTATGAAAACTGTTCAAATGTTCTTTGAAGACTGTGTGGCACCATGTTAGAGCGCAATTTAATTAAATCAGACTTTCAACGTGTCAGAGAGGCTTTTTCTCTTTCTTTCAATTTTCGGTGAAGTAGTGTTGTTGCGTTGTGTTGTGTAAAAAGGGTAAACTTACGACTCGTATAAAATGCGAAAAGTTCTCTTAACTTGAGTATTTTTGAGCAAAAATTCCTCCTGGGGGCTGGAAGGGCTCCCGAGGGGGTACTCCCAGAAAAATTGATCGGGGGTGTGCGGCCCGCTTCCCAAAACCCTTACCCTGTTTATGACCAAAATCTGCGATATTCCTTACCCTATTTATGACCTGACCAAAAATTCCAAACCCTATTTACGACCTGACCTCAAATCAAAACCCTGTTTCAGACCTGCGTTATAATTAGCTCCCTATGTCGAGGAAAAGGTTGTTGTTATTCATCGTGGTAGATGCGATAATAAAGTGTATTATCGTTTGTCTCACGATGTAGTCACTTGAGATGTAGATCGCGACGTTTCGACTGCTTACTGCTAGTCTTCTTCAGGCGATAAGGTCGACTGATTGCACGGTATCATTTATATCACAAAGGTCGGCTGTGATTGGTGCATTTCGATCCTCCTATTGTTCCATTATTCCGGCGAGTAGCTGTTCCCTCAGTGGTCCGCTGTTGTACCGTTCTCCTGTTGTTGTGTTTCTTGATCGTGGGTATCCATGCTTCAGTAAGCAGTCGAAACGTCGCGATCTACATCTCAAGTGACTACATCGTGAGACAAACGATAATACACTTAATTAATTAGCTCCCTAGTTCAAACCAATGATAAATTACGGTAAACATATAAATTTGTGAAGGGCTTTTGTTGATTTTCTTTTCGATAATGATGAAAAAGTGGCTTCTTCTTAAAGCATACCCATATCAAGGCTAGAGTGCAAAAACCGTACCCTATTTATCATCAAAATGAACAAAACCAGCTAAAATCGATACCCTATTTATGACCAAAACGGCTGAAAAACCATACCCTTCGGGGCTGCACAGACCTATATGGCCCATATAAGGGAGTCCTCCCCCCGGGGAAGGGCTACGTGATCGGTGAGTGAGGGAGTTATGCATGTGCGCGTGTCAGACCAATCACAGTGTGGGTTGTATCAAAGAACGAATAAAATTGCCTGTTAGAAAATAAGATGGTATCTACATTAATCTGGAGACGTGTCAGATTACTGTAGTTTGTTCAGTCAAACATTTTAGGGCTTACTATTTAGTTATCTTACCATTACCGATGTAACATCGTATGTACATCATAAACTCCCAGTTTCTTTCTTGCTGTACATCGCAACCAAAAAACTTGTCAAATCAACCAAATCATTACTGTAAACAGTTCCATGAATGCTCCTATCTCCGAGACTTATAGTTCACAAAAAAATAACTCTTGCACGCCTTGCGTGCCTATGTTTGGTGAAGGAACACTGCCAACCTTAGCTGTCGTCTGAGAGCATTCGGAAAGTTATTTAAAATTCCGTTACTGGTCAAGTGAGAAAAAGTATATATCTCATATGTTTATATTATATTGACTGCCCTTCCGGTTAAATATTGAGCGGGCTCTTTTTTAAAATGTCTTCCGAGAGGTTTGATTGTCACAGAATCTGTTTACTCTCGGAAGCATTCCATCTGGAAGGTTTGTAATAAAAAATATTGTTTACTTATTATATCTATCAGCTAGTACACGCTGTGATTGGTCAATTTAGTGGGCCATATTCTACTGTACGGCCCGTTAAAATTAAAAGCTGTTTTTGTTGCCAAAATGTTTCGTGATTCATCGCGATCGTCAAGTTTTCCTAAGTTTCTTAGCAAGCAAAAGTTTAAAACTTCTGAAATTGCGTGTAAAAACCCGCTTAAGACTTAAGAGGCCCTGCGCCTAAGAAACGACCGATGATTTCCGGCTAAAAAATAAAATCGGCCGATTTTTATCTCTCAAGTAGAGGTTACCGAATACTATTTAAAAATGAATTTCTTTTGTTTCAGTTTCGCTTTAAACCAAAAATATCGAGCCGCAAAGTTTTTCCGTCTGAAAGCAGCAAAATCAGGCCGAAAATAAGCCCCCGCAAAAAACTGTTTAGAAATTACTATCGCAACGCAAAATAATGATAAAACTACACAGTGTTGAAGAAAAAGGCCTTTTAATGCAATATCATTCGATAAACATCAAAAAACTGCCGAAGCGATTAGCAAATAAAGTTTCAAATATTGCATACTAAATTAGATGGAGCGTTGGAGCTGATTTTAAAATAATTATTTCTCAAAAGTTCAACGCTTTTGAAAGCAATCACAGTGATGAATGAGACATTGGAGGGATACAAATCACGTTTCTGGAAAAACATTTTTCGGCCAAAGTATATTGACCTTGTACAAAGTGTTCAAAGTTACCGTTTTTACCGTTATCCTGCTACTTCGGCGAAACACTTCTCTTTTGCCAATACGGCCGTGGATAGCGTGTTAAACGTCACTTTAAACCTTGCTAGGCATTCAAAGACCGTCCTAAGTAGAAGGAAGAAGAATTAAAAGAGAAAGGATGATGAAAAATACACAGAAAAAGAAAATAACTCGAAATTACCATCTGCTAACGAAAGTTCAATCTGGAAAATGTCGTCGCGTGACAGCGGCCATTGACGTCATTTGTATCAATAGCGGTGGAATCCAAACGAATGCACAAATAGGAAAACAATTTTTCCCGGCCAGAAAACGTTTAGTGGAACAATGTTATGTTATTTTTCACAAATGATGGTCACTCAAAAAGAAAAACTTCCCCAACCGCCACACCGTTTTGGCGGCAGCGTGATCTGAGTTATGGGTCACGACTGGATCTCTAGCCGCTGACCGCCCGAAGGACATTGCAGACTCGTTTTCCCACGCTCTTGCGACCTTTACGTGACAAATGACGTCATTGGCTGCTGTCACGCGACGACATTTTCCAGATTCAACTTTCGTTAGCAGATGGTAATTTCGAGTTATTTTCTTTTTCTGCATATTTTTCATCTTCCTTTCTCTTTCAATTCTACATCCTTCTACCCAGGATAGTCCCTGAATGCCTAGCAAGGTTTAAAGTGGCGTTTAACACGCTATCCACGGCCGTATTGGCAAAAGAGAAGCGTTTCGCCGAAGTAGCAGGATAACGGTAAACACGGTAACTTTGAACGCTTTGTACAAGGTCAATATACTTTGGCCGAAAAATGTTTTTCCAGAAACGTGATTTGTATCCCTCCAATGTCTCATTCATCACTGTGATTGCTTTCAAAAGCGTTGAACTTTTGAGAAATAATTATTTTAAAATCAGCTCCAACGCTCCATCTAATTTAGTATGCAATATTTGAAACTTTATTTGTTAATCGCGTCGGCAGCTTTTTGATGTTTATCGAATGATATTGCATTAAAAGGCCTTTTTCTTCAACACTGTGTAGTTTTATCATTATTTTGCGTTGCGATAGTAATTTCTAAACAGTTTTTTGCGGGGGCTTATTTTCGGCCTGATTTTGCTGCTTTCAGACGGAAAAACTTTGCGGCTCGATATTTTTGGTTTAAAGCGAAACTGAAACAAAAGAAATTCATTTTTAAATAGTATTCGGTAACCTCTACTTGGGAGATAAAAATCGGCCGATTTTTTTTTTTAGCCGGAAATCATCGGTCGTTTCTTAGGTGCAGGGCCTCTTAAGACTCACTTAACAACGATTTCAAATTGACTCGTGTGCTTTCGAGGTGCGTCAGAAATTTGGAGCCGTTCGGCGTGAATAGAAAGCTTTCTCGAACCCGTCAGACACACAGTAGAGATATAATAAATGTCTTTATTAAATCCATTTTGAAATCACTGGTTATCCTTGCAATCTGATTGGCTCTCAATGGTGCGATTTATTCACGAATCGCACTATTTTTTGCTCTAGATCGCATCTTCTTCTCAGCCATTGAGAATGGGACAGTAAAACAAAACAACAAATCAGATTGCAATATTAGTTTAAAGTAAACAATAAAATTTCAAGAAAATGAAAGGCAAAAAGCCATTGTTTGGAGAATTTAGCAACTAGTATTGCCAAAACTTTGTTGTTATTGTGTTTTTTTCCAAAAAACTTGACGAATGTAATTAATTGCAGTTTCTAAATGACGATTATCAGCTCCTTCAGGCTGAACACCTACTTTAATGGAAGTTTCCAACTTTCAGTGTCCATTTTGACGAATATTTTGGCGATTTTTCTTCAACATCTGCTCAAAATCCGTATGATACCGAGTCCAGTAAAACATAAACAAACGAAAACCACACAACAACAAATTCAGGGCCATCTCAAGAAGGTAGATGTTTCCAGGTTTCTGGTAGTTTCAAACGAAGCAACAAAAGAGCTCAACTCTGTCGCTGTGAATAAACATAGTCAAAATACGCCCCGCTCCACAAAACAGTGAATGAATGAACGTCTTACGAAGCTGGTGTTAGTCCCGCCATCTTGGAAATATCTTGAAACAAATGGCGCCGCAAGAACTTGACAAGGTCCTGAGTATTGAGTCCTTCGCCGAGGTCACAAAAAGAAACGGAGGTGATAACGAGCTGGACTCCCTTAAAATTATGCCATTAAACGGTATGAAAGAAAAAAAACGTACCATCCACTGGACATCGTGCACTCGAGGGAGTTTCACAACTCAAAAGAAATCCATCGCAGAATTACGCAGGATGCACCTTCAAATTCCTTCTCCAAAGACAATGAAAAGTCTCAGCCTCAACCACAGAAGAAAGAAAGACCTTCCATCATTGATTCAGGCGACGAGAATTGAACTTTTATACCTGAAGCAGACTATTTTCGTTCTGACTTCAAAACCGCTTGTTTCTTTGTCATGCTCGGATGAGTTTTCGTCACATGACATCGTTTTGCATACTAAATGAGACGTAAAGGCGTTTCCGGTTCCGCTTTTTTTTAACAAATCGGCTACTGGAACAATACACCAAAAGTCTAAAAATTAAGGCGATAAAATTGTGCGATTTCAAAATGGATCTAATAAAGTGGCAATTGAACTGAGTGGAGTGCAATTTTGGTCTGAAATCATACTTGTGATTTCAAATCGAACTCGCGCTGCGCGCTCGTTCGATTTTGAAATCACGCGTATGATTTCAGACCAAATTGCACTCCACTCAGTTCAATTACCATTATTAATAACCTCGTTTTCTCGGTACGTACTGTAAGCAACGGATCCTCGTTTCTCCCCTTCGATTTATGGCCAGTTTGGGCCATAAATCGATGGGGAAAAAACTCGATCCGTAACTTAGGGTCTGTTTACAAGATGAGAGGGCTACCCTAGCAAGCGGGTTACCCTAGCACTCACACATTTCCTGTTTTTTTTTTTTCTCCGTCGTGTTTACAAGGCAGCTACCGGGTAGGCGGGTTACCCTATCTGGATGTTAGGGTTATCCTGGCAGGCGGGTTAACTTTTTCTCTTGTAAACACTCCAGGTAGGGTTAAACCGCCTACCCGGGTTAACATTCTATTTGTTTCCAGACCCTTTAAGTGTAATCGCGCATTAAGTGCCGGGTTGTAGGGTTACCCTACCTGTGAAATTTTGCTTCTGAACCCGGGCTATCTTTTGCCCTCCAGCTAGGGTTAACCCGCTTGCTAGGGTAACCCTTCCTCCTTGTAAACAGGCCCTTACAGTACGGCTCTCGAACTCGGTTAGTAAGAGGCATGGATTGTTTACTGTGTCAAATGCCGCGAACCTATTGCGGTATAAATTAAAGACGACGCAAATGGCTGGTTACAGAACTATACACTAAACTATCCTCCAACGTCTCGTCACCAGCCGCTGAATACGGTTTGAAAGTATTCCGCTCATGTGAGAATATATCTAAGAGCGATAAGAACGAGAGGAAATTAAATACAACACCTCCTTCTGTTATTGTAGCTCCATTATGAACAGTATAAAGAGTTAGTCCCAGTGTTTTTCGTTCAATCATTAAGGAACTTTAGACTGGACTGCAATCGCCAACAACCAAGCCATAAAGATATACATTGCCTTTGTGGTGATGTGCCTTGTTTCTTTGCAGTCCCAACACTGAATGAGTATGTATTTAGAATTAAAATACCTTTTTCAAATTTTACGCGCAGCTGCGAGCGCTTAAAACCTTGTCCGAAAAACGCTAAGCACCAAAAGCAATAAAAAAAAAATTAAAACGTTTGGAAATTTGTAATCTAGCTTAAAAACTAACAAGATGACACGCAGTTTATGACTCATATATTATTCTGTTTCTATACGTTTTGCCACAGATAAAGTAACTAATTCGTAAACTAAAAGGAACTCTCCTCTTTACCCTGTGGTGAGCAAAGTCACGTCATTTGTACCGGACTGTGAAATTTTAAAAAAGAGTGGAAAGGCGGGCGCTTGACTCATATGTTCTGATCAGTCACCAATTTGGCGCGCAAAGTCAGTGCGTCAGTCAAGTCTTGTTCTCACATCTCTTCTGCATGTTGAAACATGAAAAACGCCTGGTCTGATATTTGTTAAGTACTTGAACTTTAATAAGCACAACAAGTACAACGCTACGTCGAGCACATGGGGGACCTGATCCAAGAGCGCGTTGATCTGACGTAACAGCACGTAAACGAGGCTACTGACGTACCCAGACTCTTATCGGCGGGAGTACAAAATACACCACAATATTGAATAGTGTCAAGACAACAAACGAGTTCTTCATCGACAAAACATTAACAATTACACTTACGATTAGCTACAAATTTTCCGTTCTTTACTACATACGAGTTTTGATTTTTAACAAGAGCACTGGAGTCGTGTTATCGTGTTTTCCCCTTTTATGTCTTCGACGTTTTAGGTTGCAACAGCGATTCTTCTAGAATGGGGGAAACATATCACTTTCATTTCGACATCATAAACGATTTTGCCTATATATCTAAAACAATAGCAGCAATCTTTTATTTACACACGATTTAGTTTAAAGCAATAGGTCTTCTTGTGGGGTCGTGTTTAAACTAAAAGCTAAGAAAGCTATTTTGAGAACTCGAGTTTTACATGTCCAGACGAAACTTCTCAAACTCATTGATAATTCATCAATTTAAAACAAAGGAAATCACAACCGTGAAGGAGGTTTGGATACTCCGTCTTAATTAGCATAGATTTTGACGATTATACTTCTCCGTTTACTCCTTAGTTCTTCTTTCAATTGAGAAGACATATCAAACACTCGAAACAGTGTTTCATCGGACATCGAAACACCTCTGATTTCGTCAAAAATACTCTGCTGCGCGTCGTATTTTCAACTCTCTTCTCAGCGTTTGGATATCCCAAAGAAACACTGTCTCTCGTGTTTGACATCAAATTTACATCAAATTTTAATTTGATGATGCGTCTGATCACGCACAACGAATAATTAATATTTTCTCTAAATCGCATCCCTTAAATTTTTTAAAGTAAACATGGGCAGATATAATGTAATCAGTTCAACAACTGTGAAGCAAACTGTTACAAATTTTGTAGGCAACATTAGTATTTTTTTCCTCTTTCGATTTTTTTCTTGTCGTGAACGTTTTTATCCAAAAAATGTAAACCACTCTTTCAGCAGAAAGGTCTTTCTTGTAACAAGCTCTTCAATCGAGAATTTTCATTCCGTTTCCAGAGCGCTTTCTTTTTAAAACGGTCATTTTTAAATTTACGATAGTTCAGCTGAGCACATTCCCCAAATGACAAAACTGGCAAAGATCTTCACTCTACAGATCCATCTTTGTGCTGGACAGGATAGTATCGACATATTTTCAGAACATACGCTGTGTGTAAGCAACACGCCGCTTCGCACACTGCTACACTGTAGAAGCAGGCTGTGCTCTAACATGTCAACACTCCGATTACCAAACAACATCTTACTTGATTTACTCTGGCCTATTTAGCCTAACTAGCACTAATATTTGGTTTAAGCTTACAACACTGAAGCACGCTTTCCTATCAACCAAGTGACAAACGTTGTATTTTATTCTTATGATTTTTTTTTTTTTTTTTTTTTTTTTTTGCAGAAATTTGTCCAGACGCACATCTTGTGAGATGCCATTTTGATTCGTGTCTGACAGGACCCTGTGAAAGTGGTTTCAAATGTATTGCTTGTAATAATTCCATAGGATTTTTTTGCAAACCATAGTTCCTGTAGAGGGCCGCTCTAACCTCCGTTAATAGTACCATTCGTGCATCAGGTTAAAGCAAAGACTGAGATTGCTCCTACACGAAGAAAACTGCTTTACATTGCAAACGACCATGATTAAGCGAAAATTACTACTGTGAAATATCAATATATATAATACCCAAGGTACAGCGAAAATAACTGAGATAAAAATAATACATACAACTTCTTGCTTCCGCGTTGCTTTACAACCCAGAAGCACATCCTGGGAGGTGCCATTTTGATCCGTGTCTGACAGGACCCTATGAAAGTGGTTTCAAATGTATTACTTGTAATAATTGCATAGGATTTTTTGCAAGCCATTGTTCCTTAAGAGGGCCGCTCTAACGTCCGTTAAAAGTACCATTCGTGCATCGAGTTAAAGCAAAGACTGAAATCGTTCCTACACGATGAAACTGCTTTACGTTGCAAACGACCATGATTAAGCGAAAATTACAACTGTGAAATATCAATATATATAATGCCCATGGTAACGATCATGATTAAGCGAAAACTACAACTGTGAAATATCAATATTTATTACACAGAGACGAGTGTTTTACTGGAAAATACACCCCTCGTGAGATATTGTTCTTGCCACTGGAACATAAAATTCGTATCTTCTCGCCACCGAGTAATATCCTCTATATATAATGCCCGCGATACAGCGAAAATAACTGAGATAAAAATAATACATTCAACTTCTTTATCCGTGTTGCTTTACAACCCGAATTATATCTAAAAATTTGACCTTGCATCTTCTTATATTGAGCTTGTATTTTGTTGGTATGACGCCAGAAGACATAGTGATCTTTAAATGTCCATAACAGTGGTCTAAATCAACGACATAAGGATATTTAACAATTATTCCATGAGCGCGCGTTGGATATGAGATGGTAAATAGCCAACGAGGCCCGTAGGGCCGAGTTGGCTATAACCAATCTCATATCCAACAAGCGCGAATGGAATAATTGTTTTATTAAATTCTCAACCTTCGGTTTTGCTAAATTTTTATTTAAGTTTAAGAAACGACCGGAAAGTGAGGTGACTTCCGGGCGCCAAAACTACATGATCTCATGATCACATGATGAGTGCACCGCCGTGCGAGCAGTTGAATGAAAAATCAAAAGCGAAGCAAATTACCGTTGAACTCAATTTACAGTAATCCAAACTTCACGGTCTGTTTTGTACTGGTAAAAACCTTACTGCAGTGTCCTCAAGTGTTCAAAGTTCAAACTCATCGGGAAGAGTAATAATTGTGGACATTTACACTACAGTTGTAAAAATACTGGGGAAAGCTTCTCTGATCGCCATGCCGTGAAACGGAGGTTGAACTGGTGGAAAAATTGTTTTCGACAAGAACTGCTCTCCCGGACTCTTGATGGGGAAATTCGTCTGGCATTGGTCTGCTCTGCTGCTGTATTTCGTTTTCCTTCCCCTGCACTGAAGTGGCACTACCAGAAGACGCATTTCCAATGAAATCACTGAGAGCGAGTGACATCTTCTGTTGTTGTTCCATCGAAGGCCGCTCGTTGTAGGACTCAACTGCCTGGTCAGACTTGTGTCCCGTTATGGACTTGATGTGCCTCGTCTCGCAATTATGGTCGGAAAGCACTGTGACAGATGTAGCTCTCAGGCAGTGGTTTGTGAGATGTGGTTCTATACCTGCTCGCTTTGACATCTCTTTCATCACGTTGTCGAGCGTAGTTGTACCCAGAGGTGCGCTGCAAAACCAGATTTTGTCGGCTGCGGGATTGAACTTCTTGCTTTGACCATCTCTTGGTCTCTGAAACAGAGCATCTGACGTTGGATTGAGATGACCCAAGTAGTTCTTGAGCGTTTCCACTGGACATCTTTCAGATGCCGGGACGGAAAATATCTTCGCATCCGATTCATCCTCAGCATCTGCGAGGCCTCACTGGTGATTTTTTGTAGCCGGCAAGTAACCAGGCTGACTTCTGTTCAGTTCGTAGTATTCAACCCCTTGTGGAGTTTTTCGTAGAGAAAGCATTGCGGGTGTCAGCTGTCGCTGGTTTTTACGTCCCCGTCTTCCAAAAAAGAGGCCGAGGTAGAACCAAGCCGTCCTCTGTAACTGGGCAGGATTCAAACTGTCGGCTGGGCCGAGTTCGCCGCTCTCAAATAGTTTCTTCACCTGCTCTTTCGAGATTGCGTTTTTGTGAACGACGCCAACTATTTTACCCGTTTTCCTTAGGTCTTTCACGAAAGCGTCCAAAACTTTATTTGCCTCAGTGAAAGCGGGGTCAGAGATTATGGAAAACGGTTTGTTGTGTGGCGGCGAGCGAAGAAAACGATCAATGGCGGCTCTTATGGATTTCGTGGATGAACTCTTATAATATGTGCCATCTTTCTTCCTCGCTGACGTGTAAAAGCACTTCAAACAAACGTTCAGCTCTTCTTTTGACATTTCTTGTATTGATTTTGAAAATGTGGTGCCACCAGGACTAGCAAGCCACTCTAACATTAAGGTAAATATTGTTGTTGTTGTTACGTAACCTTCATGAATGCGTAAAATCTCGACGGTCGTATTTGAAATTTTGCAACTTTTAATTGAAAATTAACGGGTACGTACCGTTAAATAATCTCATCCCGAACTTTGTGGCTTTTTTTGTTGTTTCTGGGACAGCCTTGTCCATGATTTCTTGTATTTCTTCCGTGGATAGCTCACCAAATCTGCTTTTTTCATCCATTTTTTTTTTCTGTCGACGAAACTTGGCTTCCCGGGAAAAATTTTATGCTGAACGACATTTGCCGCATTCATTTCCGTATAAGGTCAAACGCAGGTATAATGGCTGGTAACCGAGATCTAGTGAACCAATCAGAAAGCTATAATTGCATTATCCGAGGTTGAGAATTTAATAAATGACATTAAACGAACAATATAGAAGGCCCACCATAGAAGGCATTTAGAAACAACGACTACTAGGCCATAAATTGTTCGTTTAATGGTTTTTACACCGTGTGTTTATGACTATTTACATTTGAAAACAACTATGTCTACCGACGTCATTCCAACACAACAGAAGCTCAACACCTAGAGATGCAAGTCACGTTGTAAAGCAATGCGGAAGAAAAAAGCTAAATGTCTTATTATTAACTCATTTAATTTTCAGTGCGTCATAGGCATTACAGATATTGATAATTTATACCAGTAGTTTTTGCTGAGTCATGAATCGGTGGTTATATACAAAAGTGTTCTTGGCGAAGCAACATTGTCAGCCATCACTTTAACCTGGAAGGATCTCGGAAGTTCGTTTCTACGGCAGTTATAACTCAAGTGAGTAGAGTATGTATATTGTTTTCTTTAAATATTGAGGTCTGCTTTACGCTCAAGGTTCGAAGGCGTTCTAGTGGCTTTAAGGGGAATAGAATTTGTTCAATTGTCGGAGCTTCTGAATTCGGTTTATTCCCAAGAAGATGGTAACACTATTTCGCTATCCGGCACTGGCAAGGTCCATTTTGCCGGTTTGTGCATCTTGAAAAGTTAAGCCTAAATTTTTCATGGTCGTCGTTTGTAATCCACGTTAATCTTCTTCATCCTTAACTATCCTTGTTTCTTCATGGTTTATTATTATCACTTTGGGGTTTTTTGAATCTTAGAAAATTACTATTTTCAGGTTTTCTTCAAGTTGAAAGTAGTTTTGTACGTGGCCAGAATAACTCAAAAATACCTTGACCTAGCTCCTATAACATTTAGGTCATCCCTAACAAATTATAAGCTTTTCATCTGGGAATACAAGTAAGAACAAAGAAACGAAGAGAAATTGAATGAACTACTTGCAGTTTGTTTTGCAGTTTGTTTTGTGTGGAGGCGCGGTGGCCTCATGGGGATCGAGCGGTCCTGGTTCGAGCCCTGGCCGGGGACATTGTGTTGTGTTCTTGGGCAAGACGCTTTCCTCTCAAAGTGCTTCTCTCCACCCAGGTGTATAAATGGGTACCTGTGAATTTAATGCTGAGGGTAACCCTTCGATGAACTAGCATCCCATCCAGGAGGGAGTAGAAATACTCCTAGTCACTTCATGCTACTGAAACCGGGATAAGCTCCGGCCTGATGGGCCACTTAGCTCATATGCAGACTTCAGCTTTACCTTACCTTGAAGTTTGTAATTTAAACTGCATGTCATGTTGAAGTTATTGATTTTCTACATTCAGTTTATTTTTGCTAAATCTTGATTCATTAACCGTACACAGTCAAACCCTTTGTTATCCCTTCCACCTCGGGAGAGCACAAATGTGTTTGTGACGTCTCTAGGCAGGGTGATGCCAATAAGTGCCAATAATCGAGTAAACGTTTAGTTCCCAGTTCTAAGGGAAAATGTACGTCAAAATGTTTTGGTTGTATACCGGCTTAAAAAGCAATGAGCCACAACTGAACTGTCTTAATTATTTACAAAATATTTCCCAAGATGTTTTTTCGTCGAGTTGAACGCAATAAGTAATACGGAAAGAATCCTTATTCAAGTAGTGTCCTCCGTATTAAGCGGCTTCTTTGTAACATCACGATGTATGTGACTTGTAGAGGGTGTCCTTATTTAAAAACAGTCATTATCATATGGGCAAAGCTGCTTCGAGTGTATATGCTTAAACTTTAAGGAACTATTGTTATCTTAACAGGCGAGCTGAAGCGTCCAAACCATGAAGATATACATTGTTCTAACCGTCTTGATGTGCTTTGTTTCGTTGCAGCCCCAAAAAGTGAGTTTATAATTTGGTTTTAAATAATAACCTTAATACGTTTTCCAAAAACAGTTTTTGCCTTTTTTATATATTTGCTGATACCTTAGGCAGAGTTAATTTTTGGTGTGCATTCTTGACTTGAGATTTCATCTATAAAATATTTTCAACATTTATAATGTTAATAAAGACGGTGAATTTTAAGCACGGTAATGAAATGTGAAGGTGAATTAATCAACATGACGCGAGCGTGGGACAAAGAAAAATTCTGAGTCCCCGACAGGAATCGAACCCATGACCTTCCAAACACAGGGCGGGCGCTCTATCCACTGAGCTACGAGAACTCATGGAGAGCAAGGTCATTTAACTTAGTTCATATATGACAGGTGTCCTGCATACTGCTAGGATCAACGCTATCGAAGTCATCGTAAGTAGTGATAAGTTAATAAAGGTGGTGTTCGGGAGGTCATGGGTTCGATTCCTGTCGGGGACTCAGAATTTTTCTTTGTCCCACGCTCGTGTCATGTTGATTAATTCACCTTCACATTTATAATGTTATTAAAACAGCGTTCCTTGTGAGAAATGAGTTTACCAAAAAATTGGGCTTGGTGCCTATTATTTCAATAATCGTATCCGTCAACAGCCCTTTTCTTTTCTTTTCTTTTCTTTTCTTTTCTTTTCTTTTCTTTTCTTTTCTTTTCTTTTCTTTTCTTTTCTTTTCTTTTCTTTTCTTTTCTTTTCTTTTCTTTTCTTTTCTTTTCTTTTCTTTTCTTTTCTTTTCTTTTCTTTTCTTTTCTTTTCTTTTCTTTTCTTTTCTTTTCTTTTCTTTTCTTTTCTTTTCTTTTCTTTTCTTTTCTTTTCTTTTCTTTTCTTTTCTTTTCTTTTCTTTTCTTTTCTTTTCTTTTCTTTTCTTTTCTTTTCTTTTCTTTTCTTTTCTTTTCTTTTCTTTTCTTTTCTTTTCTTTTCTTTTCTTTTCTTTTCTTTTCTTTTCTTTTCTTTTCTTTTCTTTTCTTTTCTTTTCTTTTCTTTTCTTTTCTTTTCTTTTCTTTTCTTTTCTTTTCTTTTCTTTTCTTTTCTTTTCTTTTCTTTTCTTTTCTTTTCTTTTCTTTTCTTTTCTTTTCTTTTCTTTTCTTTTCTTTTCTTTTCTTTTCTTTTCTTTTCTTTTCTTTTCTTTTCTTTTCTTTTCTTTTCTTTTCTTTTCTTTTCTTTTCTTTTCTTTTCTTTTCTTTTCTTTTCTTTTCTTTTCTTTTCATTTCATTTCATTTCATTTCATTTGTTTATCGAGGGAAACACAGAACAGTATACGTAGTAACTGAAAAACCAGTGGCCTTCATATAAATATTTACAGAATAAAAAGATGAACTATTATATTCACGGTTAACTTTTCTCATTTGCATTACAATGTTATCAAATGGATGCGAGGTGATTTCGGACAGAAACGTCAAAATAGCCCGAAATTGCCTCACATACATGCTGGTTTATATCATAATGCAAATGAGAAAAGTTAACCGTGAGAAAGGCTTCCGCTATAATTAGTAGCTTTGCTTACAACAGTTCGGCTGTCCTAATGACTGCAATCTGCTTAGCAGTTGACAACTGAATTACATTTAGTTAAATTGTCATGAGTTTTTAGTGATTTTTATTGGTTTAAAAACACTTAAAACATGCTCTTCTAAAAACTATTTCATCAACGTTGCTTTTTTTAGTACTTTGTGCCCAAGAGAGTCCTATTCCGTGCTACCCTGATCTGTGTGCCAAACACAATCCCTGCCAGGGAGATTCCATTTGTGTTCCTTGTGCAGGCTGCGACGGTATCACTTGTAAACCCCATTTCTAAGGATGGAGACAGCATTAATAAATATCTGCGAGCCGTAGATCATTAAAAGCAAGCTGAAACTAAAGTGTGTTTTTCTTTTTATGTTAATCATTTTGGTGTGCGGGACTGGTATCGCTTTTTTATTTTTTATTTTTTTAACATGTTTCGACTTCGTCAAACACACATCAGACATTCACTTTGCCAATATCTCGCCAGCACGGTGTAACGTTTGGTCAATAACCGATATTATTATTTATATAATAAACCAAGTTATTCTCCCATTTTGATTGGTTCCCGCCTATGATCTATTAGAGGAAAGACGCATGATTGACGTCATCATTACAAAGTTCTTCCCTCTGTGTTTTAAAATGACGGAAAGTTTTGAGAATTTAGATATAATTTTACGCGTCTGGGCAAAAGACAAAGTACAAAAAAAGTCTTGTCGAGGCATTGAACAGGTACGAGAAGCAGGAAGAAGAAAGATAAAGCCGTTTCTTTTTCAGAAAATGACTCAGAAAAAATACTCGAGCAGTCTCAGTCGTCAGACTGTCGAGCGAGACTAAACCAAGGACAAAATTGGCCTTGGTAAGCCGAGAACAGTTCCTTTATCTCGAATTTGACAAACCCAATAAACAAAATGTCTATGAAATTAATTTATTTAAAAAATTCAACTTTTCTCAGTCTCAAATAATTATATTGTTCACACACTGATTGATGTCAGGAACATCACTTCTTGAAATCAGCTAAAATAAGCACATAACCTTGCTTTCCGATGCGAATGTTCCCGTCCGTTTGAGGGCAAAGCAGTGAGCAAAGTATAGCTAACTACAGCTCACGGCCAATTGTATCGCAGCTTAAAGGTGTCTCCGAGACTATTCCAAACTGATTCAACCACAAAGGACACAAATTTCCGCCGTCACTAACGCTCCTTTCACTCAAACCTTGGATTGGAATGGCCTCCAGTTTACCGCAACCGCAAGTTTTCCGAACGTATTTTGTCAACTCCTGCAATATTCAAGGCAACATCCAAGCTTTTCGGCCCACAGGGCTGCTCCGATGACAAACACTGACTTGATTTTTCCAGCATTTTCTTTAAGATTTGTAGATTTCGCAATTCAACTCTGCTTTCGCCGTAAGTTTTCATTCCACGAGAAGCGACCCTCGAGTCAAGTTTGACAGTGGCGTGATCTTCCTGGACCAATCACAATTCTTTACTACGCATAGCAACCAATGAGATTGCTTCATTTTGTATAGACAATAGATTAAGTCAAATCGCATTTTTTTCGTGTTCGCCAAAGTGGCCAAAGGCCGGCTTTCGAGTTATGTTGAAATAAAAAAAAGCTTCATCCGTAGTACTTTGTTCCGTAATTATATAAAACAAATAGATTCCATGTTGCCGTGCGTCTGTTCTGTGCCACTTTTTTGTTCTTACCAATTTTGACGTCATCTGTGATCTATTACTGAACAGACGCACGGCAACATGCAATCTATTTGTTAAATAGACAAGAGCGTTTTATAATGGTAATTGAACTGGGTGAAGTGCGATTTGGTCTGAAATCATAGGCGTGATTTCAAAATCGAACGAGCGCGCAGCGCGAGTTCAATTTGAAATCCCAAGTATGATTTCTGACCAAAATTGCACGACACGAATTTCAATTGGCCATTTATTAGATCCGTTTTGAAATCGCACAATTTTATCGCCCTAAATTTTAGATTTTGGTGTGTTGTTCCATTAGCCGGTTTGTTGAAAATAGCGGAACCGGAAAAGCCGTTACATTTCACTTAGTATGCAAAACGATGTCATGTGAGGAAAACTCATTCGAGCATAACAAAGGACCAAGTAGTTCTGAAGTCAGTACGAAAAACCGTCTACTTCATGCATAAAAGTGCAATTCTCGTCGCCTGAATCAACGATGGAAAGCCTTCCTTTCTTCTGTGGTTGAGACTGATACTTCTAGTTGTCTTTGGCGAAGGAATTTGAAGGTGCAGCTTGTGGTAATTCTGCGATGGATTTCTTCTGAGTTGTGAAACTCCCTCGAGTGCACGATGCCCAGTGGATAGTTTTTCTCTTTTAAATACCCGTTCAATGACACTCTGCATGATTTCAAGGGATTCCAGCTCGTTATCATCTCCGTTTATTTTTTGTAACCTCGGCGTAGAACTTTATACTGAGGACCTTGTCAAGTTCATGCGGCGTCATTTGTTTCAGATATTTTCAAGATGGCGGGACTAGTGGCACCAGTTTCGGAAGACGTTCGTTCATTCACTGTTTTATGGAGCGGGCGTATTTTGACTATGTAAATTCACAGTGACAGAGTTGAGCTCTTGCAGACGTTGAAGGAAAATCTTTAACTATAAAAAATTGCGATAAAGTATTTCTAAGCATATTGAGAAAGTTTAAAATTTGTTAAAAAACGACGACGTTTCGACGTTGAGC
This sequence comes from Orbicella faveolata, assembly GCF_042242905.1. Classification (NCBI taxonomy): domain Eukaryota; kingdom Metazoa; phylum Cnidaria; class Anthozoa; order Scleractinia; family Merulinidae; genus Orbicella; species Orbicella faveolata. The sequence continues at coordinate 22,225,298 of NW_028301564.1, read as the reverse complement.
TAACGTCATTATCAAGTCAAAATGATAGTTGTTAAAAAATGTATAAATAGTCACTAAAACAATAGTTCAATGGATGTGTTGAAGGAAAATCGCCAAAATATTCGTCAAAATGAACACTGAAAGTTAGAAACTTCCCTTAAAGTAGGTCTTCAGCCTGAAGGAGCTCATAATCGTCATTCAGAAACTGTAATTAATTAAATGCATCAATTGTTTTGAAAAAAAAACCAACAACAACAAAATTTTGGCAATAATAGTTGCAAAATTCTCCACCCAATGGCTTTTTGCCTTTCATTTTGCTGAATTTTTGTTAGTTGCTTTAAATCCTGCTTTAAACTAACCTTGATATCTGATTGGTCATTTTGTTTTACTGCCCCAGTCTCATTAGCTGAGAAAAAATGCGATTTAGAGCAAAAAATAGTGCGATTCGTGAATAAATCGCACCGCTGAGAGCTAATTAGATTGCAAGGATAGCCAGTGACTTCACAATGGAGTTAATAAACTGGAAAATACACCACTCGTAAAATTCATACGAAACCACATACGGGACTCGAGTGGCGTATTTTCCATACCCTCATTAGTGAAGATATCGATGATTTCACTGATATCAAGTTTGTCTCTGAAATTGTACTTAAATTCGTTGGTGTATCATCGAAACATCTTCGGGTCTTCCTCGAAAATCTTCGGCAATCTTCGGTAATCTTCGGTAATTTCGGAAATGTTCAGCAACGTTCGTGGGCCCTTCGGACAAATTTTGGAGAATATTCGGAAACTTCGGCAAGTGGTTGGAAATCTTCGGAAAATCGTCAAAAACGCCGTCATCAGTATGTCTACATAATGAAAAGAACATTACACGTTAGCTCGAAGATATGACTTTTATATTCTCGTGGCAAGAACAATATCTCACGAGCGAGCGCAGCGAACGAGTGAGATATAGTTCTTGCCACTCGAACATAAAATTCGTATCTTCTCGCCACCGTGTAATATCCTCTATTTATTATATGACCGTGTCTCACAAGGACTGGGAACTACCGAATTTACGAATTTGATTGGGTGCAATCGATGTTGACTGCGGTCTAGCAAAGCAAAATCAACTTACAGCAAAATAAAATAAACTTACAGCAAAAGAAAATCTACTGACGGCAAAACAAAATCAACTCGTGAAAACACTTGAAGCAGCCTGGCCATTTCTAACGTGAGTGTTGTTTTCATTTATTATATGGTTTTGTCTCACAAGGACCAGGAACTACCGAACTCACGAATCTGATTGGCTGGTATCGATATTGACCGCGGTCTAGATTTTCTCATCAAGACCAGCATTTATACCGGTTACATTTTGCGGTGAAAAAGTTCCAAACTAAAATACAAAAATATTGGCTATTTTCTTCTAAATGGAAGTGCCAAAAAGCATGCTGAGAAAAAGAAAAGTAAGAGGACAAGCAAACTTTGGCAGATTTAAATTCAGTTTATTGCCGTTCGCAAGAAAAAGGGTCAGCTAGGTAGTACAAACCAGTTACATTAAACGAATTATATTTTTCTTGATTGCCATATAATAAACACCTTATTAACCCAGCTTAGTCGGTCTGTATGTGAGAATCTTGACCTCGTTCGTGTGTACTCACGACCAAGGTCCAGATTCTCCCTTACAGACCTCCTGCTCGGTTAATAAGAGCTAATTGCATAACGTGTTCATATAAAACATGTCAAATGTTGCCAAATCACCTCGAGCAACGATAAACCAATTTCGTTTACAGTTCAGTGTTTAGTATTCTTCTGCAGTATAATTGGTGCACATTGGGTTGTAAACAGGCAGCTGGATGCAAAAGGTGTTTTTGCGATAACCGAGGAAATTCTCGCGCGCTCATTAGCTAATTTTCGTTGTCAATAAGCGGACATAAACATGACTCGTTATAATTTATGCGATGCGTCAACGAGCGAGAGCCGACAATTTGACAATTTGCTATCGTAAAAAACAAATTGACGTCAGTTTTTCATGCGTCTGTCCTGCTATCGACAATGAATTTTGTCATAACATTGTCAAAGTAGTCTGTGAGGATTTGTTTACAATCTCTGAAATCATAAAAAGAAAGATTCTAAAATCTCTGAATGCTAAATAAAACACAGGCGGCCCAAGCTCTCAATGTTATCCTTTTTTTTTTCTTTTTTATGCGAACGTTCAGGCTAACGTGACATATGGCATGTACTCTTACATAACGACCGAACTTGACCACGCGAAACATGACTCCCGCCTTGCAGCATATGGAGGTGTTGTGTTACAACGGTTTGAATTTATAAAGGTTTGTATGGGAATGCAACGGCTTTGCTTGAAAAGCCAATTATTCTTATATTTTGTGAATAAAATCTACTTACCCTGTTGCTGTGTTGTATTCTTTGTTGTTTGCCAGCTCCTCGGGCCGATCTAACGCGATTTCGGCGAGTTATCGTTCTGTGGGTTTCCACTACTAAAAGAAAGACAAGGCCGGACACCGATTTCCGGAGTGCCCGCCGCTCGAAGCGAATAAATCCACTGAAAATAACCCTGCCGGCTCAATTCCTCCGTAGAATCGAAGAAGAGATGTTGAAGTTCCATGTCAGTTCACTCGCAACGCGATTCTGTCCACAACGCCTTCGCAACGATACATTTATTTCGAGATTGCTTCGCTCGTAAACTCGAAAACAGCCGCGTCACAAAAGTTAGGACACTTTCGCGGTGTTGGGTAATTATAATTAGCCCGACCGGGGGTAGTCAGCAACGATTTGTCAACGGTCAAACCAAAATGCTCCCCGGGTAACCGGGCACCCCCTCTATGGGTTTGACAACTAAAGCACGAGGGTACCCGGGGAGCATTTTGGTTTGACCGTTGACAAATCGTTGCTGACTACCCCCGGTCGGGCTAATTATAGTTACCCAACACCGCGAAAGTGTCCTAACTTTTGTGACGCGGCTGTTTTCGAGTTTACGAGCGAAGCAATCTCGAAATAAATGTATCGTTGCGAAGGCGTTGTGGACGGCATCGCGTCGCGAGTGAACTGACATGGAACTTCAACATCTCTTCTTCGATTCTACGGAGGAATTGAGCCGGCAGGGTTATTTTCAGTGGATTTATTCGCTTCGAGCGGCGGGCACTCCGGAAATCGGTGTCCGGCCTTGTCTTTCTTTTAGTAGTGGAAACCCACAGAACGATAACTCACCGAAATCGCGTTAGATCGGCCCGAGGAGCTGGCAAACAACAAAGAATACAACACAGCAACAGGGTAAGTAGATTTTATTCACAAAATATAAGAATAATTGGCTTTTCAAGCAAAGCCGTTGCATTCCCATACAAACCTTTATAAATTCAAACTGTTGTAACACAACACCTCCATATGCTGCAAGGCGGGAGTCATGTTTCGCGTGGTCAAGTTCGGTCGTTATGTAATAGTACATGCCATATGTCACGTTAGTCTGAACGTTCGCATAAAAAGGAAAAAAAAACCGATAACATTGAGAGCTTGGGCCGCCTGTGAACAAAATTAGCAGTTTCATGTAACGACGTCTGCAGAATTTGTAATTAAATTACTCGATTCTGATTGGCTAAAAAGGAAGGCAGTTCTCATGTAACACGAGTGCAACTTTGAAATACCAGTGCAAATTACAACGAAGATATCCGAAGTTAGTGCGAAGACACTCACAACTGCCGAAGGTAATCCGAGGTAATTCGAAGGTGGTCGAGGTTCACGCGAACCCTTCCGAATATAGCCGAAGGTAATTGGACGTTATCCGAGCACTTCCAAAGACTAAAAAATGTTTAAGCAAGCAACCGGAACGATGATCCTGCTGGTATACGTTGGATCAATAGTGATCTAATCGGCTTCACATATAACATGAATAATATAAAAGCAGAAACCGACACAACGTAGGATGATTTTTTTGAAAGTGTAGCCGAAATATAGTACACTTTCAGCAAAATCATCCTACGTTGTGTCGGTTTCTGCTTTATATTCTTCACATCCAAAGATCATCCGAACCCTTGCCTTCTAAAGATCAACAAATATCGCCCAAACGTTTAGGAAGACCTCCCGACAATGACTCGAACCCTTACAAAGTTTTAAGTTTTGACTATTGTCGTAATCTAACCAACATTTAATGAGTTTAGTCGAGCACTCAATTTCGTTAAAAGCTATAGCTAACAATTAGCGTGGGCGATCGGGCATATCAATCAACAAAAAGACTGTACCGTTTAAACATGGAAACCATGTGTTCCAGCAGTGGTCATTAAGGTAAGGTGACTGTTTAAGAGACGTTTTTTTCTACCAGCACCTGTTCCTTATATTGGTCATCGATTAATTCAGAAATGGAGAACATTTTCCGTGTTTTTTGGATTTATAGAAATACGGGTGAAAGTTTGAGAGGACGAGCCTACAGGCGAGTGTTTCCACAGCTTTTAGAGTTCTCCCAAACTTCCAAAAGTTTTTTCTATGCCTCGATATAAACTCTTTCAGAAAACACCGTAAGAAAAAGACAGGAAAATCATTAGTTCGATTGTCAAAATTTAAATTATCTTTGCTTGTGCCATCATTATGTCAATAGCTCGTGTTACACGTGTTACATCTGTGTTTCTGTCTTGTTATTGAAGTACTAGTTTTAGCACACACTGAAGCATAATATATGGTGAATGGAAAGTAGTGGTAAAATGTAGTCATCTTGATTCATTCTTGATTCTTGATTCAGCGCACATGTTGTGGGAATGAGTTGTCTGATGAGTTACCAGTCACCCACGGGGTTCCTCAGGGAAGTATCTCGGGTCCCCTCCTATTTGTCATCTACATCAACGATATGCCAAGCGTTCTAGATGCCTGTCAAGCGTCACTCTATGCAGACAATACGGTGATCTACTACTATGGGTCTTCCTCCCAGGAGCTGACTGACAAGCTCAATCAAGACCTCCTGGCGGTGGCGAAATGGCTGAACGAACATAAATTAACACTGAATCTGGACAAAACCAAATGTATGCTCATAGGCAGTAACAGGAAACTAGAGAGTAAAGTTGCTCTAACTGTGTCTATTTTTGATCATTGTGTGAACGATGTTACTTGTTTTAAATATCTTGGAATTTTAATATCGTCTGATTTTACCTGGACAAATCATGTCGAATATATGGCAGGGAAAATTAACCAGAGGCTTGGCCTACTTAGGCGCATTAAGCTTTTATTACCGTTTAGGGCGCGCATTCTTTATTACTAAAGTCTTGTCATGCCCTTATTCGAGTAGGCAGATCTAGTTTGGGGTGACAAGCATAATGTAACTTTAATGTCTAGCCTACAAGTTTTGCAAAATAAAGCGGCTAAAATAATTTTAGATCGACCGCTGTATTCATCTGCGTCGCATGCATTAGCGACTCTGAAGTGGATACCATTAGAGAAAAGGCGTTTCCAGCGAAGATGTGTGCATGTATACAAATGCCTAAATGGATTTATAAATCACGAATTGACTTTAGTAACACAACAACATCAGCATAATTATAACACCAGACATAAAGTCAATCTTAGACTCCCCTGCGTTAGAACGAATTGGGTAAAACAAAGAACTGCCTATCGCGCTGTTAATGATTTTAATTCTCTCAGCCAGATAATACGAGACTCTGCTAATGTAGATATTTTTAAGAGACAGGTTTTTAATTTTTTAACTTAAGTGTTTTATAAATTTCATATTTTTAGTTCTATTAATTACTATTAATCTTTGAGGCCCTTTTCGAAAACCACAGGTACGTGAAAAAGTTTCCTCAATAAAGATTATTCTTATTATTGTTATTATTATTATTATTATTATTATTATTATTATTATTATTATTATTATTATTCAAATCTTTGGACTCTTGTTCGACCATCTGTTTGCATTCAATCGCATTGCCGGCAAGAAAAGTGAATTTAAGGTGAGGTGGATTTCAATTAGGTTTATTATAATTTTCAGCTTTAGAATTACTATTTTCAACTGGAATTCAACCACACTTCGCTATTTTTTCCGTGTATGTCTTAGGGTCAAACTACATCAATCGAGACCGCTATGTATACGTGTGTGAGAAACGGCCCTCAGTTGCAAAGACTGTGTTTGTAGGTATACTTTTGATATATGATGGCTACGTAAATAATATTAAAATCCTTCCTTATTTTCAATTTGAAGCAGTGGGGGTGTTACCGCTAGACTGTAAATCCGGTTAGCTCGATTAAACGGCATCCAAACTTAACATTTATGGTGTACTGCCATTCTCAGAGCAAACTTGCTTTTTAGATGATTATAACTTTAAAACCATGTTTGGCGACTTGCTTTCTTAGCTACATTAAACCGCATCCAAACTTGGCATTGATGGTGCACTGCAAAGATGGTGCACTCATAGCAATGTTGTTTTACAGAAGCTTACATGAGCTTCAAAACAATGTTTGAAAAAAAAAACATCCGTCCTGATGTAGAAGTACGGGTTTAAGTCAGTACACGCTAAAGATATTTGATATAAGGCGAATTAATGGCAAGCCAGTTTAAGTAGTGGAAACACTGTGGTCTTCTTGCTTTATTTAATGAAGACTTTGGACAGCTGTTCGACCATCTGTTTGCATTGAATCGCACTGCAAATTAAAAGTGAGGTTCAAACAATCTTCGCTATTTTGCCGTGTTTGTCGAGGATCAAAATAATCAAACGTCTCTAGGTGTTCTCTGAAATTGTGATCTTAGAAGGAATCATGTCTTAGTTATTTCATGATGGCCTCGTTAAGGGACCGTTAGTAATGCTAAAATCCTTTTTATAATTTGAAGAAGCTGGAGTGTAATGGCTAAATCCGGTTAACTGAACTTGGCGGTTTGGCGTAATTTCAAATTTGCGCTCACCACAATAAAACTAATCTATTATTATAGGCGGTGAAATATGCAGGGGATTTTAGGTTTTGCCTATTTTGTGATTCCATCACTTAGCATAGCCATCAATCCGGTAATTTTATTCACATATAGCACTAATTTTTGGGGGGGGGGGGGGGGGGGGGGAGGGGCGGTGGAAAGTTTCCAAGTGTTTCATTTGAGCCAGACTAAAAGTTTTAGTTCGAAATACAGCCATGCTTCTCGTGACCGTGGTTTGCAAAACGCGAGGATAACAGGAGAATTTGAAATGTCAGTGCTCTTCAATCAACAGTCCCTCCACTTCTATGAGAGATTTCGTGCTGGAACTTAGTCTCCTCTCATCTGATCACTGGCAATCTTTACATTCGCATCGATTATTTTCGATAAAGAAATAAAAAAAAATGCATAACAACAACAACAACAAACTTGATTTCTCACGATTTGCATTATAGATAAAATTACAATTTTTCTTAATATTAACAATATACCTTTTCAGTTTATAATTATAAAAGTTAGAGTATGGCGATCAAGTAAACCATTCGGTATTGCAAGCAACTGCTATTGAAATAGAATAACTAGCTTTTCATTATAATTACTGAGTTGCTTAAAAATCCATTTTTTCAAACATTTGAGAAAGAACTGATAAAGTTGCAATTGGCTGATAATTCGCTGAGTGGGTTGTGTGCCAACCCCACCCCCCCACCCTCCGCCCTTTCTTGTCAATAGGAGTTACTTTCTATATTTGGAGTATATCTGAAACGGTTACTTGTCGCAAGGATTGATTATAGATTGCTGTAAGTGCCCCACTTATTGAAGAGGCATACTAGTTTAATACATTTTGGGGGGACTCCAGTGGAAGATTTTTTTAGCTCTAGTCCCATTTTTGCGTCCTGTACTTCGTGTGTGTAGATTCCGCGAAACTGTCCAGGCAAGGCTTAGTGGGATTTGTATCGCTCGGCGGGAGGTTTTCAGAAAGATTTCTAGCCACATTTATAAAATGCGTATTTAATTGATGGGCGATATTCTTCCTATCTGTGTAGGACTTGTCATTGGATAATAATTTTGTTACTGCTGGTGGGGCGCTGGTTTCAATCGCCGGGTAAAATATTTTTGCAGTAATTCTACGATAACGACAAACTTTACCTGTTAGATCCCGGAAGGTACGCAAGAACCAGCGGAAACATGAACAACTCTACTCACATCGATACCAGTGGAAATCCGTCTTGCCCGGGCAGTGTTTCTGTGTTCTTCACAACAGCCCTGGCTGTAATAAGCTTAGGAGGGTTTATCGGAAACAGTAGGCTGATTTAGCAAGAGAACGGGAAAGTCACTTGACGACGGCGCGCGCAGTACAAATACCCAAATATGGTCAAATTAGAACAGAATCCAGGTTATTCCGCGCGCCTTGCAGTCGTCATCTGACCATATTTGGGTATTGTACTGCGCGCGCCGTCGTCAAGTGACTTTCCCGTTCTCTTGCTAAATAAGCCTATTTTGGTAATTGCTGCGGTGTACAAAACGCCAAGCCTCACAACAAGCACAAACTACTACTGTGTGAACATGGCGGTCTCAGACTTTCTTTCCAGCCTTACCACCTGGCCTCTGTACCTTACTGATGAGATTATAACGAGCAGTGGAAGTCTCATACAAGGTCCTCTGGCAACTGCTGGGTGCAAAGTGGGAGTGTTCTGTAGAATAGCATCGATTATAGTGTCAATTCTAAGCCTGGTTATGATTGCTGTTGACAGATTTGTGGCTATTGTATTTCCATTGAAAGCGATGCTGATCACACGAAAGATGAGGGCTGTCCTACTGCTTAAAACGTGGTTTGTGTCGATAGCTTATTGCATTCCCATCGTCTACTATTACACAAAGGAAAACGTTGGTCAAGAAACATATTGCAAGTTTGCGTGGAATAGGTTTGCGCTCATGCTATACAACATTACGGGCCTGGCCTTATTCCAGTTATTTCCACTACTTACATGTACAATCATCATTCTTTATTCCCGTATCATGAGCGCATTGAGACAAAGGTCAAACGCAGAATACACTGCAAGGTGCGGTAACAACCAACAAAACAGATTTAAGCAGACCCAAAACTTCATGAAGACATTCAGGTCAATCGTTGTTGTGTTGTTCACTTTGTTTTCACTTTCTACTCTGTATTTGATTCTAAAAATCATTCCTCCTGTACTTTTTACCAGAGACCGGTGCAAGTGGATCTTCGGTTTCGCCTATTTTGTGATTCCATCACTTGGCATAGCCATCAATTCGCTAATTTTATTCACATATAACACTAATTTTCATCAAGCTGTGCCAAAGCTTTGCCCTTTTCCTTCACGCAATGCCGTTCATATAGCAAAGCAGGAGAGCACGACGAGGCCGTCAAAATATGTCTAGCTACAGCTCGTGGCATTTGAACAGAGACCGTGTTGCATATGAAAGTTGCTGGCATACTGTTGTCAAATGAGTCTGTTGTATCGTACCGTTAGGACTGGGCTTTAGGCCCATTACATGCTGGGGCCACGCAGACCCGGTTACCTTTATTTGGAGTTTCAGCCACCATGGCATCCGTAGGCTATTAAGGAGTCCCATTATCCTTTAAGACTGTTACTAGTGTCAGTAAATCGACATACGTGGTGTGAACCCGAGGCAATATATTTTACACTTAATTATCGATGCCGAAGGACGCAGTTTGTTTTGTTTTCCCGAGAATCTCGTTGTTTCCCCAGACGAAGTCGACGGATATATCGATTTGAGCTAAATTTTCTCAGAGAGAAAGCAAAATCTAACACGGTTTGAGCTGTAGGCCTTGAGAAGGACTGATGAAAAATGACTGAAAAACCGACTGGAAAATCATTTACAAAGTCAGATGATAATACTGTATGTTGACACAAAAGTTCAGTCACGCTAAATTGTATTATATTGGTCCTTGTCATTGAATAAATACCAACTGTATGTAAATTCCCCCTTTTTCAGCAATTCAAATTATCTTTCGACACATATTCCCGTATCATGTGCACTTTGAGGCAACCCAGACTGATCGCTTAGGAAGAAAATATGTTAATTCCAAGTTTTTTAGATACGTCTGTTGCCATATGAGGAAAGGTAAGGGAGTGAATAGGTTTATGGATTGAGGGAGGGTTGCGGACATCGGAAATGGATTGAAGTTTGGTATTATGTATGTCCTAAGGCAATCGACATTTCCATGGAAACGATAAACAAACATTGAGAAACCGTAAAACACGAATTATACACGAAGCAGATGTGAAAGTTAATGTCGGCCATTGTTTTAATCTATAGTTTATGGTAAGTAGAATTCTGAAAAACAAAAAAAAAATCTGTATATTAGATTTTAAGTAAATCGCAAAAAAAAACAAAAACATTTCAATACTTTTTGCGTAAATAATGCTTATAGGTCCGACATTTAAGCACTGTTTTGGTGAAATTGCTTTAAATAACAACAAAATGTGTCTTGGAGTTATTATGTTTTGAAGCCACGAAAGTTTTGCTGAGTTTCATTTTCGCAGGGTGACCTTTTCAGCCTCGATCAACTGGGGGTTCTGTCATCGATTTTCAGGGGAAAATGTTTAAAAGCCGACAGCTAGGGTGCGATCGGATTTTTGACCATGACATGGTAGTTTAAAATAGGACTAATTATTGAAACTCTTGAGTTGCTAGCCAGTTTGCTAGCCAAAACAAGTATCGTTCAAATTCGAAAAAAGCCAACTTGAAGTTAAAATAAGATTGCTTATGTGGTCGAGGTTCATGTTTTGAATGCGTGCTCCAGTCTCCAGGATGGGAGACGAAATCTAGCTCCAATAGTTCAGCCGAACTAAGGACATTGTTTGGCCATCGTCCATTTTTGCAGGTTGTGTGGAAAATTTGAAACACTCCGGAGCGCTAGTTACGAAGTTAATAAGTCGCTAAGTGCTAACACGAACAACTACGATATCTCCTCGATAGTGATTTATCACGTTCCTCTAAAGGCGTCATGCAACGTTTGAAAAACCACATCAAACCAAGGGCGTCTGTTTTTTTTTTGTTTTTTGTTTTTTTTTGTTGTTTTCCCTTTTTTCATGTTTTAACCGATAACGAGGTTATCAGGCGATTCTATTTCGTCACCTGTCTTTGTCACAAGGAAATCACGTGAGATATGCATGCGCACCTCTGCCTACAGTTGCTTACTAAGCTTCAAAGCGTTTGGAGTTACGTCGACCACTTTCACTTGTTTAGAAGAATTAATCCCTTGAATAACAAGATATACCAGAGCTGTTAAGTACTAAAAAACTCCTACTCATCTGGGACCCGCCAGATTCAGCGAAGATCCAGAAGAAATCAGACATTTCGAGTTGACATCATCTTGAGAAATGGCGGGAAAACACTCCCACGAGAACGATACTCAGGAAAACGTTGGAAACATGGCGGAGTTAGACCACAATGAAGACGGTTAACTCCTTGGGGAAGGTGATGAAATCAACCATTCCCCAAGGACAAAACCTGCCGCTTTAGGAAAAAACCAACGAACCGTTGGGAGCGACACTTCTACAGCTGAATGACAACATGTTGTCAGTAACTAAGTCGATGCGCCCCACGCAAGAAACCCTTGAACGGTGTTCTGATGGCCACAGACCTTCGAAAAGGCCAAGAGTTAATGAATTGTCTGACACAGACACCGATTCAAATAAGGACGCGTCTGAATTTTCCGAAGATGACTGGGTCGAGCTACTTGAAGGAGAGACGAGTTGCCCGACTCGGGACTCGAAAGATGATCCGATCGACACGATTATAAATGATCTCAATGCAGACGAGCAGACTGACCAAGATGTATCGGATAAGCGCGCCAAACTCAATAAAAAGAGATGGTCGGAGAAATGAAATTCAGATTAACTCTCTGAGAAATTAAAGAAACATTCCCGACCCGGAAACCCTCAGATCAGCCAATACCCAGAACATCGTTTCAAGGTGGGCACAATTATTGCAAAATGCACTGACAATTTGCTCAAGGCCCGCATAAAAGGATGCAAAGAAAATTTGCATTGATGAAATGGTTCGTTGTCATACCGATGCTCTGGCTTTGTTAGGCCACACGCAATACGACTCATCACTGAAAAGGCGCGAGGCGATAAGACCCAGCCTCAAGAAAGAATATGCTGCACTTTGCTCTCCAAATGTCCCTGTTACTTCGTTGCTTTTTGGGAATGACCTTCAACAGCAGCTTAACAATATCAAAGCGGCCAATAAAATCTCACAAGCGTACGCGAACGCCAACAAATCGAAAAAGGCTGACTACAAGGGCGTTCTTAGTGGCAGCGGACGGCACAGATCCTACGACTAATAGTACAAAAGGTCTTTTCATTCCAAAAACCAATGGCGAAATTGTGGGGACAACTCAAAAAACTTCAAAGCCCCCTTCTACAAGAAGAAGTAGGGGGGCAAGAGCTAAATACAACTGTTAATGAGCTGACCAACATCCAAACCCTGCAGGTGAGCAATTTTGAGTCTAATGTTGAGAACGTTAAACAATTATTATTGTTTAAGATTCAGCGCTTTAAGGATGGCAGCGTAAGAAAATTTTATCCGAGATGGACAGACTTAACCTCGGACCCTGAGGTCCTGGGCACTGTGAAAGGAGCGTTTATTGAATTTACTACCACCCCTTATCAAGACAGGGTTCCAGCACAAAAGAAATTCAGTGTAGATGAAAGCACTGTTATTCAGCCTGAAATTAACAAATTACTTCAGAAAGAGGTTATCATACCTACTAGAAATGAACCAGGGCAATTTATATCTACTACATTCCTCAGACCAAAACCTGATTTCACTCATCACATGATCCTAAATTTAAAACTACTTAATAGCTCAATAAAATATGAACACTTTAAAATAGACACCCTCTGGACGGTGTTTCGAATGATGAAACCTAATTGTTATATGACCTCCGTTGATATCAAGGATGCGTATTATTCAGTGCCCATGGCTGTAACTGACCAGAAATACCTTAAATTTGAATGACAAGGAAAACTGTATAAATGTACATGTTTCCCTAATGGCCTGGCGTTGTGCCCAAGAAAGTTCACTAAACTGCTCAAGCCTGTAGATATCATCAAATTATTTGATTCGCCGGATTTCATAATACACACAGAAAAGTTAGTCTTCCTCCCTACCCAAACCATTACTTTTGTAGTATTTATCCTAGACTCTAGGAATATGACAGTTTGCCTCACAGAACAAAAACAACTCGAAATGAAAAATGCCCGCCTCCATATTATCAAGGTTCAGAGGCCAACAATTAGACTTATTGCACAGTTGTTGGGGCTAATGACCTCCAGCTCCCCTGGGATGTATCACCGCAGATTTGACACGGAGAAAACCAAAGTCCTATCCCAATGTGAGGACTTTGAGGGTACCATGGAATTAACATCCCCTGTTCTTGATGATATAAACTGGTGGATAAATAATATTCATTTATCATATTATGTCATTGATCATGGGGAGCCTCATGCAGTCTTATACACAGATGCCTCAACAACTGGGTGGGGCTGTGAATTTTAGGGAGCCCCCACAGGGGGGTCGTGGAGCTCAATTGAGACCCAAAATCACATTAATTGCCTTGAAATGTTGGCCTTCAAACTAGGACTACAATATTTTCAGGAAAAATCAGACATCAGCATTTGAAACTCATGTTGGACAATATGATAGCAGTCCCAGTCCTTAACAACATGGGTACTAGGAATATGGCTGACTGTAGCCCATATTCCAGGAAAAACCAACCTAGTTGCTGACAGAGAATCTAGAGAGCATCGGAGAGAAATTAAGTGGACCATTAATCAAGGGTTGTATGACGAGGGTAACTGTAGACGGTCAGTGAAACCAGATATTGACCTATTTGCCTCCAGATTCAATTATAGACTTAAGCCTTATGTATCTTACAAGCCTCACCCAGGTGGTGTAGCTGTGGATACTCTTACTGTACAGTGGTCACACTATGTTTTTTTATGCTTTTCCCCCATTTGGTGTGATCACGAGAACCCTTCAGAAGATACAACAAGATCAAGCGACCGGGCTGCTACTTGTACCCTTTTGGCCCACTCAAACATGGTGGCCACCACTAACAAGGATACTGATACAACCACCACTTGTACTGCCGAACCGAAAGGACACACTGTACCTTCCTCAGGATCCCAGTGCTGTACACCCACTGAACTGTCGGATGTCCCTATTCCTTTGCCACTTGTCCCGTCAGCATCCGACATTATCATGCAGTCCTGGCGCACAAGCACCAGAGTCCAGTATAGCTCTTACATTAAGAAATGGATGGAATACTGTCGTAAATGGAAAATTAATCCAATTTCAATTCCTGTAGCAAGTGGACTCAACTTTCTTGCTGAGCTTTACAACAAGGGGCTCAGTTACAGTGCGTTAAACACTGCGAGGAGTGCATTGACCAGTGTCATTGTATTACAGGGTGACCAGTCTTTTGGTAATCATTCACTTGTTTCTCGTTTTCTTAAGGGAACCTTTACGACAAGACCAGCCCTACCTAAATACAAGGAAGTTTGGGACGTGAATATAGTTCTTGTACATTTAAAAACGTTACGTCCTGCAGAAACTTTATCTTTAAAATTGTTGTCATTTAAAATAGTCATGTTAATGGCCATATTGTCAGGCCAACGCTGTCAAACTATTCATGCTTTAACTACAAGCAACATGAAAGTCTCTAATAGCAAGGTTACGTTTATTGTAAATGACTTATTCAGTAAAAACCACTAAGCCTGGTAAAGAATGTACTAAGTTAGAAGTTTTGCGGTTCGATGGAGATCCTCAGTGGAATCTGTGTAGTGAAATATCACTCTGGATACCTGAAGAGGACCAAGGAGATGTGGCATGATCATCAAAAGTTACTTGTTAGTTATCAGAAACCACACAGGCCGTTTTCCAAGGACACTGTTAGCAGATGGTTGAAGCACGAATTAAAGCTTGCTGGTATAGATACGTCCACCTTTGGTGCCCACAGTACGAGAGCTGCATCAACTTCAGCGGCAAAAGCTCAGAAACTCTCAATAACCACTATCAGGAGCCCATCAGATGGTACTCTGAAAATACCTTCATGAAATATTACAACAAAGCAATTTCCGAACCGGCAGATAACTTTGGACAACAACTGCGTACTGCTTTGTAGAAAATAGTCGTTAAGTAAGCTTGGTGCTTGATTTAACCCCAGTTGTTAACAGAGTGACTGTTACAAAGCGTTATTCATGTTTATGACAGGTTGTTTTATAAACATAAGGTGTGATTAAAATTCTGGTTTGCTATTGTCAAAATATGGTCGACTTCTTACGGTCACATGCTTACAAGTCTCACGTGATTTCCTTGTGACATAGACCGATGACGAAATAGAATTGATATTCCCACATAGATGGTGTTACTTAAATGCAGAATCGCTAAATAAAAATTCAAAAACGAAGCAAATTACAACAGCAACCAGAAAGAAAAATAAACATAGTTAGTTACAAGATTCTTCATTTTAAGTTCTAGGGTTACAAAATTCTCTTACTTGTAGTGCTTCGTATGTAAAGTAATCTAGTTTTTTACAAATAAAAGTGTCAGCATTGTTAAATAGAA
The DNA here is from genome assembly GCF_042242905.1 of Orbicella faveolata. NCBI lineage: Eukaryota > Metazoa > Cnidaria > Anthozoa > Scleractinia > Merulinidae > Orbicella > Orbicella faveolata. The sequence continues at coordinate 22,209,811 of NW_028301564.1, read as the reverse complement.
ATATTGTTTTCTCTGTGTTATTAAAGGAATCAAATTTTGGATATTTCTTGATGATGTCATTTGTGACTTGTTGTCTAATATTATTGTATCGGTCACAATGAAATAAGAAATGCATTTCATTCTCAATTTGGTTAGAACAGCAGTATTGACAAATTCTAAGAGTTTCAGGTAATTTAGGAGTACAGTGTCGCCCAGATTCAATTCTAAGATTATGATTACCAGATCGGAGTTTTGCCAAAGCTTGTCTATGTTTGAGGTTCTTTACTTGTTCTAGGTACTCAGATTTGCTTACATCTCTTTTAAAACTTAAGTGGAAATTCAACTTTCTGTTAGACCGAATTATCTCCATTTGGTGTCTTTTCATATCATTTGAGATGTGACATTTTAGTTTTTGTAAATTATGTTTGATGATTTGTTCATTGTAATTGTGTGTGTTTATATTATGCGGATGGTTTTCGTCATCTAAATAATTTTTGATGATTTCATTGACTGTTAACATGACAGTATTCGACCAATCATATGTCGTCTCAGCCGGAGCAATGGCGGACACATTTTTCGTTGCGAATGGGGAGTAGGTTGTCGTTTCTCGACCGATTTCTGCATCAAACCTTTTCTAGGAGCTGCTATTGTAATATCTAGACCAGTTATTTGCCAGGCCTCAAGTGCAGGTAAGCAATTTTTTGCATCAGAACTAGTCAATGGAAATCACGCTATGTTGAAAACGGTAGATTACCACACGCGCTTGACATGGATATTCTTTTGGTCGTTTGCAGGATAACATGGATCAGTATTGTGAATTTTTTTTGCTTGAAACTTTAGTTCGAGAGTTGAACTTTAAGAAAAGTCCGGCAGGCCCAGGCGGGCCCCGCCGTTTTAACGGTCAAAATCGGACTTGAAGTTGGGGCATTTTCCTTGATTTGTCAGATGTTCGCGGTATTTCGCGGGAGTGATTGTGTGATTTCTACCCTTGTTATTTTGTGGCTCGGCTTGTTCCCTTTACATCTTAATGTTTTCTTGTTATGTTTTTTTTTTTTTTTGTAGTGCGTATGTCATCCGTTTGTTTGGCCGATGTTCAAGACTTTTGGATCCTGCTTTGGATGCTAGTCCATTAAAGATATCGTCTCATTTACAGTGAATTTTCACTATCATGATCACTGCCTGTCTTGAATTGTTATCTCTAACAGAAATTTACTACTCTTGGATCGGATGTTATTGTTCGGTCGTCTATGGCTGATTATTTTTGATCTCCCACTTCTTTATGCTTGTTTTCCTTTGAATGTTGGTAGTAGTGGGAGACTATACATCAATAAATAATAAGTGTTTCATGTGTATAGTTACGCATAATCGTCAACCCACCTGGAGCAGAACCAGCCAATGTGTTTGAAGCAAATGCTGAATTACCCGCTGGTATTTTAAAAGACTATGGGCTTGAAATTAACTTTGCTATATTTTCCAAGAACTAAATTTATCCACTTACACTGTAGTGATCTAACAAGGAAAGCTACAGCATGCTGCTGTTTAGGATATCAAATTTAGAATGGAATAGAACAAAACAGAATGCATAATGACATAATGCAAGTGACTACTTAGAAAGCTACATGGCAATCCCAAGTTTTAAGAGCTATTGCAAGTGGTCAATATAGTGTATCTGCTTGTATTTTAAAATGTTGTTACATCTTGGTTATCTCAGTCAAAACATCTCACTATAGATGATCTAGGATACAGCTACATGCTAGATTATTCTGAATTAAGTTGGTCACAGTCATTACGAGTCAACACAAGGAAGTGCTGCGGAGATTGTTTTTGGCAAAACATTTAACAGCCAATGTAGGAAATGTTAATAACGGTACATGATCACTGTGTTGTTGACCACAGGACTTGCAGTAAATGATAAATTTTAAACTGATAGATATTTCAAATGACCTGCATAGCACTGTTCTGGGTAAGGAGCTCCCTTTAGTTTACTTAAGTTACATTGAACCTTAAACTTCAGCAGAGTTGCGATATGAGGACATGCAATGAAGGCACAGGACCATGAGCAATTCAGTCATTGCTAATTGACAGCGCCTATCATTCACAGTCTTCCAGTTTACTAATTTATAAGTGAACTTAACGTTGGCTGCTGTTTCCAGAATATGGTTTTTGTGCTATTTTGCTGGTTTTTAGTTGTGCTTGTCAGTACTTTGCAAATATTCAGTTTAAAAAGCATACTTTGGAATTGAATTATTATTTGCAAGTAAATGTAAGTCAGTTTTTTTTTTCACATCTCCCATATGCAATTTTAGTTGCAACCACTTTAAATAGCATGAGGTATATTATTTGTCCAAAGCATTCATTTCATGTAACTCAACCAAGCCTTCTTTCCATTGAGCCTGATTTCCCTTTTACACGGCCTCACATGTACTGAGAACCCAGGAATGGACACTTGGAGGCAGATACAAGTTACATCCAACCCCTAAGCACTAAGCGAAGAGAAATCTCAAACTCCCATCAGTTTGAACATTGATATATCCAGTGGCAATGTCTGAGGCAAAGTCATTTGTAGACCTTTTACTTTAAATGCATTCAAGGAAGTTGAATTAGACCAAAATCGTGTTATCCCATTGTCTACAAAATGGATCCAAACAGTACATATTTAATCTTGGATTTGTAAGTTGAACAAGAATTTGCTGGAAGTGTGATCTGGTACAGGGGACGAATACAATTATTTTTTACCACTTACATTGAGCAAAACATACCCTACTTCTCCCATTAAGCTCCTAGTTTTTTTATTCCATTTATTGCAAATTATTTTTGTTATTTTGAAAGAGCCATAGCTCATTAGCAAGTTGTTTATGACTCCTTTTGGTTAATAAGGAAATACAGCGGGCGAAACTCGATTAATCAAGCTTTACACAAGTTTTCAAGGACAAAACGTTGCTTTGATTTCGAATTATTCAACCCTTTTTTTCGTAGGGTTTACTTCTCAGCTCTCTTATCGTCGAACGAAAACATAATATCTGTCAAGAACCATGTTGTTGGCCAGCGATACACTGATATACTTCACACACAAGTCGAGATATCTAAGAAGGAAAGTGCCGAAGGTAGGTTCAATTCCGGCAAGTTAAGATCGAATTCGAAGAGATCAGAAACGGAAATAATTTATCTTTCAACCGTAGAGATTCGACGGACCGCGAAGCTTCGATTCCTAAAATCATCTGTTTAGCACTGAAAATGGTGGCTTTGTAAATCGAGCAGAAGTCATCTACAGCTATTACTTGGCGTTCGGAACATTTCACATGGATGTCATTCCAGATTTCTTTCAGCATCTGATGCGAACGAACCTCCTATAAGTCATACTTCCACATCACCATCAGCGCGTGGAAATGTCTGCCGTTCAGCGATCAGATGAAAATGAGCTGCAGGGAAAAGTTCTCCCGGCATGCTTTGCAAGTCGTGTTCAACACCACCTGGGTGACCCTAGACTAATCAAACCTCAACTTACGTACAGGTAAGTCTCGCTTAATTTTTCAAATATTAACGTTAAAAGCCGACGTTTCGGCGTATCGTGAAACCATTCTCAAGGCAAAGTGAACAAGTAATGCGAAGATTTGATTTCTATACAGTCTCTACAAATTAGCATAATAACAAAGGGTCACAAGCTTTTCAAGTGAATACCTTTGTGCGAATCGAGTCCGTTTGCACGTTTAGGGATGGTTTAAGTTTTCTTATCGAAAAAGCATCTCCTTAATGAGGCAAACGGACTCGATTCGCGCAAAGGTATTCATTTGAAGAACTTGTGATCCTTTGTTATTATGCTAATGTGGAGACTGTATAGAATTCAAATCCGTGTTCGCATTATTTATTCACTTTGCCTTGAGAATAGTACGTGTCACGATGACGCCGAAACGTCGGCTTTTAACGTTAATATTCGCCTGCTAATGTTTTAAGAAATCGTTATTGGACGAGGTTATCGCTGGTGAATAAGTATTTTTTCATAAGACTACTGTTTTTTTCCGGCCGAGGCAAACGGACTCGATTCGGGCAATTAACGTATTTACTTGAAGAACTTGTGATCCTTTGTTATTATGCTAATTTGTGGAGACTGCATGGAGATCAAATCTTCGTATTATTTATTCACTTTGCCTTTTGAATGGTGTCACGATGACGCCGAAACGTCGGCTTTTAACGTTAATATTCGCCTGCTAATGTTTTCAGGAATCGTTATTGAACGAGGTTATTGTTGGTGAATAACTATTTTTTCTCAAGAATACTGTTTTTTCTCGGCCGAGGCAAACGGAATCGATTCGTCCAAAGATATTTACTAGAAGAACTTGTCATCCTTTGTTATTATGCTAATTTGTAGACACTGTACAGAAATCAAATCTTCGCATTATTTATTCACTTTGCCTTGAGAATGGTGTCAAGATGACGCCGAAACGGCGGCGTTTAACGTTAATATTCGCCTGCTTATGTTTTAAGAAATCGTTATTGAACGAGGTTATCGCTGGTGAACAATTTTTTTCTTTTTTTTTTTTTTTAAATAAGAATATTGTTTTTTTTTTTTTTTCGGCCGAGGCTGAATATCCATATTTTCCTACCGATTTTACGCTGAAAATATTCTTGTGAATATTCTTAGATTATAACATATGATATATATATTTTTTTCGAATGTATTTGGTGTCTGGATGGTGTTCAAGTAATTTTGGAGCCAGGCTGCAGGCATTTAAGCCTTATATGACGTACATAACTTCTTGCAGAAATCTTATTAGCATGGAAAAATTAACCCTTTGACGCCCAAGTGGCCATATACGGCCACTTAATGGTGGTGCTCTTTGTACCACTTGTGACGTCATCAATTTAAACGTCATCAGATCTTCTTGATAAGCAGATAGTAGTACTAGGCTAGGCCTTTCCGCACAATGGTCAGGTTTAGATATCGACGACATTCCGACGTCGTAAATCCAAAAGCAACGTTATCAGTTTCGGTGCAAAAACGGTGGTAAAATGGTCCACTACGCCTATGATTGATCAAGGTCCATTTCTAGGCTTCACCCGTAATTAACATCCAACTTTTGACGGCAGCCAGAAAGAACATACAACGCAAAAGGTAGCCAGTGTAAAAGGGCCGAGAAAAACAGAAAGGAAAGGGGGCAACAAGCAAAATTGAGAACGGTTAATGGCAAAAACAAACAACCAAAAAAAAAAAAAGTACAAATTTTGGCTTATGCGCATGCCCGGATTTGAAATTTTGCTCAATTATGTGCCTAATCCTCGTAAAATCTCTCCTTTTAGTAAAAAAAAGCTTTCTTAGCAAAACTTAGGCTTATTTAGCGTCATGGCAGCTGAAAAACCTCACTAAACGGTTTAAAACGGTATTTTTTGGCTGAAGTTTGGTATTCAAAGGGTTAATATGGCTAATGCTGTTTTTGTTCATTTTTTCTTGTTTTGATGTTTGGAGAAAGGAAACATTTTACATGGTTCAGTTAAAAGCATATAATTGTATTGTATTGTATTTATATTATATTCCTTTCAAAACCTCTGCCTCGGGTTTTTTACTTAAAATTTCGCAACTTTCAACCTCGACATTTTTATAAAATATATTCATATAATAAAGAATGTATCTGGGTTTCAACAGATTGTTTTGGGGTGTTTTTTCTTTCTTTCTTTTTGGAACGTGCCTGATCATGAGTCAGATCATCATGTTGTGCACTTTCAGTTTAGTCGGTGAAATTGAAGTCAGCATGTAAACACGGAACACACGTCAACATTGCCGTGATATTCCATAGTGTCAACGAGACAAACATTTTTTAGTATACTCAAGAGATTATGGTATAATTTATTGAGGAAAAACATAACAAGATTCTAATGATCTCCAGCCAATTAAAACATGTTTTTTGTTTGTTTGTTTGTTTGTATGTTTGTTTTCATGTACATGTCAGGAATTTACTCCTTCGGAGGGAGGGGGATATCAGGGAATTTCTGTTTTACGTGATAGAGTTTTAAGGAACCCTTTTTCGCATCCTTGTTACTGGCACACGCTCTGAGCCGGCTGCTACCATGTTGTTAAAAAATTTATTCCCGCTCAAGATCAAACCTTATCCAGCTTTGACCATTCCGCGGAGCCCCCGTTTCTTTTGGTCACGTGGTGCGAACGACATTTTAAGACGAGTAGCACTGGGGACGAGAATAAGCTTTGACTTTCCCGCGAACCTAGTGCTGCCCTGAGGTAAACGATCCCTTGAACTGCACTAAAACTGCAGGCTTATATTAGAGGCTAACTTCTCCAAGTTCTGTCCTTCGTAAATGGTTTGTTCACCTTGAAAGATCAACTCTTTTCAACAGGAAACTTGCTAAAAGCTGGCTGCGGGGAAGGGTGACCTTCCTACCAATGGCTTTTACCCCTTTTTTTTTAGTGTACGCAGCGTAAAGTTGTGCAACAAATCATTGTAGGCAATCTCCTGCGAAACTGAGAGTAATCTCTTGGTTTTGTCTTTTTTTTCTTTTTGAATCTGTTTTGTTTCTTTGTTTTTGTTTAGTTTGCAGGGAAGATAATAAGTTTGTCAAGTCATAATTGGGGACGTCGAAGAACAATTAACCGATCTCGTATAGTATTATGTCCTGTTGTGGACAAATTCCTGTCTAAAATCAGCAAATATTGACTCGGGATTTACGAAACTACTTGTGAAGTTTGCATGCGATTTAGTACCCTGAGCTAAACGAATCTAATCGGAATGTAGCAAAAACACAAAAACCATGAATCAAATAAAAGAAGCTAGTAATCTTGATATCCATAAATTGCGTCTGTACCGCTTATCTTTTCCAGCCATCCCAGCAGCTACTGACTTTTGGTGCCGATATGTCGATCGCGAATATATTCACCGTCCTGTTAATACTTTACTTTTCTTGTGGGGAGGCTTTGCCGGTAAGTATGAAAATTAGTCCATTTTACAGTCTCGTGCTTAATGGCCAGGCGTAGTCAATCGAGAAAAACTGATATCGGAAATCAATCGATTCAATCGATATCAATCGGCGATTGCTATCGATTGATAACGGCAATCGATAACAATCGATAACTCAGAGAAAAATTTCTTTATCGATTGCTATCGATGGGCAAAAATCGATAAACAATCGATAATTCCTGTCTTCACAGGAGCCATAATCGGGGACGGAGACCGTAAGTCTCGGGATTCGCGCGCACCTATGATATGGGACAATTTTTCTATTTTTAGAACAAATTGCGCCATCCTGACGTCATATATCCGCGCGGATTCACGCACATGTCGGGGGCTCTCGCGTGGATGTTGTCACGTTGCGTGATCAAATGGTGAGAGTTGAGAGATTCTCTTGCGTATTTTTCACAGCGATGGCAGGGAATAAGGCAGGGAATACGAACCAGGGCGCTTATATGTAGTTTTATGCTCTGAGCTAACGGAAAAGGTGGGTTTTTCAGTGTCGAAAACAAGACTTCAATCTCGCTCTGGGAATGAATAATAAGATCTGCTCACGCTAGTTGTAAGCTTACGCGAATGTTTTTGCGTTTATTCTGACTTAACAATATAGCAAAAAAAACTCTCTACTCTGGTATCGAGTTAATTTGTGAGTTTCTCAGACAATGGTTCATCATAACCAAAACCTGTTTTGATGGTTTCTTATTGTTTCTGCTTGTTTGCTGAGTTTGCAAAAGTTTTTGAAAGGAAAGTCTGACGCGTACAATTCGCTCATTTGCATAGTGCAGCTCGCGCACTTTCACGTCCGAGTCGGTCTTTTCAATTGTCAACAAATCTTGACAAAGATTTCTTTCGTTATCTTTTGTGCTGAGATGCTGTAACAAATTTCACGAACGTGAAAAAGGCTACTAACATCATGTGTGTTTCTTCAACATAAGCATAGTGAAGTTTTACACTGCGAAAATGAAAATAGACAAGGAGTTTGATAACTCGATCAACAAAATCGAAATCGTTATTCCAAGTCGATCAAAGAGAGCGTCATAATAAATTTGCTGATTATTTCTGCTTTATTCACATATTTTCAGCTTAGCTTTTAATATGCTGTCAAACATTTATCAATCTTAAATATATTTAAAAACTATAGAGTTATTGTGTGAGTTCGATATACGCTTTCACACGAGAGTGCGGCGGAAGTACAATTTGTCATGTTTACTGACTGTACAAAAACACGCATCGGCGGGCTCTCTCATTCATCGACAACAGAGAATTCACTGGATTTTTACACGAATAAAACTCAGCAGTATCTACGGACGTAAAGTTATTGGGCCTTGATGAAACATCAAGCGTTGCTTACAATTCAAGCCAAAATCAAACTAGCAATTATTTCGTTTTACTTTTCGGTCGCGATAGACTGACAAATTCCTCGCAAGCGTATGGCAAGAGGAGCTAGGAAACTATGAAGTCCTGAAGCTCTGCTATATCTAAATATATCCAACTAGTTTTTTGCTGTGTAATGGAAAAGCTGTTAATCTTCAACATATGTGAAATTTAAAGTGGAGTAATGTACAGCTCATGCAAAAGAAGCATCCGTCGGTACACAACTTGGTCAGCGATATATATAAGCTTACAGCGGAACATACCTAAATTCGACACTGTCTTACTTTACTCAAACTGGAGCAGCTTACGACGAAAATACTTAAGCAAAATTCCAACAGACGTAAACGCGTTGAGTTGTGGGCGAAAAACATGAAAAATTTCGGGAATTTCGGACGCCATTTCTCCCGCGCGACATCTGCAAAAATCCTCGCAACATGTACGCGCGTGTGCCGCAGGCGATGGCGCAATTTGTTCTAAAAATAGAATTATTGTCCCATATCATGGGGACAACCCCAATACTAGAAATGGCGCGCGCTTACGGTCTCCGTCCCCGATTATGGCTCCTGGTCTTCAGGAATATCGATTGTTATCGATTTTTAAAAAAAGATCGACAATAACCGCCCAGACTATTCAAAGATGGCTTTGTTATTGTGTAACAACACGAGACGTTCATCTTCAGCATGCTACTGGTGTAGATTACATTTTCCTTTTGGCCTTCTCCGAGTTGTTTCCTTATGCAAATAATTGAAATCACAAGAATGGCTCACCGAAAGTTGTGGTACTTACCTAAAAGATCTTCTGCCAAGTAATTCCTTTTACTCAGCCCAAAATGAGATTTTCCATTGCTCTGAATATTTCCTTTTTATCACATTCTCTCTCCACAGATTGAAGGCGAATTGGAGCCCATAGGTATAAGAGTGGTTAATCATTTCATCTACAAATATAATTTTCTGCGCGGAGCTTCGGGGGTTATACCAACGCTAAAACCTTTTCAAGTGAAACATGACGTATGTTGTTCTTGAAGCAAACCTAATCGACACTGATGTACATGGAGTTTTATTTGCGAATACAAAGTCCGCGCTGCCATCATCCCAGCAGACACACGCTATAACAGCCAATTCATATCAATCAGTCATTTCCGTTTTCCATTTTTACTTCTAAACATGTAATGAACATTGCAGTTGAGTCACACATGTATAGAGCTTGAAAAAGTGGACAATTAACTTTTTCCATTCACAGGTCGGGGTAGTCCGTCTGCGACTGCGCGGTGCCATTGCTACCCACCACCCGAAAATCCTCGGGAATGCACCTTTGATCCGTGCAACGTTAGTTTTTGTCCGGTTGGTCAAAAATGCAGACCCTGTCCATGCAATTGCAAAATTGGTGAATGTGTGGCTATATAACTTATCATTGGCCATTGGAGATGGACCATCAGAAGTCTCTTTACCGTTAATACAACTAAAACCCAGAGATAGAGATGACTGTAACGATAAGTGCAAATATATCTCTTGAATAAAGTTAGCAGTGTTCTTAGCCCGACACATCATAGTCGACTGATTTACTGAATTCTGAAGCGAATCACTTCAAATACGGGTTTAAATCAAGGTGGTAACACTTCAACCATACGATGAACTGCCGACCCCTTTCAGGAGGGGGACACGGGCTGGAGGAGGGGGCGCTTAGCAGAGAGGAAGGACATAATAGAAAGAGGGAGCGGAGCTATTTAAATATGGCCAAATCCTTGCGGGCTGTAGCTATTTAACAACCAATTTACTAAGTGACCCGGCTACGATTCTTGTTTCGTACATAGTGTTTTTCACTCAAGGACGGATCTCAGAGCTCGCAGGTATAGTATATTGAATTCGATTCCGTATTGCATGGTACGATAAAAGTGCACGGGTATTGCAGTCCATTATTTCAAGACTCGCACATTTTCTTTCGTTATTGATCGAGCTCTATTTTACTTACAACTCGGGTGAATATTACAGTTATTGAAAATCAGGGGAGCTCAGGACTTGAGGCAGCTGGGAAAAGCAGCTAGGACCGAGGTAGTATGCTCCATTGATCCCTTGAATATTTCAAAATTTTTCCCTTGTTCCTGATCAAATATGTTTTCCGATTGGAGGAGAACGTGTGACGTGTCGTGGGTCAAACTCACTAACTCCTTAGGGAAACAACAACTTGAACTTTTGACTTGCACGTGATCAGGTAGTGCTCCTTGAAACCGCGGCAAATTTGTGAGCCTGCTGGCGTCAAGCAAACGATTTCTTCACATTTGTTTTTCTTTTTGAGTTGGGAGGTATAACAAAACACTTAATGACTGATCCCGTGGGAAACAGTGAGTTTTGTTTCTCCTCGATCTCAAGGTTCCCCTCGGCTTCGCTTCGGGGAACTTTAAGGGTAGGCTCGATTTCCGCCGCTTTCTCGAGTCCGGTCCACGTTCCTCGGGGGAGGAGCGCGGGCTCCTTTCCCGAACAGCGGCTGGTAATCGAGCCTACTTTGCAGGTCTCGGGGAAACAAATCTCACTGTTTCCCTCGGGGCCAGTCATCAAGTGCTTATTGTTCCCAAATTCCCATTGTTTCCGTATTTTTTGACAAACTTCCCTTTAATAGTAGAGTTATCTCTTGCTTTCTCAAATTAAAAGTATCCTAAATGTATCCCTTGTTCCCTTAAAATAAATCGGACAGGTATTTATAAAGATAAATCCTAAAACAAGGGATTTATCGGTGTAAACCCTCATTGATATTCTACATATTCTACATTCCAGCTGATTCATGGTCATCCCGACAAAATCAAGTCCTTGCTTTTGAAAGAATTCCAACAATAAAATAAACCGCTCGATACAAGACCTGTCAAGAAAGAAAATTAAATTTCGGCCGCGTTGTTCTCAAAAATTTATTTGTCGCCAATCCCTCTACTGATGTGTTTCGTTTTATATTGCTGTTTTCAATCGACAATTAGCACTTCGTATTCTCGAAAACGTTTAGGTCACTTTCTACATTTTGAAATTCAGCTTGATAGTGAGGCCTGGAGGACACAAACAAAAGAAATGAACAAACATGGCATTCAATTCCCTTTGTTTCTGTCCACTAAGCCTCACTGCCAAGTTGAATTTTAATATATCGAAAACAGTCTATACTATTAACACCAGCTTGAGCTGCAGTTTGACCTTATTGCTGTTGTTGCCTTACCTCTACTTAAGGCGGGGGTTAACATGAAAGCCGTATTTTGGCTGGGTATTATGGTTTTAACGCAAATATCTCGTTCACGTTTCAAGCAGTCAAACATCTCTCTGCTCATCCCACATATCTACGTTTTTGGGCTGTTTTGTAAATTTTTTGGTGATTTTTGGGTACATTTATGGGGATAAATAGTTTTTCTTAAAGGATTAGTAAAATTTATGGAAATAGGAAATTTTGAAGATATGAAGTTGTTTTAAAATTAGAATTTGAAGTTAAAAACTTGGTGGATGTACAGTTGTCTACCAACCTGGGGTGCCCTTTTGGGGGGCGTATAACTGTCTGGTGGTGTTCCAAAACATTTTTTTTCCTTTTAATCCCTCTTTAAACTTTCGAAAATTTCACTTAATTATTGTCTGAGAAAAAAAGCTTGTGATAATAATAAATTTCTTGCTCCAAAAAGGGGTGGGGCTTATCAATGATTCACAGTTTCCCGTTTCTCTATGAAACCTAGCTTGGGCGCTTTCCTTTCGACCTAAGATTCCGGTTTGAATTTCCAGAAATTTTTGTTGGCGAATGAAACAGCGTTCCCAAAGCGGTCGACTATTTCATACCCAGAATTTCCGTTCTTCCTTATTTTCTTCCGGAATTTCCGGAATTATCGGCTGAATGGCCTTAACAAGATCTGAATTTTCTGAAAACTTTCCTGAAATTTTGGAGCACTTCAAGCCATTATATGAAATATAAATTTTAATTTTCGTGAAAATTTAGTTAAACTGAGGGAACAAACCTTCACATTATCTACCCGTTGATGACACTTTTTAACATTAATTCATTCATTTCTATTGAAGACTGCCAAAAATGTATTTTTTTTCACCGATATTTCAAGTGGCGATCGATGTCGCGATTTGCTATTTTGTATTGCTATTTTGCATTGCTATTTTCATACGTGTACCACAAAATAATGCTTCACTAAGAGAAAAACATGATAAAACTAAAGCACTACAAAAAGAAAATGGTATGGTTATAGTAACTGAGATGGCCCGGGCAATCTTGAGAAAAGTTTCAGGTGAGTCTTGTACGATGCGCCATCCCAAGGCATCTCGTTTAAGCGATTTCTAAATTAATCTTTACACAGACCACCAAGTTGCCATTTTGGTCCTTGATGTAGGCTTCCATCGCGTACTCTCCACGCGGTATGTAAAATGCATGAAGTTTCACAGAGAACACCAACTCCGCTTCGACGCCAGCCTTCAGAGGACAGCTCAGCCCGTAGCCTTGGCAAACATCGTGGTTTATCGGCAAAGGAATCTTCGCACCACCCATCATTCCGTTGGCATAAATTTTTGCGGATGTTATCAATTCGCGCGGAATGAACTTCATTGTAAATGTCTCCTGTTTTCCTCGTCTGAAAACACAAGGATCTTGATCGCAGGGAGTTATATCCACGGAGCTGATTTCTGCACGCGTTTGCGAACCGCAGCTCTGGTATCTGATTCTCTTTGATGAAACTGCGCCAATGGTCAACAACATTACGGCAAAGAAAATGTTGGCATTCATAGTGATTGAGGCAGGTTTTTAGTCTCAACCGTCTGGTCGTCTCTCTGAAGCTTACTTCAGCAGCTGAACGAAAAATGCTTTGCCTAGCTGAATTTAATGGAAACTTTGAGGTTCGGTTCGGAAGTAGAAAAACTCGAAAGGAGATTACAAAACTATCACGTGGCATTCTCGACCAATAACTAGCAATCCAATGTGAAAAATGGTTCGACCTGTTTTGGTTTGGAGTCAATACTTCAAGATCGAAACATCAGAGACCTTTCGAACTGATGTTAAACTCTTGAATTGATGATGGAAAAGAAATTTGGTGAAAAAGTATTAGGTGGAATGAAAATTAGGGCTGAAACTTTTATATTACAAATACTGGTGTACTGATAAAATAGGTGCATGGCTTTAAATAGCGATGCCACGGCAAACAACCCAACTAAAAATTTCACGATGATAGTTGTAAGTAATTAATTATGCATTACTATCACAGAGCAGACCGATCGTTATCATAAATTTAATATTTCTTTGTTTACATACTTGAAGCGCAGCCAAAGCGAGCATTTTAACTACTTCCTTACGGAAAAGTCGATCATAAATCTGATAAATTATTGCTCCCTTATTTGGCAACGAAAGATAGACTGCTTTCAGCGCTTTGAGATATCTGCCGTTTGAATTACGAAACTGGAAACGTGTATTGTCTTGGCAGTGCCAACAACAGGCGAAACTGGAAAAATTAAAGGCTTGTTTTGAATTTAACAAGCCCGATTTGTAACTGGAAGTAACTGGAGTTGGTTTAGAGGGAAAAATACCATTCACTTTTAATAAATATTTGGACGACAAACGCGTCCACGCATCCCTGCCTGCTTTATCGGAAATTGTTTTCGTTTTCGTCTACTAGTGATCTTTAGTCTTTTCTAGGAATATTTTACAGATTCCGAAAAACTGTTGTAAGGCATACTATAGTTGCAGATTTATTTTGAAGACTTTCCATAATGACTATTAACCGAACTACACGCACCGACGAGAAAAATGGAAATTTTATCTGTGTCACATCCTAGACAGAAAACATATTTGTAATTTATTTAAGTCAACCATCGGAGAAGAGGGAAAATTATTTAATTTCCATATTGACCCGCAATGCGGGCTGTAAATGATCAATTGAAACAATACCCTTGGACAAGAGAATCTCTTGCCTTGGAATAACTCTCATAGAACAAGCCTCGATCCATTCCGCCTGAGCCCAAAGAAAATACTTTTTAATCGGACGTCTATTAGACTCGCCAACTATCAAAGGCGTGAGCCTTTAAGGTGCGTTCCTTTGAAGTGATCTGGATCAGGATCAGGGATCCAAGATCACTCGCATCATGGTGCATCAAAGGAACCGATGAATCCGTGACCAGAGCAGATTCATCGGTTCGAAGTTTGATGTACCCTGATCCGAGTGATCTTGGAGCGCTGATCTTGATCCCGACCACACAAACTTTATTGTTTTCGCACAAGCCATCGATCAATGGAAACGAAACAATATTTCAGAATTGAAACTGCACGAAAATTAAATGTTAAAGATTTACCAAGATTTGTCGTATATTGTCATATATCGATCGTTAGACGGGCACTACATATAGCCAATCAGATTGCACGATTACTTGATATTCACTTCTGAGTGGGTTAAGCTTATCGCTGACAGAACACCGCGACGGTGCGATCATTGCGATCCCGTGGCTTGCTAATGGAAAATTATCCGCCACGATGTTTTTGTTTTTGTTTTTTTTTTTTGTTCCATTTCCTCCTAGACGAAACGCGATATCATTTTGGCTTCAGGAGTAAACTATTAACACAGCACTTGGTGAAACCAGCTTAGAAGACACGACACAAGAGCAAATTGAAATACCCGGAGACTCCCATCAGGGAAAGGTCAGGGAAGCTTGTCGGAAAATTTTAATTGGATATCTTTAGTGTGTGTACTGAAACATTTGAACTACTCGCTTTCGTTTTCCTTGGATAAAGATCGTATATCAGTTGCGTTAGTTGTCCAGAGGTTACCACCACAGTGACTGCGCATGGGGAGAAAAATGTAAAACAGAACATGACGTAATAAAAGAACTAAGCAGGTCTTCATAAGTAGAAGTTTAAATTGACAAAACAATTTAGACTAATCTCCTGAGTCGGATACGTGGACAGATTATTGAGTGCCAAGCACCAATGAACACTTTCGATTTTGTTTTCCTTCGGGCTAAATTTAAAATCGCAAAACGGCTTTTTTCCCCACCCAGATAACTTATCAGAATCGTACAGATCCGAGACAACAATGCCAGTTGTTAGTGCTAAACTGGTTGCTTATGTCGACATCTGAAGCGACGCTCATTCAAAATCATTCTTCGACGCCGGCGATTTCCCTCATTTGCAAATTAATGTTGTCAGCGACAAAGCGTACACCAAGGAAAATTGAAATCGACAGCAATACCCCCACAGCTAACGAACACGACACTCCTTTCCATAACAAAAGTACTTGGAACCCCACCAACGACAGAGGACGAGCCCTAAACACCTTTTTAGACGCTGTTAAACTTGACATAACCACAGGTAAACCCAACACTATTCATGATAACCTTACTGCTACAGAACGACAAGCCATACGCCAACTTAAACAACGACAAGATATAATTATAAAACCGGCTGACAAAGGTTCTGGTACTGTTGTTATGGACAAAACTGGGTACATCGACGAATGCAACAGACAACTTACTGACACCAAATTCTACCAACGCTTAAACGAAGACATAACTGCCGACATACAAAAACGTGTCACCTTTTACGTTAACATAATGCATAAGGACAAACTCATAAACGACAAAACCAAACAATACCTTATACAGTCTGACGTTAAACCAGGCCAATTTTACATTCTACCCAAAATACATAAACCGGGTAATCCAGGACGCCCTATTGTTTCATCTAATAGCCATCCCACTGAACGCATATCCCACTTCGTTGACTACCACCTTCAACCTTTAGTTCATAAACTGCCATCCTTTGTTAATTGGTAATTTACCCGCTAATTCCTTACTAGTTACACTTGATGTTTCATCATTATATACTAATACCCCACATAATGAAGGTATTAATGCTTGTGAGCATTTTTTACGTACTTGCTCTCACAATACCATTCCTACTGGCACACTGTGTGACCTCATTCGCATGATTCTCACCATGAATAATTTCTCATTTAATGATAACCACTATCTTCAAATCCATAGCACCGCCATGGGTACTAAAATGGCCCCCTCTTATGCTAACCTTTTTCTAGGTTATTTCGAAGCCAACGCTTTGGAAAATGCCCCATTTCAACCCCACACGTGGCTACGATACATCGATGATATTTTTATGATCTGGACCGAAGGTCTAGACAACCTAAAAATTTTCATCGATTATCTTAACAACATTCACTCCACCATTAAATTCACCAGTTCACACTCTTCTACTAACGTACCTTTTCTTGACGTTAGTATCTCTTTGACTAACGACGGTAATATATCTACTGACCTCTACACCAAACCTACAGACAAACACCAACATCTACTCTATTCATCTTGTCATCCCTTACATACTAAAAAAGCCATTCCTTTCAGTCTAGCACTCCGCTTACGACGTATCTCACGGTTCTACCGATGCCACGTTTAATACTCGCGCGGCTCAACTTACCACTTACCTCCTTAAACGAGGTTACAACCGTAATTTCGTCACCAAACAAATACGACGAGCCGCCGACATCCCCCGCAGACTCTCGTTACAAACCAAAGACGTAAACAAACCTAAACGTATACCATTTATAACTACCTTCAATCCATCACTCCCTCACATCTCTAACATCATTAAAGAAACATTACAATTTGTTGCTCTCTTCTAACCGCTGCAAAAACGTTTTTCAGCATTTGCCTGTTGTGGCCTTCAGACGTTCCCCTAACCTTCGTGACTTACTAGTTACAGTTAAACTCTCTTCTAATTCTTCTAATCCCCAACTACCTTCTGGTTCTTTCCGTTGTGGCAAAAACTGTGTTACTTGTAACTACATTTCTCATGGACTTACTACATATACCTTCTTTTCTACCGGGGAAACGCGTGCCATAAAATCCAACCTGACCTGTGACACTAAAAACCTCATCTACATGATTCAATGTAACCGCTGTAATTTACAATACATAGGAGAGACGAAACGACGATTAAAAGACCGATTTAATGAACACCGCCGTACCATAGATAACCCTAACAACAAATCTAAACCTACTACAGCCGCCGAACATTTCCTATCCTCTCCTAACCACACTGCTAACAACATGCAATTAATCCCCATCGAAAAAACCGTTTCTAACCGAGACTCTATCCGTAAGGCCAGGGAAGCTTTTTTAATTCAAAAAGGCAGAACAATTGATCCTAATGGTCTGAACATCCGCGAAGAAACATATTAATTGTTTCCATTTGTTTTCTTTTATTATGTTCTTTTATCATGTTATTTTATTTTACCGTATGCTTATCTTCAATTTACACTATCAATTACTTTTGCGTATTTCCGGTATTACGTAAATATCGGCTACATAAAAACACGCACCAATATAAAATCTTCCATTGTACCTGAAGAAGGCTGGTTTGGCCAGCCGAAATATAGTACACCTTCAAAAAATCATTCAACGTTGTGTCGGTTTTTGCTTTTGTATTTTTCTGTAAAAAGACTGGACTGTACTTTGAATCCATTTAGTCTCGATCTCTCTCTCTCTCTGGAGAAAAACTCGCTAGATCTCAAGGCTATCAAAAGTTAAATGCAGAGAAGTAAATTTGTCTTTGTAATTGTTTAACACCACACTTGTTGATTTCAGAAACATTTCCTGAAAGTTCAGGGGAAAGAGCATGCGCCCCACCCTTACGCCTGCCCCGATTGTGCTCGTACAATGCTGGAAAGCTGCCCACTGGAATGCCAAAAAGTTGCCAAATTGCCAGAAATTCGAAAAGTTGCTACCTAACATTCAAAAGTTGCTTCCTAAATTTCTTGATATTTTAGGTCAAGAAAAACAGCTTGAAACTTAGCTTTAGGGTTGCTCGCAAATATGGGCGAAATTTAAGAACACTCTTAGGTCTAACGGAACAAAATACACGGTTCATTTGATGTCCTGCCGAACGTATGTGTTCAAGCTTCAAAAAGCTGCTAAACATTCAAGAAATTTGCATAAATTGAATTTTTCTACGAAACCGTTGACTTTTTCGTGCTTGATACGTGCTCTAAAACGATATTTTGCTCAAAAGTTGCTCAGAAAGGCAAAACCTGCAGGAAGTTGCCAGAACCGCAAAAAGTTGCTCCAAACGCCAAAACGTTTCTCAAAAGTTGCTAAGCACAATAGGGATAGGCCTACCCCCTCCCACCCTTATTAGCTCACGCTTTAGCACTGCCGACCTATCAAGTGTAGAAAAATCCAGTTTGAAGGCTTGGTATCAGTTTACGGCTTGATTCAGCAAAGGCTATGGATTTTCAGCAGAAATGGAAACTTACAGATCGGTTTGTTTGAATTTTCAGCCTGCTGTTATGATGTCCTTCAGCTTCCTTCCCAAGTTAGGGAGGGCTAAGAGCGCCCTTGCGATCTTAGTTGAATTGGAATCAATCGCACATTTTTACGTCTGAATAAAATTTTAAGATGCCTGGAGTCTGTCACTGCTCGAAGTACTGAGATTATGAATATGATTTCGGACAACGACACATGTCAAACAAAAGCTGATCAAACCCGAGATAAATATATTGATTTCTTACAACAGATGTGCACAATAAACTTGAGAACGATATCAAAGGAAATTGAGTCGACTAGAACTTGCTTTCAATTCTCATCGCCATCACGGCGCCATAGCAAACAGCTCGTTCAAATGATTAGCTATTAATGGTCATTCATTTGCAGTTCTAGTAAGCAGCTTTATGACAGCCGACCCCAGAGAACTACTAGTATCAAAAGACTAAAGAGACAGAGTTCCCTCTCGCAAAGTCTCTCTCGTATGGCCCTAAATTGGACAAACATTTTAATATGAGATTTTAACATGTTTAACGAATTAGTAAACAAACTGCGAGTCTTTACGGTCTGTAACATGTTTACTCAGTTTCCCATTCCATTCTAATTCTATCTGCCTCTTTAAAGTGTGTCAAGCGCTTAAAGAACACGTTTTTGGCGAACGTGTATAGCTCTATGTCCAGCGAGTTCAAGGTCTCTATTTGACTCAACACAGAACTGTCTAATATTGGCAATATATTTCCCGCTCGAGTTTCGTCCTCGGGCAACTGAGCAAACGGAGTCACGAATTTCAACCCAAATGTCTTCTCAAAGAGATACTGGCTCGCCTCTTGATATTCAGTCAGGCCAAAGAAGGGCATTCTTTGCAGATTTCTCTTGGCGCTTTCAAGCATGAGTCTTCCTCGTTCGGTTGGCGACATTCCACTTGTATTGTAACAGTTTACCAGCCGTAGATCAGCCAGCATTCTGGTTTGGCGATTGAAAGCTAGATTCCAAGGGCACCCTAGAAATTCGTCGAGAGTGACGTCGCTGAGATCTGCTCTAGTGAAGCACTGCGGAAGTTCTTCTTGAGTTGGCGATCGACCATTACAGCGAAGAGAAGAAGCTCTCCACATCTCACCTACGTTCCGAACGAAGGCGAATTCGCTCAAAAACCTTGAAACGGCTTCTCGGACTATCGTAATGTACACGAACTTTCGCCTATTAAAGTTTCGCCCCTCTCGTTTGTTCATGTATTTTGGAACGCATTCATGGTGCTCCGTCCAGTCGGCATGCAAACCACAAGGCCAACCTAAATGATGCCGAGAAAACAGCCAAATCCTTTTCGAGCCTGGACGAAAACAGTGACAAACCTTTCTTTCTTTAGTCTTCTGTTTAGCTGCGTGTTTACGGAGGTCGTGTGACCCTTTCCTTGAACATACACACGGCCTTTTTAAGTCCAAGTTGCTCACAAGTTGAGCACCGAATTTCGATCCTCCTGTTTTTTGAATGTGTAAGAAAACCATTACTTCAGTCCCTCGCATGTCGAACTTGTGATCTCGCACCACCATGTCCATTTCGGTTGTATTCGCGAATGAAATTTTACGAACAGGAAAAAGTCTTGGCACTTGTAAAACTGTGACAGCCATCAAAACGACAGACCCCGTCGTAACAAGAAGAATTGCAGCGAAAGCGTTCTTCAAATTCAATCCACCACAATACTTTACGACCATAATTATATAAACGCATTGATTTCCCGTTTCAAAAAGAAGTAGCCTTGTTTCGTAAGCTTATATGCCTTTTGACCTTTACGAAAGCTCGCGGCGATTAGCAAAACTAATCATGACGAGTGGCACAATCATGAAGTTTGA
Organism: Orbicella faveolata; assembly: GCF_042242905.1. Classification (NCBI taxonomy): domain Eukaryota; kingdom Metazoa; phylum Cnidaria; class Anthozoa; order Scleractinia; family Merulinidae; genus Orbicella; species Orbicella faveolata. The sequence continues at coordinate 22,189,387 of NW_028301564.1, read as the reverse complement.
AATTTGACACTAACTTTTAGCACGATTTCTCTGCTTGGCATGCTTTTCATTACGGAACAACAAATGTGGTCACGCAAACTTCAATTTCGCTATTATGGCGTTGAAAAAAAACACAAAAATACTACTTACAATGCACAAAACGCAGGTGGCGATTTTTCCGCTGACGAATAACAGCTTTCAGTGGGTTTTATTTCTCGTCTTCCGTAAAAAGGAGAGGCACAATCTTGGCGCGTCTGACTTCCGGTCCGCATAGTGTGCTTGTCAAAACACAAAAAAATTGAATGGTTCTCTAAATAGCTGTAGTTCCTGTTTTGAGTGTACCGATCTCTGTTACACGCCTATCGATTTCCTAGAGGCATTTTCAACTGACTTGGAAAAGCATCTGCCACCTGTCAAATAAAGTCTATCTGATAAAATTGAATCTGCTTTCAACTCGATAGTTCTCGAAACCAATTAGCCGCGCGACCGCAAAAATTAAAAGCCGTGCCCGATGTATCGGATATCATTGAACACGATCACGTTTGCAGCTGTTGGTTTTAATAAAAAAAATACGTGAAATTTTTATATAAAACCCAGATAATACGGACACCACATAGACACGGAAGAGCGTTCGTATTAGCGGCTCTGGGGCCCGTTTCTCGAAGGTCCCGAAACGCTTTCGCATCCGCAAAATCTCAAACCTTATAATTATTGATCTGCTTTATTCACGTATCCTTTTAAAATATGAACAAAGATTCCCTTCATACAAGAAGTTTCAGGCGTAAACACCTCTCTGTTTTTAGATACAGATTAATTGAAAATGGCTTTGCGGACCCGAAAAGGTTGCGGGGCTTTGGAGAAATGGTCCCCTGGTGACCGGCTGGCGACCGTATCAAGCGAGCACGCCCGACGTCAGAGACACTCGTTGTAAATAATGGAGAAGAGAACTAAATTTGGAAGTTAAAGAACGTCTTAACTGTTACTTGCAGTCTACAAAGTAATAATGAAAATAAATCTGTGACTTTCTTTAAATCGCATATAATTAATCCTGTAGAAAGCTTATCTTCATTTTCGAAAAGGTTACAATATGAGGTACATCTGAGTACATAATTGCGGCCGCATAAAACCGGTGTCCGGAAGGGCTTTCATTTACGATAAGGTTACAATAAGTATATAGCTGCGACATACTGAACCATACGAGACTATATAACCAGCGTCCGGAAAGCGAGGTTAACCTTTGAATGAAAGCGTATATCGTTTGGGTCGGAAAAAAAGCGTCCGTCGTCTTTTCTGTCAAAGCTGGTATGGTACCGGATATTTGTGCTTTTTTAATCCCTTTATGAAACGTCAAAGATACCCGGAAATAACGAAAGAGAATCTAAAGAATTGCCGTCGTACGAATTCTATGGAAGGTCCAGCAAGGTTTTGGCCAGACGACGATCGAATAGTATCCCATGATGCATCTGGTTTAGACTTATATTATCACTGCGTACGTGACGTCATCATTCATTCCACGCTCTCAGGATGAAGCCATGGCGTGCTTTCACACTTGTGTGGGATTACGTGGCTTCTGCTTTTAAGAGTACCGAGTTAGTTTATGTTCAATGCGTTTCAAAGGAGAATTTTGCCGTTACAGTGAAAGGTTTTACTTGTGTTTCGTTGGTCTGTCGAGAAATACATATAAGCTATGTGGAAAGCATAGACGAACGAAGAAGAGCTCTCGTTCGTGTGGTTGTTGTGAATTCGCCTACGGACGAATTATTCGCTGGGGTAAGAAGCCCTGTGCTGATACGAATAAGTTACAACAGGTACATTCTCCGAAGTTCAGAAGGTTTTCTGATTTTTCTTTTGACATTTCTTGTTCGCTTCTTAGCAGGCTTGTTCCGTGTTGTGCCGTTTGCTGCATGACATCTCTTGATTACGGCTCCATTAACTATTGAAATTTACGAAGTTAAACACTCCGTTATTAAGGCTAGTTATCACTGCTGAACATTTTGCAGTTTCGGAAAGAATAGCAAACAAAACACCTTCGAAAATAATCATTTTGACTCTAAAAGATGACCAAGCTCGGGAATAAAGCGCCAAACGAACTGAGACTTTTAAAAGCAGACATTCACACACGCAACACTGGTAATTGCACTGATATGTTACGAAATTTCAGTCCAGTTCGATCGCTTGAAAGGTCATAAAAATGTGGGTACTCCTCGGTACTTCTTTGCCAAAAATCATCATTATGTCTATATTTTGTGGCGTGATGCCCAAAAATCGAAGACATCAACATACTGTGCCAAGAAAAGCGAATATTCACGACCTTGTTACGGGTCGACGAACACTTTGTGATGCGAATAGTCACATAACACGATCAATGACAAGAATACTATAATAAGGCCGCGCTCTTAAACATTTGCAAATCATTATAATCGCGTCAAAGATTTAAATAATGCACTTTTCTAACCTTTTACTGCAATAAAAATAAGAAATAGACGCGGAGAAAACCACGTTATTCCACGCTGAAATCCATGATAACTTCGATGTTGCGTCACGTACGTAGCAAATTGCATCATGGGATACTATTCGATCGTCGTCTGGATTTTGGCTTAGAGAGCTCCCTCATCCACGGCTTCTGTTTTCTCTTAGCAAAAAGAAGATTAAAAAGATATCGAGACTAATATTTTATCCCATAAAAGTATTGTCAAATACTTGTGGAAAATAGTTCAGTTCGTGGCAAGTATGACGCGGCGTTTTGTCTCGGCCAAGACCCTTCAGAGAGTTATAGAGTTTCACAACAAACTCGTTGAGCATCGCGCTCAATTCAAGTCGACCCGTTGAAAAATCCAACTGAAGATGTTAGGGCTATAGCATCTTGTAAGATTTCATCCCCAAATAAAATTTTGCTTCGTGTGACTCTAGACGTTAAAATAAACAATTAACTTTATCTCCGTCTATTGATTTTCCATACAAATCGAAAGACAACCAGAAATTGGTCTACGTTCACATGCTATAACCCAAAGGAAATCCATGTTGATACGTGGAAACCTTCCATTTTTTTCCCATAAAAATCTCCCTTTGCGTCAAAATTTCTCACGTTCATTGCATCCTGCCCGATTGTGTCGCTTATTCCATATAAAAGCGACAAAACACTGTTAAGTTCACGTCCGCAATCTCAAACCTCTGCCACCAAGCCTCCACGTCACGCGTTTCACACTTTTGTGGCGAGCAAGTGAAGAGCGCGAGCTAAGGAACTTGGTACCAGGCAGTCTGGCACCTCGCACGATTTTTTTTTCTCTAAACTGAATTATAAAATGTACAAATGTGGGGCTTGGGGGTTAAATTGCCTACAAATAATTATAAATAAATAACTCAGTGTCGCCCAAACCGCAAAATGGAGGTTAATCCCAAGCAAATCCGAGCGGAACTAAGCGCAAGCAAACCGGAGACGAGTGTTAACCATGGTTCAGGTCCTTGTTATGTATAGTTCTCGACTGAGGGCAGATTACTTATACTGTTAGGTGACTGCCATTAAAATCACTTAATTCCTGTATCATGAAAATAAACTTTTTGAGACTGCTTAAGTGTATCTTCAATTACAATTTATGTCAAATTTGCTTTTTATCCTTGGTCTCAAGTACTCAGGGACTTGCAAACAAAATTCAGGGACTGCTTATAAAAATTCAAAGGCTGTTCAAGTAGAAAACTACAAATTTACAAGACTTTTCAACGACAAAATTTCAAGGACTCGACTAGGATTTGAAGGCAATTTTTCAAGGCCTCCTCAAGGTCTACGCGAACCCCGTGAAATCAAAATGGCGGACCGCGGGCTCAGGCTCTGTCGCTTCTGGCGTTTTCGGCTAAGAATACTAACAACAGCACCAGTTACAATATTGCAGGCTTCTTTTTATTCCTTGGTGATTCGTAATAGTGGTATCCAATATAAATACTGCAAACGTCGCATTTCCATATAACTTTGGACGGTCTCTATACTAAAAAAAGGTCACAATTATTTTTAAATCTGAAATTTCACTTCGTATAAAGTTCGCCTGTGTTGAAAGAGCGATAGAGGATGGGCAAAACCATGGCGGCATTGCGGCTCGGTGGTGTAAAAGCCTGGCTTTTCCACTTGCCTTGAAAAAATAAACGTAAGTGGCTTATTATTTAGTAACGATAAAACTCTCTAACACGACGAGCACACCGCGACACTGTATGACTATAATTACAACTACTACAACAATCTTCAACGTTATCCGCCAGCAGACAAAATGCAAACCAGCCCGCCATGTTGTTCGGCCGACAACACATTATACATGAAAACGACATAAAAGCTTTCTAGGAAGTGAAAAGGAAAAAAAAACAAAAACGCCACCATGGCTGTCTGCTTGCTTTTGTCTTTTGTTTTCCTTGGGAATAATTTATGCTACTTCTCTCAACGTCGCACCATACTACTTGTATTTCCCGCCACGACCCCCGCTGTCCCGACGCCCGCCCGATCGCCCGCTAGATCCAGACCCTGCGTTTGCATTGCCAGTATTCGCTCCAAATCCTCCGCGGTTACCCGCCCGAGATCCTCCAGCGCCTCCTCGGCCAGCTTGTCCACCGCCTCCACTGCCACCCCCACGCGCGTTTCCACGCGCACCTCCGCCACCACCACCACCTCGACGATTTCCACCTCCACCGCGGCCGACTGCTCCGCTAGGCTTCTTCTCTTCAATGTTGATTTCATGGTCACCAATTTTGATTGGCTTAAAATAAAATGAATAGTAGTGGACTTAAATACAGAAAATTGTCGTGTAAAACTTTGATGTTCGTTGGTTTTACCATTCTTCCACTCCCTCTACCACTATATTTTGACATAAAGGAAATCTCAGTAAGTCCTTGTTTTCTTATCTTAGGAGTCCCTTGATACGGGCAGCACAGCGTGCAAAAAGAAGTCTTGTAAATTTTCTAATCGGACTAGTGATTTCCGTCAGAAAATTTTTCAGGAAAATCACGTGACAGAAGTACCGTAAGAGATGAACTTTTCGGGCGCTAGTGAGAATAGTTTTGGGACTAGTAAATCATAGTTCTCCCGAAAATGTTTTTTTTTTCTTTGCACCGTGGCAGCTTTGTATTGCCCATGGATAACAGTGATCAATCATCTAGCTTCTCCTCACAATAGCAATACACTGTCAAGCAGAAAGGTGGCGAGAATATGGAAAATCATCAACTATAGGATACATTTACAAGATACTTTTGGACTGTCTTCAGCCCTCTACTAATTGGGGACACTTTCAGCTTAAGCTTAGCAAGGTATACTTCCGCAATTGTTCAATTATCGCTCATATTTTTGTTTTCAGGATTTAAATATTTATACTCACTCTGTTGTTTAGAATTTGTTCCACTGGGTCAGAGCTGTTAAAGATCACAAATCCAAAGTTCTGATGAAAACCAAAAAAAGAAAAAAAGAAAAAGAATTTTAAAGGTAATGTCATCAAAAGGAAGTTACATCTGTGCAAACAGTTGCTTCATGCTTCAGAAACTAAGACACATGTTGATGAATGCAAGTCATGGTGTCATAGGCCTGCCAGTACGGCCACAAAATAGCTCCTGACCTTTAATAGACTGACCATATTCATATTCTCGCTTTTGGACTGGAACTAGCTTGCAACTGAGGCTAATGCAGAGAGTCTTTTCAAATGCAAATGGTATTGATCTCTTCTTAACCCTTTGAATACCAACTACGCCTATATGCGTAATTAATGGTCGTGCTACCACTTGTCACGTCATCAATTTAAATGTCATCAGATATTCTTGATAAGCAGATAGTAGAGCTAGGCTAGCCCTTTCCAATGGTCAGGTTTAGATATCGACGACATTCCGACGTCGCAAATCGAAAAACAACGTTATCAGTTTTGGTGCAAAAACGGTGGTAAAATGGTCCACAACGGCTATGATTGATCAAGGTCCATTTCTAGGCTTCGCCCTTAATTAACATCCAACTTTTCACTGCAGCCAGAAAGAACATACAATGCAAAAGGTAGCCAGTGTAAAAGGGCCGAGAAAAACAGAAAGGAAAGGGCCAACAAACAAAATTGAGAACGGTTAATGGCAAAAAAAAAAAAAAAAGGAGTCCAAATTTTGGCTTATGCGCATGCCCGTAATTGAAGTTTTGCTCAATTTTGTACCTAATACTCGAAAAATCTCTCCTTTTAGTGAAAAAAAAAAGCTTTTTTTAGCAAAAGTTAGGCTTATTTAGCGTCATGGCAGCTAAAAAACCTGACTAAACGGTTAAAAACGGTATTTTTTGGCGAAAGTTTGGTATTCAAAGGGTTAATGATATTCCCCCGCATGAACCTCCATTGCAAGCTAGTTCCAGTACAATATCGAGAATACGAAAATTGAATGAGCTGATATTCACAATGAAGGGGAAAAAAATAAAGCTGAAATATAACAGAACTTCCTACCTTGGGATTGAGCCTGATTTCCAGTATTGTTCCATACTCTGAAAAGCAGCAAATGACAAAAAGGACAACATCAGAATTAATAAACTCTACTTTTTGTTTTTACTGCAAAGCATTTTCTAATGTTACTTACTACAAAACACATTTCGCACTTCATCATCCTTGACTCCAGGAGGCAAATTACCAATAAACACCTGATGATTATCAGGTGCATTCCGTGCCGTCAGTCTTGCCTCTCTACTGCTCATTCCTCCACGGGTTTCCTTGGAGGGGCGGGCAGGGGCAGCCTGGGGTCTAGGTGGTGGTGGTAAGACAGCCTGAGCAGGAGACTGGAGACAAAGAGCAAATAAAGTAATTTAAAACAAATGCAGTAAACAAGTACCCAAGTGTTTATTTTGCTTTGTTTTGTTTCTGTGTGTGATAGTTTGTATTAGACTGTTCGCAGCCTCTTTATTTTGCAACGCATTCAAAAGAAAAAGCGAATGAAGTGATTACAAGCTCGAAGAACGAGGGGTGGGGCTGGGGAGGTGAGTGACACAAGCTAAACAAATATTCTGCTCATTCCCCACCCCCTACCCTGTGAAGTATCCCATTTTACGCTGAAGTCTAGTTCTCTCGTGATTCAATCTGTGCGTTCAATAAAAATAAGGGAAATAAAGGGCTGTGAACAGCCTACGTTTGTATACCTTTCCAAATTTTGCCTATGTTCTGCAGCCATTGAAAAGAGAAAAGTTCTCTCACGCAGGTTTGAAAGGTACATGTAAGCCTCCCACCACAGACAAATTCTCCATGTAACACTCACCTGTTGTGTCTGTCTCACAGGGCGTGAGTTTGTAGCTGGAGCAGAGTTAGATTGACCTGATGGTGCACGAGATGCAGCAAGGGCAGCCCAGGTCTTTGGCTTCTCTGGTACTGCAAGAAAATTGCACAACTTTATTTACTAGGTAAACTCAATCTAAAGCAACACAGAAAACCACATCATATGAATTAAGAGGCTGATGTTTGGTCCAGCAAGAAAGACTGATATAACTGTTGTTTACAGTGAGGGCAACAGGGCGCCCTTGAGTGGTAAGAAAAAAGCTTCAAGTGTGGTACCTGATTCAACAGGCTCACCAGAGACATCCTCTAAAGGTGCCTCTAGTTCAGGCCCTGGCTCTTCAGGCTCCTCCTCCTCTTCGACATCTTCCTGCTCTTCTTCATAAGGAGCCTCAGCAGGTTGTCCATCAGTAAGTGGAGAAACAGCTTCCTCCTCCTCCACTGGTTGAGTGACTTGTATTTCTTTGGCAGATTCATGATGAGGAATCTGAAGCAATCATAGTCAGAATGATGTGAACAATATAATATTAAATTTGGACATTTGACTCATTTCACAAAATACATGTAGCTATCAACTTTAATTTTTAAAGTTGCAACCTTTTGTTGTATACATGTAATTAATAGCCCTCCAGGATTATTTCCTGGAAAAAAAATTTTGCTGAACAAACACTTTGGAGGATTCTCTATTGAAATGAGTGGTTTGAGCTTTCCAAAAAAAGCGTACTACTTTCAAGTGTTGGAAAATGTTCTTGAAAGCATTCTCAGCATTCAAACATGACCAGACACCTGAGCCCTTAAAAAGAGCTACTAGAATGACCAGCATTATTTCAGGGTTGACTTATTTCAATTACATTAAGCAAGATTAAAATACTAGCCACATTACCTGTGGCTGCTTGTCAATGACGACTTCTTGCAGTTCTAGTGATTCTTCTTCATTGCCATCATCTTCATCGACCAGTGGCTCTTGGTTCATCAAACTTCCAGGACTACAACATATAAATAGCAGGATAGACATTACAGTAAGGTAAAGGTAAAGTCTGCATGCAAGCCAAGTGGCCCATCAGGCCGGAGCTTATCCCAGTTTCTGTAGCATGAAGCGACTAGGAGTATTTCTACTCCCCCCTGGATGGGATGCTAGTTCATCGCAGGGTTACCCCCAACATTAAGTTCGCCGGTACCCATTTATACACCTGGGTGGAGAGAGGCACTTTAGAGTAAAGTGTCTTCCCAAGAACACAACACAATGTCCCCGGCCAGGGCTCGAACCCGGACTGCACGATCTGGAGACGAACGCACTAACCATGAGGCCACCGCGCCTCCCACAAGACATTACAGTGGAGCCCCAATAATAACGTCACAAAAAGCTATGAAAATTAAGCTTTATTAACTGGGTGGGCATAGTAATGGGGTAGAGGCAGATTTCACTGAGTGATGTCTTAACATATGTATCAAAATTGCACTTCTGAACAATTGTTATTAAATATCCAGACTGTAGATATAATTACCCCCCAGCACTAAGTTCGCCGGTACCCATTTATACACCTGGGTGGAGAGAGGCACTGTGAGAGTAAAGTGTCTTCCCAAGAACACAACACAATGTCCCCGGCCAGGGCTCGAACCCGGACCGCACGATCCGGAGACGAACGCACTAACCATGAGGCCACCGCACCTCCCACAAGACATTACAGTGGAGCCCCATTAATAACATCACAAAAAGCTATGAAAATTGAGCTTTATTAACTGGGTGGGCATAGTAATGGGGTAGAGGCAGATTTCACTGAGTGATGTCTTAACATATGTATCAAAATTGCACTTCTGAACAATTGTTATTAAATATCCAGACTGTAGATATAATTACCTCCCAGCACTAAGTTTGCCGGTACCCATTTATACACCTGGGTAGAGAGAGGTACTGTGAGAGTAAAGTGTCTTGCCCAAGTATGTAACACAATGTCCCCAGCAGAGTAAATAAATTGAAAAAAAAAAAAAAACAATGTCCCAGCGGCCAGGGCTTGAACCCGGACCGCTCGATTTGGAGACGAGGACACTAACCATGAGGCCACCGTGTCTCCCATGGACTAGCATCCCATCCAGGGGGTAGTAGAAATACTCCTAGTTGCTTCATGCTACAGAAACCGGGATAAGCTCCGGCCTGATGGGCCACTTGGCTCGTATACAGACTTAACCCTTTTACCTTTTCAGTAGCATGACATGTAAACTATGAAACTTTGAATTCTCTGACTTCTTGATGTAAGTTTTTCTCGCTCTAGAATTCAAACACAACATAAGTAATCACCCATTAGTTTGTCCCTGATCTGCATAATACAGATTATCACTGGCACTGTCTGGAGCAATGTGTTGCTCCTCGTTAGACTGGTCATAGCTGCTGACACTGTTGTTTACTGGCACTTGCTGGGAAAGTTCCTCTTCACCTTCAGAATCTACAAAAGAAAGGTTAAAAAAAGTATAAGCCAGTTTTCTCAAGCCAAAACAAAGGTGCAAGAAATTAAATCAAGTGTTGCAAAAGTATGCACAAGAGCCTTGATGTGCTTTCCTCTGTTACAGTACTCAAGAGGTGACAGAAGCAATCAAGTTAAATGGAGAAAAATATGTGAATGTGTGGCTAAATGTACTGCTTTTGTCTATGCTTCTCTTGTTCTTTCATAACTACCTTGTATATGCTTTGTGATTAAACAAAAGGTAGTAATAATAAATTTGTTATAAACTGATGGCATCTCCTTACCAACAGTCCCATCAGCTGGCTCGTCACTTGTCTCCTCTGAAAACACTTCATCTTGATAACGGAATATGTCATTATGAACGTAATACTTTCTTGGACCCTAATTAACAAGAATATCGCATTAATAAACTTAGCACTGGTAGCAGCTTACAATGTAACAATAACTGGAACCATGGTTCACACACCCTTGGTAAATTGTGGTCATTGAAATTGAAAGTCAACAGAGATTAGTAACTACCTCGCCAGGAGCCAAGACAAAGGTCTGCATAAACCTCCTCATGGGCTGTCCATTATTGGATAGTTCACCAGACACCTGAAACAAAAGGAACCCGACAAAAATATAGAATTTTCTTCTTACAAAACCCTTTTGATCTTAGGACAGCTGAAATTATGAATTAGAAGAATCACAAAAGTTTTTGGATGAGATGTACATTGTAGACCTGTTGCAAAATGTTTAACAACTGTCCTGACACAACAAAATTTAGCTTACTGGCCCGGGTTGTTCAAAAGGTGAATAAGGCTATTGCCAGGTGGATAAATCACTATCCACTGTAGTGGAAAGCATGGTAAAGTTCTGTCCACACTTATCTGCAGGATAGAGTTTTATTCCATGGATAACTTTATCCATCTTTCAAACAACTCGAGCCTCATACAATTGCACTTATCAACTTATTAACTATTGAGCTTGGGAAAAATTCAGTTAGCTTTGTTACCATATTTTTTCCCTAGAGATCTGTAACGAGACTACAGAATATTTTGAATTCATTCTTTTGACACATCAGAATCCAGATTCAGTGTGAATTCTATTTACATAGACATGTACTGTATGTATTTACCTGCACTACCACTCCTCCACCAACAGTGGAGTGACTGTCTACTTGTCTGATCTTCGTGTGGCAGTCATGAAAATTGAGTTCTTTGATCTTGGTGTAGATTGCCTGTGGGGAAAATACTCACTGTAAACAGACGGTTCACTCAAAGAACATACAGAATGCAGAAGGTTACAAGTACCAGGTAAAGTTCAGGAGTTTCATGCCCCAGGTGTATTGAGAATTAACATTTGAAGAAGCTAGTAATAAAAGGGGATAAGTGACGATTTTGGTTGCTTTTCTTTTTTCTTGCTCCAAATTAGCTGAATTTTTGCATGTGGTCTTCAATGTAATAGAAAAACGTGTTCCTGTATTTTTGCCGCTGGTTTTTGCTTCGCTTTATAAAGACGCCGCTAGGAAAACCTAGTGGTTTTTTGCATACGCAATATCCTGAAAACGAAGCAAGGTTTAGCACAAAAACTACGGGACATTGCTAAACATACCTAAACAAAACTCTATGCGAAATTTGGAGCGTTTTCGACAAAGTTCACTTTTGATTAAAATACCTAATGCCCTTTTCCCGCCGAGGCTGCAAATAAACGAAGCCGGGCCTTTGTTATGATAAACAGAGCTGATCCTTTGTTATAATAACCAAGCCAAGCCTTTGTTATAAGTCGAAGTCTCGCCTCGGTTTATCATAACAAAGGATCGGCCCGCCGCGACCGCAGGGACTTTGATCTCACTTAGAAAGCAGCAAAATGTCAATTTCACGCAACGTATAAGCTCAAAAATGTTGATTTTAGGTCAAAAAAGGTTTAAATGTTGATTTCACGTTAACGCGTGACGGCAAGGATGTTGGTTTCACTTAGAAACCAGCAAAATGTCAATTTAACGCAGCGCATAAGCTCAATGATGTTTATTTCAGGTCTAAGTAGGTTGAAATGTTGATTTCACGTTAACGCATGACGGCAAGGAGGTTGATTTCTCTTAGAAACCAGCAAAATGTCAATTCCACGCAACGTATAAGCTCAAAAATGTTGATTTCAGGTCAAAAAAAGGTGTAAATAAAAATAAAACAAAACAAATAAACATTTCAATAAACACTTTTTCAAATACGGCAAGGTCTTCAATGGCTAAAAAATCACGAGATAAAACATAGTTTTCGACAAACGCGATCGTAGCTTTATGTCACGCACCGCCATAACTTCCAAGTTCAAAATGCGCTGGTACCTCTTATGCCTGATGAGGACAACAACTTTGGCGGCTGTTTAGTTTTGGATTTAAGAATTTGATGACTCCACGTGAAAACGCTCTATAAATAGGGCTGACAGATTAACAGATTAACCCTTCTGCGCAACGTACGGGTCTCCATACATCTGCATGTCCCCTGATCCCAGAAGCTCAAAACACTACAAATCATGCCGATTTGAAATAAAATCAACGCAAACTGGATCACAGATCTGTTACAATCGATCGCCACTAGCTGGCCATTATTATGTTTAAATCTAGTTACCAGTTCGAGAAACGTCCGCAGAACGTAATCGCAATGCATGCCGGGAAGGGTCTTTACACCTCGTGCGCGGGAAGACATGGCGGTCGATACAAGACAAATTTTATCACTCTAAAACCAGTTCTCGCTTTCCAAACTTTGACGCTAGCAATGCTTGGCAAATGGGCCACAACTCACCAGAGGGTATTTTTCTTGGGCAAGAACTGCTCTTGGACTTTGCTACCTGGCTCGATCTGACTTCGAACGCCGATAACACGATTACGGAATATCAGCTGCCTTCGAAGTTTCAGAACACATTTTGATTCTTTAAAACGTGCTGATGACTTACGGGTTTATCGAGGCTTTATGATGCCTCTCAACCACCAGGTAGGCACACAAGGTACTTTAAAACAATGCTTAAGATATTAGTTGACAGAGCTCTAATGCGGCACATCTCTTTTTTGTTTGATGGCATTTCGTTTGACGCTCGATCGATTCACGTGTTGTGTTCACGTCACAATAACCGGTGTAAACAATCCGTTCCCAGATTTCCGCTCTATATGCTGTGGGATTTGGTTTTGACTTCATACACTATAAACAGTCTGCCTGTTTGCTGTTCAACAAATAAACTCCTAAAGACATGGCTAGGAAAAGCCAAGTTTTTTGCCTACGTTTTAACTCGAAAACAAAGCAAAAACCAGCGACAAAAATACAGAACCACATTTTTCTATTACATTGAAGACCACATGCAAAACTTCAGCTAATTTGGAGCAAGAAAAAAGAAAAGCAACCAAAATCGTCACTTATCCCCTTTTATGACTAGCTTCTTCATTTATAATAATTTGTCACTAAAAACTTTCACTTTCTTTTGAGAACTAAGTATTTATGTTTTTCTATTTCAATTCAAAGGCCTTAGTTGTTTTTGCCTCTAGTTAAGGCCTTTACTGTCACTTGCATCTAAGCGTGAACACGTGATGCTGAAACATGCTCTAATTGGATGTCAAACGTGGCATGATTCGTTATCAAACATTTAGAGTTTATCCGACCATAATGCGAAAATGTTCACTCAAAACTTTTCACTTTGAAAACTCAAAATGTTCACCATCAACAAATACTATAAAAGTACTAGAAGTAAAACCAATTTTCGTGAAAGGCGTATGCATATTGACACAGGTTAGGGTCAATTTCTCTGAAGAAGTCTTCAATGTCCGATCTTTCTGCCATTTCATGTGCTGAACGTTTAGCGCGAAAAGTTCGTGTTACGGTCTGCTAAACTTCAAATGTTTGATGACCAATCATGCCATGTTTGACACCCAATTAGAGCATGTTTCTATTGCAACTTTTGACAAGGGTAAAAAAAGCTTTCATATTAATCTGGTGTCATCGTAAGGTTCATTAGGGTTCTTGGCCTTAGAGTGAAAACTAACGTCAGCACTTACTAAAACACAGTCTGTGAAATACAAGTCAAGATATCAGTTAGTTATCTTCTTATCAGTATGGCCCAGCTTTGATTGTAACCCTAAATGGGAAGAAAGGTAATGGTAGGGTGCCAGAGTGTTGTTTTTTTAACGTCTAAGAAACTAGAAGTATTTCTACTCCCCCCTGAATGGGATGTCTGTCCATCACAGGGTTTATTCTCCACCCTTCTACACTGAAATTTGCTAGTACCCATCTATACATCTGGGTGGAGAGAGGCACTGAGAGAGTAAAGTGTCTTGGTCAACAACATGATGCAATAACCTTGGTCATAGTATCACGACATACAGTTTTCTTGTTTCTTGCTGAGCTCCAATGTTTACTCCACTGTACTTGTAATGTACACTGGGTGTGCTTATAAAACATTACTTTCTTCCCTTTCCAAAATCGCCTTAAAAAATGCCAGGGGCAGCTTACAAAAACCAATTACAAAATAGCCCAAAGAAAATATGTACACTGATTGGTTTAAAATGGTGTTTCTTTAACTCGATAGAGAAACAGAACTAGCATGAGTTGTTGAAGTAATGATGGTGCGAGCAAAGAGAATTTATATTCTGATGATCAAAGTAAACCAGTTGTTTTCTTTTTTCACTGCAAAATTTTCTTAACAAAACAAAAACACATGTTCTCTGTGTTTCTATTGAGGAATAGGGCGCGATCCATTCAACCAAGATTTGTGGAAATTTTGGTCTAAAATTGAATGGATTGGGTCGCTCCAACCAGAAAAGTTTCAAAAAAATCGGTCCACCCTGAGGTGGATCACTTTTCTTGGTTGGACTGGTCTGATTGAAATGGACCGTTCCACTTGACCATTCTGACCCATTCTAAATCCCAGTACCTCGATGGTCTGTATTTTCCATGTACAACAGGGGGGGAAACACTTATCAGTGCAGCTTTTATGGATTGTTAACAGCGGATCTATCGGTGTTACTCATACATCCATGTGCAGTTACAACAGGTCTGTAGCTGCTCTGCAAGCCAAGTGTAGGTTTTGGCTGTTAACCGCTCTTAAAGACAACTTACATGTATTTCCCGAGAGAATTTGGAACATTCTTTTCGTCATTCAAAACTGATGTTTGAACTCATATGGCAAATATCTGGGAACAGTCTGCCCAAAATAACCCATTATACTGGTTAAATTACTACACATGAAACAGCTCATACTATCATTGATTAATGATATCACCATCAAAATCGTCATCTAGCTCTAATACGAGTAACAGTGATCCAGCATCCTCCATTTTAAATGAGTTTTGTGAGTGGAATGGAATGAGGACCGTTCAGACCCATTGCGATCCATTTGACACCAAGAAATTTTCGAACCTCAGCCTGGAAATTTTTACTGAACGCCCATGGAAACACTCATGGACATCTAGGAGAACTCTCAAAACTGTGGAAACACTCGCCTGTCGGCTCATTCCTTCAGCACTTCTCATTCTCCCAAACTTCCACTTGTGTTGCTATAACTCGATAGGAACACAGCACATGTCTTCTATTTCTTAACTACATTTTGCAGCGTGGGAAATCTTCTTACCTCTTGACCAATCACAGGGGGTTCAGTAGGGCCATTCTCTGCCCTCCCATGGAGAAACCAGGATTGTTTTGTGTAAAACCTGCAAATAACCAAGAATATCAGTTGATACAGCTGTCATAACAACAACAGCTGTACATGCAGCTCTACATGCAGCTCTACATCTGTTGTTGCCAAGCAAAGGAGAACAAGAAGATCTTTTAGATCTTATAACCGCGCTTTTAAAATTTAACTGTTTGCTTAGCACTACCGTCGGAATGTAGTGCACATTTCAAAGCAGTCATTGATGATTCTTTTCTTACTGTAGACATCACATCACTTGATCAACACAAACTGTATTATTGCACCATCAGTGGTAGCCATTGACAGATCTCCGATGACGTAATGGTCCTAATCTAGAACTTTCTTCGGGATATGTATGGTCATGAACGATATGAACCACACGATAATAACACTATTAACAACAGCTTTCTTTCTTTAAAGACATGATTAAATTTGATTGGTGTTTTCCACGAGTAAAGGGCTAGCAAAGTAGTCACGTAATTTAATAATGAAACTCTATCCCGACCGATGTATCGATTTTGGTCACTCCAGTGGCTACAGATTGAAAACGTGACAGGAAATTGGCGTTACTTTCGATTCTCACCAAATTTGGACAGTGGGATGATCTCATCATTAGCCAATTACAGACCATTTTTCAGCTCTTTTCGTCACATCCTCCCCCCTCGGGAGAATTTGTCAAGTTAGCCAATTTAGTATGCAAGCCACCGTAACGGTGGTCGCTGTCGGCGAAATGTTTATTTGCTCAAAATTGGGGCAAAATCTTTCGGAGATGGAAGTCAGGACATTTGTAAGGATACAGAAAGTAATATGGGACCAGTTGGTGGCTTCTAAGGCTGAATTTATCCAGGAGTAAGCTGTATTTTCGTTTTCGTGCGAAAGCCACGCGGTGAAATATTATCGGTTTGTTCTGCTGTCTTGTTCTGTTTTTTCTCTTGGTCATTTTTGTAGCCCGCCGAGGCCATTCTTTCGTCTAAATGAGTTGAAAAAAGTTCGAAAAAGATGTCCCCATTCAAGTTTAAGCTCTCAGGCGATAATTCTGGAGTTTTTTGGCCGAAACGTCGGCTTTGTTATGTTCGTGTTTTTCGGTTGCTATGGGCGACCGTTGCTCCCTTTGTTAAGTCAAGTCTGGGGAGTGAGGTCACAAAAAAATTCTAATTAATTCTGGTTTTGTTCGATTTCGCTGAAATTTTAGCATGATAAAGCTGGATTGTTAAGGAATAGATTTACCTTCTGCCGATGTGTGGTAGCTATTAACGCTAAAGTGATACATCGCTTCGATGTCAGGGTTTTGAAGAAATTTTTTTGCAACGTGTAGGTTCGGCGTGATTTTGTAATCTGAGATTTCTGTTGACCCTGAGGAAACAAGGTTTGGCGAGTAAACATTACAGGTTGCGTAATTCAAAGTTGGCCGAGTGGAGATCTGCGTCTGGCCTCCGACAAAAAAAAAATAAAAAAAAAATAAACCAAGGGTAGAACATGAACCGCGCTCGGCCCATGGCCGCGCGGTTAAAAAACAAAAACATTTCTAAACCTAGCATCTTCAGTGCACTGGTCAGATACTACCACAAGGTTTTTTGTGTGGGATACCTGTGCAGTGCTGGAAATAATTTTTCTTCTTTAACAGGACATGTGTCCTTTCAAATCTTCATTTTGGTCGGATATCTTATCAATTTGACCGGACACTAATTTGCATAATTGATTAGCATAATTAATTAGCATAATAAAATTTATTGGCATACTGTAAAGATTTTCAATACAAATCGTTCAACACTGCGTTTAAATTTGATTTATTTATCATTTATGATGATTATATGACTTAGTCTACAAGATGACTGCATGGATCTCTCCTGGTTATCTCCTGATTATATGTTCTTCAAGAAAACCTAGTTTCCTACTGAATTTTACCATTAAAGGGACACAGTCAGCTTTAGGACTGCACTGACCTGGACACTTCTTTTCTCACTTTGAAAAAAGTTCACCTCAACCTGAAATCAAAGTACATCTAGAAATCCGCTTCAATCTTTGCAGTGTTTTTCTTGATTTTCAATCGTTCACTGAAAAACCTGTTTTTGAGTGTGCTTTTCCTCAATCCTTTGATATTATTTTTATCACATTTGGTTAAAAACAGTATGGATCGCATCTATTTGATAGGCAAATTAGCTATGAAATGGTATCTAATGTGCATATGCACCAGCTGACTGTGTGCCTTTAAAGCAGGAGCCCATCACTAGGAGTGTACAACTACCCCAATTATTCCTGTCCCGGCGGTTTCACAGACCCATCTATTTTTATTTTGAATTTACCACGAATTCAGCCCCCCCCCCCCCCCCCCCCAGGAACCTCAGTGACCAATCACAAGCATGGACTTTATAGTTTCACCAAAAGATTAGGTCGACATGTCCACCTGAGGCCGCCATTTTTCTCCTTACTGATTTGTGCTCATATAGACCGGAACTGACCTTTCTTGTGGGAAAAGAAACCTAAAAATAGACCGTTCTGTAAAAATACCATGACATAGGCTTAGTATGGGAGTTGCAGGCTCCTAGTGATGGGCTCCTGACCAAAGTTGACTCAAGGGTACAAACATGAAGTGCTAACAGCATATCGCAATGCACATAGTGCATAATAGGGTGATTTCTGAAGAGTATTTTATTTGGCAAGTACAAGATAAACACTTCTGCTTTATGATATGGCTTTTCCGTTCTCTGTATGTGTGTTTGTGTCTGTGTGTGTGTGTGTGTGAATGAAATCGTGTCCTGTTTTTTTTTTTTTTTTCATATATTCTGTAACTTTACTGCAATATTTTTTCTGCTTGGCCCAGCCACTCGATTAGCCTTAGCTATTTCTAAGTGGCTGTGCTCTGTTTTTCATTGTTATTTTTTTACATTGCATGTATTTATTTTTATTGTAAAATTTTTCTGGGCACGAAATAAAGATTGTTGTTGTTGTTGTAAGCCCAAAATGGGCTCCTGGATATGGCTCAAACTGTCAGAGGCAAGGGCCTAAAATTAAAAAAAAATCTTGAGTTGCCATTTGGCAACTAAGTGATAACAATCAAGCAGGAATTTTACTCAGATAAGGACTCAATGCTTAAAGTCTGTAAAGAAAAAATTTCCAAGACTCTTTTGGCTGCTAATTTTGTATACGTAGCTAATGTAATGTCTGTGAAGGATTCATGCATTTCAAGAGACAAAATCGGTAGGCATACATGACGTACTCAATGCTCAAGGGTTTGCAATGCATTATAGGACGATTTCAAACACGAGCACCCATTTGCAAGTTTTCTGATGTGAGGGAATCCTTTACAGCAAAGCAAACGGATAGATTGCTTTCTTTTCTTATGTTGAATGTTGAATTCTTTTATTATGTTGAATGTTATAGAAGCAAAGGTCTTTCACTATGTAGTTCTGGAAGGACATAATGTCTGAGAAAATAACCGTTATTGATCATCAACACAGAGAAATGAAGTCGCCATTATGGTAGCCTTTGAATGCAGACGTATTTTTGGCTGTCGACCAGAATTTTTGGCCGCCAAAGATAAAAATTTCAGCCGCAGTAGCAACCGTACTGGTCGCAATATCAAGCCTTTTAACAATGTATCTAACCAAATTTTATGGATGGACAATAACTTGGTGTTTATAAAATGTTCGGACATCGTGTCTGATCATACTGTGAAATTGGCCGGCCATATTCAAAATTTGGTTGGACAATGTGCGATGACCAACTGTTATTCCAGCCCTGCTGTGGTATCCCACACTGTTGTCATTGGCTCATGTTCATTAATGCAAATGAGGTATTTCACAAACGTACCCTTTGGGTACCAATTTTTCTTAAAGTAAAGACCTCCCACAAGTACATGAAGTGGGCCCCTGAAAGTAGGGATAGAATTTCAAGGAAGGAGCAACCTCAAATATGATGTAACTTGTTATTTCCATTGCCTCCCATAACCACTGATACAAAATGATTTAGATGATCCTTTATACAAACACTGTATATATGTACATGTAATTATGTTTAACATTTTAGATTATGAGCTGGAGATTTCAAATGAGTGATACTTTAACGAAGGTGCAGCCCAAATCAACTATCATGCATAGAAATTGACAGCACATAATCTAATTATTGTTTTTAATTAACACAAGTCTACTAGTCATTCAAAACTTAAACTAAATCCTCTTCACAGACACTTCAAAAGGGCTAATTGAAGAGTAATCCCACCATGCTAAATAAGCGCAACAACATCCACCATATGTTTGTACATTTAGGTAGCTGTTAGTTGTACAGCCAGTGTCTAACACCCCTTAAAGTAACTAAAGCAAAAACTTACTTGGACGCAAAATGGCTTTCAAATTTGAGACCAGCCATTTATAATCATTGCAATGCTCCTCAAAAAATATATTTCATCACCCTCTCCTTCAAAAAATCTCACTAAAAGGACCTTATACACCCTTGTGCAATTACTATTATAACAATAATATTATTATTATACCTGTGAATCTGCACAGGTTCTTGATTCAGGAGGGTGTAATACTGCCGGACAAATTCTCGTCCAACACATTGAGGGGATGGCACCGTCACCATCTCTTACTGAAAGGAAAGAAATAAAAACAACAACTTTAAAACTGAGTCAGAATAAATGGCAAGCCAAGTTCAAGGCTACACATAAGTTAAAAGAACTATAAAACTCATACAGTATACAACATGATTAAGGTAATAACTAACAAATACAGAGCATACTGATCTGTAAATTGGTATGAAATGGGTATCAAAAATCCATGTTGCCTATGAACTGAATACGTCCCCCTCTTTTTTTTTCTTCAATTGATACATGTACTAGCAAACACAGTAGCCAAGTTCTTTGCATCAGTAGTTCTTATCCCATGTTTTTAGGGTGCATTTCTTTGGAAAAATACATGATTGGATTCTTGACTGGAAAAATCGGATTTTGACTTACTTTGCTACAAAGATGAATCCAAGATCACTTGGATCAATATGTGCAAGGATTCTTCCATTCCTTTGATGCACCATGATCTGGGTGATCTTGGATTAATCTGTTAAGTAAAGAAACACAAAATCCATTTATGGATTTAAGAATCCAATCTTGTGTTTTTTTTAATGAAAAGCACCCTTGTACATCAATTACATTACAAGTTTTGGCTAACAGTTGTTGTTCTTTCATTCGTTTTTTAATAAAAATCTGAGACAAAAACATTATCATCCACACATGTCAATAAAAGCTAAAGGTTCATTTGGAACCAAAATTCAATGCAAACAATACGGTAGTCTGAAAATGATCCTTGCAGTCTGTTGGAACAATATTGCATGTAGTGTAGTAGCAAAACCATTCCTTTAGTTTGCAGATATTCTAATATGGAAGATTTACCTCAAATGCACAACTAAGAGATGTGGAATACATATATTTTGCCCATCGATTTTAGAGATGTATCAACTAAATGATATTATCTGCTCTTCAATTGACCAGGTGTCAAGAGACTCATAACTGGACAGCTGATAATAACCTTGCACTTCAAGGTTTTCTCTCATTTTACCTCACACAATTAGATTCAATTTGATGTTATTGCTTGAAGTCAAATTCACAATAAATGAGAATCAACACTAAACTAAAAACACACTACACTTTGTCAGCTAACATAGCAGATATTTCTTTAACTTTATGACTGTTTCAGCAAGATGATAGGAAAATATTGTTAAAAAAATCGGCGTAATTATCGATGAAAAACATCTTCAATGTCCTGTAACCTTTTCTTGTTGCTAATGGATACCAGCTGTCTTGTTCGCTGCACATTCGAAAAAAAGAGCTTTCGTCTTTTAGTGCTACAACTAGGATAATATCTAATTTCGAGCCTCTTGTATAAACACGGCTTAGATGAATGCACCGGTCAAAATGTAAGCTTACAAGGAATTTTGTCCATAAATTGCCCATAGCGAAACACCCAATTTCGCACAAAATGAGCACTTTATCAATTATTTTCCTGCATGAAATGATTTTTTTCAAGCGTGAAATGAAATAATATATGGAGCCAAGGATAACAACCGGCAGTTTGAGATTTTTAAGAGAAAAAAACTGAAGTTACGAACCAAATCGACAGCATTTGGGGGACTCAAAACCTCGTCCCAACAAGAAAATTAAAACTTTCTATGCGAAGGGATCGACGAGTATATTTAAAAACGTGGCAGAGAAAGCAAAGTGACTAATAAATGTCCCTTTTCAGCAGTAACTGTAATAATCAGAACAGAATTGAAAGACCCTGCCCTGACTAACGAATGGCGCGGTTCACACACCACGCGTCGCTACACTACATGAAAGCTTCTTGCAAATTAGGTCATTAAAACACACTTGCCTTTGCAAATCCCTGTAATCAGAAAAATATACTTTTATCTGGCATCTCTCTTTCCAAATGACCAAATCGCAAGGCTATTCCATGGGGCAAACGGGCGATTTTCCTCTTCTTTCGAACCAAATTTTCATGCTCCTCCAACAAAAATCACATGCTCGCAGTCACTGCGCAACTAGGTCCAGTCTCCCCTGATCGCCTCAAAATTCAAAGTGAGGCTAAAGCCTCGGTTCGGTATCTTTTTATCATTGTGAAACGGGTTGTGAGTTGAGCTGAGCTGGGCCAGGCTGGTAGAAAGACTGACTGAAGGCAACACTCGTTGGCCTCTGATTTTGGGAGGGGGATCGAGGGGGTATGTGCTCAACCTCTGGTTCCACACGTTCCTTCCCGTTACCAATGAAAATTATTTGTGATGACAAGAAATCCATCAATCTATGGGTGGGAATACTCTACACCTCCCACTTGAGTGACATATCTGCCAGTAAGAAAAAAATCACCCTCGTTCCCAGGGCCTTTTCCCTGGCTTGGCTTAAGCGTGCCCCAAAGCAAGGGTAAAGGCCTTGGGAACGAGGCTGGAGAAAAATGGACAAAAATAATAAACAGATTTCGCCAAGCTTACAAGCAGAACCCTGGTTGCAATAAGTCAGCCACAAAGGGAAAAAAGTTATTCGTTTTCCACCCAGTGCCTGGGCAGCGGTCAATTTCAAAAACACACACGACCTCGATGAGCTCTAAACCTGGTCCCGCGATATGGTCACGTGACACTGGTCAGTGGATACCTTGTTTTGACAGCTGTCAATTGTTCATAGCATGGATGTTCAATATCAAAGATGTACCTATGGTAATGGTGCTACTCTTTTATTTCTTCAGGTTTGGGGCTCAGCTCGCGCTTGTGCAGTGCAAGTGGCGTACGGATGAACGTACGTACAGTCACGTGACGACCAAACTTTTTTTAGATCAATGGGTTACCAATGGGGCTCCCCTCAAGCGCTTTCGGTGTGCAGGAGCTCCGTTATGAAAAAAGTAAAGAGAATTCTGTTACTGATCTAATAGCCATGCATTTTCTGATAATGCGGAAAATTCGTTACAGCAGAAACAGTCCCCTGTAGTTGATTTCATTTTTTCACTTGAAAAAGCATAGAGCAATCACAATAAGAGACAAATGCTTCTCACACTTCAGAAAATTGGACATTAGGGCTTCTCAATTGATAGCAACATAAATTTATTTATTAAGAAAAATCAATGGTTATTATCTCCTAGGATCATTCCAATACACTATGATGGAAACTAGTAATTCCCTGTGAAGATCCTGCTCCCAGGCATGCATTTTTCTGGAGCGAACAAGGAAAAAGAACGTGAAAAAAAAAACAAAACAAAACAAGTCTGGAGGTCAGCGTAACAAGGACTGCAGCAGATAGTGTCAGATGACAGAAAATGAGACTCAATGGCCCATCAAGATGAATGCAAAGAACTGTAGATGCCCTATGGTACAAAGAGGAGTGAGGGGGTTTACAAACAAATAAGAAGTATAAAATCCCATAATCCTTTGGGCATGAAATGTTATCATATTAAATGGGGTGGACATAAGATAATGACAGACAAATCATTACTGCATCCCAGAACAAGTAACTGTAAGAATAAGTTGGCTGTTAATGACTGGCTGGATGCGAGGAAGGATCACACTGTACTTTATGATTAAATTTTCAGCTTGATGGCAATAAGTCGAAGAGGTCACAAACGATGAAAAGAACATGCTCATTCAATATGCTTTGTTTATATCCTCTAGACCTCACTGAAGGCCTGAAGAACCAGGCCCAGAAAGTCTTTGTTGCATGTACCTTGCGTCTCATGTTGCCTCATTTGAACCATGTTGTGTTTTCTAAAATGACTTGCCTGGCTGACGAGTTTAGAAAAACCTAATGTGAAACTCTGCTTTCAACATTTTCTACACTCTCCATGTAAATATTAATCACTCATTCTATGTGTTTTCCTACGTATTGTTAGTGTCACATCAATTAACTAAGAGATTTACATGTAACTTTTCAATCTTGGAAACACAATGGAAAACAAGACAGCTTTTTATTTTCCAGCAGGTCTACAGAAGACACTCAAGGCAATTTCTCACAAAAACTGCATTATCTTTACATGGGTGAACTAATCTATAGCACAATAATTTTAAATAATCACACCCACAACTGAAAAAAACCCAAGACAAGACAGGAACCACAAAGAACCAAGGTGTGTCTTGTTACTAAATTTAACATGTCAACAGTATTGTAAATGTACAATATATGCAATGAACTGATGTTTCACAAATTTACGCACAATAACACAAACTGCTTTCAGAATAACTTCTCGCTTGCAAATAACTGGAATATTAACCAAGTACTTGGGATTATTGACATAGTTATTGAAAGCCTTAAACTTGAAAAAAAATCAAATAAAACATTCACATTTTCACACCATGTACAATCACCCATCCACAAAAAATCACCATCTTACTGTTGCAAACTTCACAAATGCAAAAAAGTTGCACACTTTAATATTCAAACTAGGAAAAAGAAGAGACACTATTTTTAAAAACATTATGTGGCTGCTCTGCGATGATACTCTGGTGTTGCAGTCTCGTAGTCAGTTGTAAACAAGCTATCTGCATTCTTAGACAGATAATCTAAAAAGTCTTGAATGTGCGTCACCACAAATTGCACACTCTTCTCGTCCAAACTTGAGAATGACAGAGCATTGCCTAGTTTTACAAAAAGTCTCAGCAAATGTTCTGCTCCATATAAATGAGACATAGGAAGGTTTGTGTGTTCAGATAGCACGTCACCATACTGAGTCCTTTCAAACTTGTAAAGTAACTGTGTTCCCAACATAACATTAAAATATTCTTGAATACCATTTGCTACTTCTTGGACAACTCCAGGTTTCAACCCATCATCAGGATTAGCAGTTCGTGATTTTATATACTCGTCCAGAATCTCTTTTACATTCTTTTTCCTCGGAACGGGAACAAGTTGTTTTTGGCGTGTGACAAGATCCCAATCATCTATGAGCCAATGTTTGAGATCATCTGGAATAGTTATTTTGACATCAACACGTGATGTGAAGTTCTCATCACTTTCTATAGGATTAGCTATTCTGGATCTCTTTTTCCTAACCGGACCAGGAGTCTCCACCACTGGTTCACGTTTTAACGGTTTGTCATTTTCCCCTACTGCTTTATCAGTACGCTTTCTTGATTTCTTGCTTTTCCTGCAACAAGAAACAAATAAACTTCTCTTAAATCATTATCATAAAGAAAAACAATGACAAAATTAATCTTATTCAATACTATAACAATAAAATGCATTTCCCCACCTTTTCAATTTATCTTTTTGAGAACAGAGTAACATTTGAGAGTAACATTTAAACTTTATTTTCTATACAGTGCAAGGTGGTTAAAGGACAGCTATAATAACAAAATAAAATAGTATTTTTGAAAAGACAGATGAGATTATGCGAGTAGTGAAACAAGAGTAAAGATAAAAAAAAGAATAAGCATTTTGTATTATGAATGCTGAACTACTCTCGGTAAACAGTCAACTTTCTGATGATTCACTGGTACTAAATAATATATATTATATATCACAAAACTTACAATACTAACCAATCATACATAATGTTAGTATTGTAAGTTTTGTTATTATCGTTAAATTGTAAGTTACGTTGACATTGTAAGTAGTAGGTAATTTTTGTATGTAATGTAATGTAAGATATTGCGATGAAAAAAAAAAAATATATATATATATATCATTACAATACATTAGATAGAGGAACAATGAAAATAAAAGTTTTTTCTTTATGACCCTGGCCAGAATTCAACCTTACAATAAAGCTGTGCTTTATTTTTGAAGCTTGCTTGTACAGATTTAATTTCTTGTTTACCAGGTAATGTACAGCTTTGCCCACATGCCTTATACCACAATGATATAGGAAGTCCTGAGGTACAGCTGAACAATAAAAATCATTCTGAATGAAAACAAGCATGGACATTTGCCTGTATACATTATCTGTTTTGAGAAGCTTGGATGCTCCAGGAAAACTGTTTTCTTCTCAGAATAAATGATTCCCAACAAAAAAATCTGCGCACATTTTGGCAACAAAGACGCATTATCCTTAAAATATTTTCAAAGATTGTTTTGGGGTGACCTCTTTCCCAAGCTGTTAAATGCCAAAATAATTTTCTGTTGGCATTTAAAAATGTTGCTTGCCTGTTTAAAATATTCAGCACTGTTCAATTTTTACAACCATTTATTACATAACTTAAAATGACACGGAATGTGGGGACAAAGAAATAATGCAAATTTCAAAAAGTGGGGAATGTAAGTTAGTTGACATCATCAATATTTCCCAGTTTTGCCTGTATCACATAATGTGTTTCGATCAACCATGTATAAGGAGACATAACAATTATTATCATTGAAAAAAGAAGTACAAGTACAAACATCCAGTGACATTATATTGGTATTCTAGGAAACTGGTCAAACTGGTTGAACAGGCTGGCTGTAGTCCCTAATAGTTCTCCTGACTGTAATTTAATTCAAAACACAGTTCAAAGTCTGGTTTTCACGACAGAGAAACTGCAAATAATTAATTCCTTACCAGACATTTTAGTGCATACTGCTGTTGCACATTTTTACTTGCCAGTTACATTTTACATTGCTCTGTAAGTTTGCTAATTACAAGTAGGCTGTGTTACTATACACTTACAAGATTACATAATCTTTGTTGTTCATGTTTATGAATGCACTTTGAAATCTTAAAGCTCCTCATACATATTTTGTTCATAAAAGTGGAGGTACGTGTAAAAAGAACCTGAGATTTGCATAAAAAAGAATTCATAATCATCCTGAAACTTTCTTTAGTTCTGAATGTAATATTGTCAGCAATGCTTTTGTCACATTTGTAAAAAAAATTGTATCCATGTATGAGCGATATGATTCATGTATAGCATTTTGGTGAACTGATAAAATCTTTTTTCAAGATGCAAACTAGTTAAACATCCACGCTTCATGTTACTGTGGTTAAAGGAAAAGTTGGTGCAAAGTTTCTAGTAGAAGAATCATTTTGTTATCATGCAATAATTCACACTGTTGCATTGCTTCCATTGACATGGCTGTGAGATGCAACAACCCAGATGGAACAAAAGTAATTAAAATGGATCAGTATTACTTGTGAAGCTTCAGAAGTATAGAACTCAATATATGTCAGCTTAGATTATCTTTGGACCTTGGACTACAACCAAGCTGTTCATCTTCAAAAACTGTCTTGAACATTACTATGTCATTACTATAAAAAAACCCTGGCTTCCTTGACAAATATTTACTTTCTTATACCTGCTAACAGCACAATTTGTCCTACTGTGACTCAAATTTAAGAAACAGTATTTCATGTAGTTGCAGCAAAAATGTTATTGCTTCAAGTATATGTAAGCTTTAGCTTCAGCTCAAGAACTCAACTTATAAAAATTATAAGTTTGTGTTACTTTAAAACGTGTCCAAAACAAATTAAATTGAATATTTACGATCGAATCATGCAATGTCATATCTGGACTTTACTTTCTGCAGCTTTCTACTAAGCAAAGTGCGATGGTCAACAGCGATCATTTGCTTTGAATAAGCCGAACATCACTAGAAACAGAAAGGGTAGTTCGACAAGGTCAAACATATATTGCCTAAAGCACGTGGTCTCAACTAGCTCGAACTTTAAAGTTCTTGGCAAGCTTCGATCGGATTAAACTTGAAAAGCCTCTCAGACTAGAAATTTTCAAAGAAAAAAAGCGATACATACAAGTTTTGTTCTCTAAGTTCTCTCTGTTTCTGTAGATTAGCCTCGTTGAATTTAAGCACCCTGTTTTCCGGAACCCATTCGTCCCAGTTTTTGTTCCAGCCGTTGTAATGAATGAGATATCTTGTGACTTTGTCCTTCATCTGTCCTTTCATACACTTTGCTTCGTAGATCAGAGGACCGTGGTAACACAGAATACGTTCACCTTCACCAAATTTCAACTTGGGAGGCATTTTTAGAGCGAATTTGCTGACACACAACTCAAATCCCAACGCAGTTCGAGAGCGAACTGAATATGCCGATTTGTCGAGGGCGAAAAACGTGGTACAATAGTCGAGGATTAATGTATCGCGATGTCTGATTGGTGAAAAGGAATAGAAGCTTGTTTAAAATTGACCAATCAACATTAGTCTTACTTAAGCTAAAGTTTTTCCCGCCATTCAATTCGCACTGCCCGAACGAACTTCCGGCAAATGGAGGTTAATGGCGGTCTTCCGTTTGTGGACTTTCTACAGAGTATTTTTGGGGTTATGTTTTGCGTTAGCGGTCCTTCTGTTATTTACAGAGTTTCTCTTTGGCTTCGAAAATTACGAAGCTCGCAATGAGGACAGTCTTGTGGCTGTCGACGATATTCAATGGACGGAAAACGACGAGAGAATCAAGAAAGGGGATGATAAAATATTTAATTTCCTGGAAGTGGACGAAAATTGGAAAGAACGGTATTCCGAAGGTGGGAGAAGCGTCGTGACTTAATGATGTATTCAGGCTTATAGTGTTGCAGATCACAAAACTCAAAGTGATTCGATCTAGTCGAGGTATAAATGCTAAAATGCGGAGTTCCCCCTTCCCGGGAGGCTTTTTGTTTTGAAACCCTCTACCTCTCTGTAATTCTCTCTTGAGCTTCATAATCTTTAACCATTTTGGCATTTTAGACTCCCTCCGCCACTCAAGAGTATATGGATAATTTGAAGAATTGTACTTAAAGAGGACACATAAGAGACATTAGAGTGTCACACCTCTGAATGCGAGGCCTGCAGGCTCAAGGTTAGATTATAAGTCATATCCCTCTCCAATCATGTAGTGCTTTTCTGATTGCCTTTGATCATTCTTTCAGAAGAAATTTATTATGATGAAGTTGAACATGTCTTGAAGAATCTCCGAAAGCCTGCAGCATATGCTGCAAAGTACAAATTACCCATAATTCTTTGGTGGACTACATTTACCGGTGGGAATGACATCAAGAAGTGCAAACTTGGTGAATGCTATTTCACAGAGGCTCGCAAATTTCAGACCCATCCAAGGACTAAGGCTTTTATGTTCTACGGGACATCCTTTACAGCAAATGATTTGCCTCTTCCAAGATTTGGTAAGCTACTCAGATCATAATACAACATGTTTGTGACACAGCTAGATGGAAACAAGAGAGTTACCTTGTTACTGAGACCTGAGTTTATACAAAGGACTTAACTGAGAGTTGCAATCTCGAAAAAGAAATTTCCCTAGGACACGTAATTGAAAACTACTCTATTGGTGGTGATTACTCATCTCAATCAATCCAATCAATCAATCAATCAATCAGTCAGTCATTCATTCATTCAGTAAGTCAATCAATCAATCAAGCAAGCAGTCAGTCAGTCAATCAATCAATCAATCAATCAGGCAATGATGATGTCAATACAAAGCAGAATTGACCCCTTTGCCTAATTGTGTGTTAAAGTGCTGATAACTACAATAATAGTTAATAATTTGTTGGAAAATGTCCAGGCTGTCTCGGACCTATAGCTTGTGATAATTTTTCAATAAGTAATTAAAAGTGGTCTAATTATTTGTGTTTCCCCTATTGCTTTTCTATATTCAGGGCACCACGAGTGGGCATTGATCCATGAAGAATCACCCAAGAACAATCCCATTCTACATCATCAAACCACAATTGAACTCTTCAACCATACCGCTACATTCCGTAGGTCATCCGACTACCCTTTGGTCACTCAAATGCTTTTATCTTTAGCTGAATTACTGAAAAAGCCAAGATATGAAATCCATGAAAAGGGGACTAGTGGTCTTGCATCAGTAGTGTACGTGCAGAGTGGATGTAATCCACCCTCAGACAGAGATGAGTACATTGCTGAGTTAATGAAATATATAAAAGTTGACTCTTATGGGGCTTGCCTGCATAATAAAGATCTTCCTGAAGAATTCAAGAACCCTTTAACCATGGATGATAAAGGGTTCCATGATATCATTGCAAAATACAAGTTTACATTGTCTTTTGAGAATGCAATATGTGAAGATTACATAACGGAGAAGCTGTGGAGACCGCTTGTGTTGGGTTCTGTTCCCATTTACAAAGGATCGCCGACAGTTCAAGACTGGATGCCTAATAATCATTCTGTTATCCTTGTGGACGATTTTGAAAGCCCAAAGGTATTGGCTGATTTTATCAAAAAGCTGGATGAAAATGATGACGAATATGCTAAGTACTTAGAATTTAAAGATAAAGGTGTTACTAATGAGAGGCTGTTAAAGTTTATGAAAAATCGCCCATGGGGAACTTCATTTGAGGAACAAAACTTCGTGACAGGATTTGAGTGTCTTGTTTGTGACAGAATTCATGAAAATTTGAAGCGCAAGGCATCAGGACTTGTAGAAAATGAGTATGTTGCTTCTCAAGAACATTATGGCTGTCCAAGGCCAGATAATTACAATTTTCCTCATTCAACCAATGTTGATATTGAAGGAGAAAGAGAATTTTGGTGGCAAGAGTATGATCAAAGTGTTATAGAATCAAAGAAACTTAATCAGCATGTCTATTCAAACTGGTACTTTTAACTCCTTTTATTAACATCTTTGAAAATTTAATTTAAATGTTTGTAAATTTTAGTCACATTTCATTAATATATGCAATGTTAAAAGAATTTTACATAAGGGCTAGTCAAAGGGGGTAGTGTTGACTTACCTTTATAATTTTGCAAATATTTTGTATAAAAGTAAAACAAAAAACAATAAACTATGATAAATATTGTACATTGCTATCAATACGAAAGTTAGCAAAAGCTAGGAAAGGGGGGATATTGTTGGCATGTATGTACATGTACCATATGTTAAATTACTACCAAGGAATTGAACTTTGTAAAACATTTATTGGTAATTCTCTTCATTTGCATCCTTTTTTAAAGCCTTCCCAAGAAGTTTTGACCAAACCTTAGAAATGAGATGAGGTTCTAATTCAACCTCAAGTGTTTTAATTCATTGATAGTTCATGGGAGCGGAGAGATTCTTAACTGCTTATAATTATTATAGAAATGATTACCCTGACAATCTTGGTATTTTAATATTAATTTTAATTATGTAGATTTAGCCAAGCCTAAAAGTTAAAGCAGAGCTCCCGGGCTTGGGTGTTCAAAGCCCAATTAAACTAACCCAGAATATGTGAGAATTTTGATTTGAGTTCTGTAACTTTGTGGTGAGGTTTTCTTTTTGTATTGTTTGGCCTTCTGTTTTAAGTTTGAATAATCTTACATGTCACTAAACAGAAGCAGTGAGAAACATTTGTATACAAGAAAGAATTATACTTTGGTTAATCCTGGGTTAGCATTAATCAGCTTCTGTACAACCCAGCCCTGATTACAACAAGTTAACCTGACATGAGCCTGCGATCCGATCAAAAACCAGTACTTGACCAGCAGAACTTTAAAAAAAAACATGTGACCTCAATGAGCTCTAAACCTCAGTCCACAATATGGTAATGTGATACTGGTAAGCGGATACATCGTTTTGACAAGTGCCAACTGACCATAACGTGGATGTCCAATATCAAAAATGTACACACGTAAACCAAGGCTGCATGACTTGGTATTAGCTGGCTGACCGCCATGTTGTGCAACATTGTTGTCATCGTTGTCATTTATTGCCCGCAATCCATGCAACTAGCCATGTTGACCATGAAAGAAAGAGTTGTATGGTTTTCTATTTCTATGCATACATGTGGCTCTGTTCTTATAGTTAATCATGGTGCTCCGCTATAATAATATTTAGTATTTTTACAATCAGTGTCATAGGCCTGCAATATGTGCTTCTTCGTGCATTGTGGACCCATATGATGACTCACTTGGCTTAACCCATTGACTCCCGTGCCACCCGTAACCACCCATGAGCATTGGCCTTTATCCTACTTCTGACGTTGTCATCTTTTACCAAAATTGGCATCATCTATACTGAAGTTCTGCAGGAGGAAAAGATCTTTCCAATGACACCCAGATCAGAGTGATTGGCTCAATGGAGCCTAAAATATGCACAAAAATGTTCAGAAATTTGAGTGAAAAACTCACAGCAAAATTTCCTGCGACAACACTTAGCTACTCCATGGTAAAAATGGCCTGTCTCGATGATGATTTTTCAGCAATTTTTAAACTGGAATCAAGCAGAGTAAAAGGTTGATCACTGCAGCAAAAAGATAAGAAAAGGAGTAAAAGGAAAGGCGAAAAAAAAAAAAAAGAAAATTAGAAGAAGCCTAAAGCTGTAGGTCAGTTTCTCCAAATTTTGATTTCGGCCCATGCCCATGCAAAAATGTTGCAAAACCCGATGCTAGTGGAAAGAACGGCATGCTGTCACGTTGGGAATGTCTTTTTGAATAGATTGGAGCTAATTTGGCCCATATCTCAGCTGAAAATCTCCAAAATGTCCAAAACATGCATTTTTGGCAGAAAGTTCTGGGAGTCAATGGGGGGCATAGGTCCTTAAGGAGGTCTCTCCATCCCTCTCTGTGTTGTGACTGCCAGCTGTTCCCTGGCCTCCCTCTCTTCAGCTTCCTATGATACTATCTTACAATGCTCAAATAGGAACAATGCAGCTGGCTTTTTGCACCCATTGCAGGCCTATATGATTGGTGAGCTCCATGAACCACGTGCACACAGGGCTATTTAGTTCTTATCTCTTCACATGCTTTGTAGTCTTATATGAACTAGCACTTGTGAGTTTAATGCAAAGATACTTTTAGAGTGCCATAAAGCTGTCAGTAGCTCTTCCCACATAATGCAGGTAGGTCTATAGAAAGTGATGCTAGCCAACAACATATTGCTGAGCTTCATAGGCATGTGATACATACAGAGCAATAAGTGTTCAACTAATTTTCCAGTATTATTTTTACAAAGAGCAAAGAAAGGTTTACTTTAGTAACTGATGGCAGGGAATAAAGAGAGCCACCAAAGTGTTCTTTGTTAAGACTTCTTTTTCTAAGTGGCATTGCAACAAGATAAACCAACTCTTCCACTTTGTATGCTCCGGCTAGCTTATCAGGATATCCATAGGTCAGGAAATGGTCAGGGAAAAGTCAGGAAATTTTATTTTGTGTCAGGGAAAATTGTAAAACAATTTCAACTTCCGAACGACTTTGGCAAGACTTGGATTAAAACATCAAGCTACACTTGTGCTGATTACTCAATGCATTTATAATAGAGGTATGACCTTCTTAATAACTAATCAGAATGGAATTCCTCTGGAGAGAATTTGGAACTCAGTTTGATAGAATGGCAAAATGTGGAATAAAATTATACTGAATTACACTTTGACATGAGTATAGCAAGACATTCTAGTCAACTGTCTACATTCAGTCGCACTACAGGTCAAACTTAACACAATTAAGTTCAACACAAACGTGCAACATAAAATCTTCAGTTGACTTCATTAAGACACTAGCATGTAAAGTTTGAACCAAGCCTAAGAGTATGCTTGAGTTTCTCCATACTCAGTTGGGTTGGTCTTGGGCTTATAGAATAGTGTTCATTATCATAAGTGAAAAATCAAGAGGTGGTATCAGCAAGGAAACCAATTGCCTTTTGCTTCTTTTGTAACACACATGAAGTCTAGCTTTATTTTTTATTTTATTTTTTTTAGTATAAGACAAGGAATGTAACAAGATGGCAACTGCTCACATCTAGTTTTACAGCTGTGTATATATGGCTAGCAAACATAGTAAAAAACAGAGCATACAATCACGTACATGTGCCTTGTTGAAGCAACATCATTGTTGAAGCAACATCAGTTAAAACTGATGCCTCTTTTGAAAGGGATCTTAATTACACAGTAACATTAATCACGAAAGTGTTGTTCTTTATGTACCAAAAAAGGTTACATGAGACTTAAAAAGTAAGTTTGAATTTTTGAGCTCTTTTAAACAAAGACAAGAATAAAAGTAATGTCAAAATATAAAATAGAAATAATAAATTACAGTTAAAAATCAAGTCGCATAAAATCTGCATGGAACATTAGGGATATAAATGTTTTCTTTGAGTAGTTCTGACTTCACCTACAAAAACTGATCCAGCACCATATTTAATTTAATAATATCTCAACTACCAGACTACCAGATGGGTTTTGAACCTGTACAAAACTTTGCTATACGTAGGTTATGCTTTGTTTCAAAAGTCTGCTACATACAGACTGGTTTTAGGATTGACTGAAACTGTTTAACACTTCTGAAAGTAAAGAAAAACCTCAAATGTAGAGAGGCAAAACTAAAATAAATACTCAGATTGCATTCAGGAAAAACTCTCAAAATTTCAGTTGGAATTAATTTGTAAATGCTAGGACTGTTTTGGTTTGCCCAAGCCAAATATGTTGAAAACATTGAAATGGAACATCTTTAAAGGTAGTCCAAAATTACCAATCATCATAGATTCCAATTCATCCTTAATGTGCAACAATGCAGCATGCTTCTGGGTGCTCCAGGTAAATCCTGGTAAATGGAGCATGCCAAATCTCATACCAAAAATTTCCTGTCAGGAGGGAACCAAACAACTTCCCCTGGCACATAATTGGTAAACAATCTTGATTACTGTCTGCACAACAGACATTGAGTTCTAAACTGTAATAGCTAGAAATTATCTTCAATATTAAGCCAAAACTGGACTAGGAAATGAATATTTTATTGTCATTTCTTACCCTCTCACTCAAAGTTTACTTAAGTTGGTCCTACTTGACCATAACTTCGACTAAAATGTTGGAATCAATTCACAATCCCAGCTATACAATATTAAACCTCACCAGAACAACCCATTCAAATATAACACAATATAAGGGGACTGAGTGTTTTTTTGGTCTCAACCTCAAAATATAATTCTCTTCACTACTTGCATATGAAAATGTTTCGTTTAATCAATAATCACAAGTTAGATGTGAGAATTTGGAAGTACATTTAAAAAAAATACTTTTAGCTTGCTAAATACTGTAGTTGATAATTTTCTTTATTCTTGCAACTTTGCTGCTTGATAGTAAGATGCTAAATTTATGTTCAGATTGGGAAGCTGACATAATAAATGTGTGACATAATAAATGATTTGAATGAGCTCTAAAAAATGTGACCTTAAATAGGCTAATTAAGATGAAGATAAAACTCTTTCTACACCATTATACAATACAAGTGACAACAAGCATGCTCCACCGTTTTTAAGCTTCATCAACACTCTGCGAGTCATCATCACCATTATCATCCTCCTTATCAATTTCTGTTAATTCTTGGTCTTTATTGCCCTCCATTTCTTCGTCCTCTTTCTCACCCTCTTCCATATGTGAAGCCTCGACATCATTAGGTTTACTTACATGTGAATGTGAAGGAACGGTATCAGAGACTTGCTGCTGCACAAGTACTGTTACTGGTGTGGGTGATGGCTGTGAGAGACAACAAATGTTTAGAGAAGTGTCAAGTCAGAAGCTGTTATACAAACCTTATCTACATGTAGAAGTAACATGGCCATTTTCCTCCAGAAATGCATAATCTGTCTGGACAACTTAAGACAGTTTTACTCAATACATCTGGTTATGCCTTTACGCAAATGAATTATCTGCTTTTTTAGAAGTGCACTTTGAATGATAAACTAAGTGACAAACTTGGGTGAGACAGATAATCAGTCTGCATGTATAACAAGGGGCATATAGGACAAATTATACACCAGCAAGGTAAAGCAGGTGCAAAGCTGACGATAGAAGACTTGTACAATGTCGTCATTTGAATACAACTATCAGTCAGGAATTCACTAAATATTTGTCCTTCATTATTTAATTTTTTAAACCACAATGTTTTAAACTTGTAGTTAAATGACATCATCATGCAAATCACCTATCAGTATGTAACAAGACAAACTATCTTCTCCTGTGCACATGTACATGGCATGACAAACTGTCTCTCAAACATCTAGTTTCATTCCTCTCCTTCTCTACACAGATACAGCAACAACAAACACATAATTCTTGCAGGTTGCTGTTGACCTCAAAATGCACATAATGAGGTGCAAATTGTACTTATAAGTTTGACTCAGCCGACTGCCAAAGTGCTTGGAGCTATGGTACACTGTACACCACCACCTGTACTCCTCTCGGACCCTGTCATTTTCATCTTACCTGTGTCCTAGAGTATAAAGCTGTTTGTAACTGTTTCTCAAGCTGTAAAATCTTCACATCCTTTCTCAGGTTCTCTGTTTCCAATCTTTGAACTTGATGCTCTAGTCTGTAAAGTTCTCCTTCCTGGGAGAAAAGAGCAAAATGCAACTTAATGTACATGTAGGTTCACATAGTTTTCAAACTCACTGACTAGTTAGGGTTCAGAGAGCACAAGATCAAATGTTTGAATGAATACAGCGAATGCAAATATGGCGGACCGCTCAGTTGGCGCCCGGGACAAGTCGCATGCAAGCGAGGCTAGTCAGGCTTTGATGTTTTGTTTTGACAATGCTTCCCCAGAAAAGTCTTGCTTCGTTGTCGATCTGGTCTGTTTTCGTTTCGCCCTCCCTATACGTTGTTGTGTTCCTGAATGCCACCAGAAGGAATTGAAATCTTCCACAGCAGAGAAAGTGTTTTTTTTTTTTGTTTCCGTGTTCGCCTCTCAGGGAAAACAGACGAAGGTAAGTAGTTCATGATCGCCGAAGGAACTGTTAAAGTTTGTTTGTTCAGGCTGGAAGATCTTAGAAAATGTTTAAGCGACCGCATTTAGCTCCAAGTCGTTCTCATTTGGCTCAAAGCATTCACTGGATACAATGCTGGGGGCAGTTGAAGTTCATTTGCTTGGTTATTACACCTTAGTATTTGTTTCATGCGATTCCGTGCAACTGGATGTGAAGTCAACTTCTTCCTTTGAGACAGAGGATGTTTTTCAACAGGAGCTTTTCTTTACTTTGGGGAAGGTACTGGCCATGTAAATCGTGTTGGAATACCACCAGACACCACATAAGCTCGTCATTTAAACGATTTTCTAAGATTTTCTAATGTGAAATGTAGCGAACAGACTTTAGTTCCTGCGGCGATCGTGAACTCCTTTTCTTCGTCTCAATGAATTGCATTGATCCACTATTTTCCCTAAGCTTAAGAGGCAAATGGTGGAAAATTTATATCCCTTCTTGTGGCGTTCAAAAACACAGCACCTCGTAGCCACAGCTAAATAAAACAGACCAGATCGACGACGAAGCAAGACTTTTCTGGAGAAGCATTGTCAAAACAAAACATTAAAGCCTGACTAGCCTCGCTTTCATGCGACTTGTCCCGGGTGCCGACCGAGTGGTCCGCCATATTTGCATTCGGTGTATGGAATTAAAAGAACCATCAAACAATGAAAGTTTAAAATTTAAAGCAGTACTATGATCAAATTTTTACCCCTTGATTTTTTAGGTGTATCACATAGAATTCCTTGAAAGAATAAAAACGCTGTTTACCGTTTGCAAATATCTGCATTAGTTCCGGAGATACTTAAGTTTGAAAAATGTGAAAAATATGCAAATGAGGTGACTGATGACGTCATACACTCAACCCAATACTATATCAAGTAAATAAATAGACCTACATGTATCTTGGCCAATTTGCAGCACAGACCATTGAAACTTGGTAGGCTAACAGCTCTACAGGAAACAAACCTACCGCTATAAAAAATTCTGTTCCCATGGCAACTCACTCTTTTCCAGTTCCCACCCACTTGATTTCAATATGTTAGTGATTTTCAGCTCAAAAAAACGTTAAACAAGGCCACAAACTTGAGCTAACATATTGATATGCTTGCTGGATTGTGCATATGAGGCACCATTTGCGAATATCAAAATGGAACGGCAAAGGTGGCCAGAAATGCCTTTAATATTGGGGACGTCTGGAACCCAGTACGTTGCCGGGGTAACATAACTGTTAAGCTCGTATTGTGGAGCACATTTAGAAGAATCTTACAGCAAAGAATCAAAAATTTGTGATAGAAGTTGGATGAGATATCTTTTTTCATCATATTTGAGTGTATGACATCATCACTTGGCTAATTTGCATATTTTTGAAACTTGAATATCTCTGGAACGAAAAGAGATATTTGAAAATAGTAAAGAGCATTTTTCTTCTCATACAGGCTACTAAATTATGTTTTAAAATGGCTTCAATAGGAAAGATGCGCTTTTTGTCATAGTACCACTTTGAGGGTAGCAGTCTGCTAATCCAAACAGAAGGCCACAGAACAACAGTCTAGAGGATTGCCAAATAAAAAAAATAAAAAATCTAACTCTAACTTCCAGGCTAGAATATAGCTCAAGGGGAAGTATGGCATCTTTTAGGCAGGTGGTGATAAAGATAACATCAGTTGACAGCTATTACTCTCTGTCCCTCTCTACTTGTGAGTCACAATACTGCTTGTTTTTGTTTTACTTCTGATCAGTAGAAAATATACCAAAAACTTCAAAAACCAATTTAAAAAAATTGTAATGCAGAACCAAAGCAAATGCCAATTGATTTTTGTCATTCAAATTAAAACCACTCTTTTCTCAGTCTGGTAACATTAGTCTTGGGTATTAACAAAAGTTCCTTTGATTTAAAGGTAATTAACTTAAAATTGCATGTTAACAAAAGTGACGCAAAAATGATGCTAAACTAAACATAGTGGCAACAATGGTTTAATACATAACAAACTGTAATGGCGATTACTATAAATTTTGTACCTTGAGACTTTGAAGCTGAGCCTCTAGCTCAGCTATCCGCGAGATCTTGCTTAGATGTTCTTGTTGAAGAATCTGAATGTGCTGTCTCAAAGTTAGGATTTCCTGATTCTTCTCTGAATGTTGATGTTGCTGCAAGAAACAGATTTTGTCGGCTCATTCAGCCCAAAGTAACCAATCAAAGTACGTGTAAAGAAGTACATGTACAGTGAACTCTCATCTTGCAGACAACCCACTACTATGAACACCTCACTATTAAATACAGAAGCTACCTGCAGCCAGAACTACAAAGAAATGTGTGGGAACAACTCCTGCTATTATGGACTCTTACAAAGTGCACAATCTTGAGGGTATTAGAAAAATGTCAGGGCAACCAGAAAAAAATGTTGGTGGCAGAGTTTGTGTCCTGTGTATACATGTATGTATGCATAAAAATTTTGTAGGATTTGCAAATGTGAAGCCCGTCCCATCCTTGAGAAGCACAGAATTAAGCTTAAGTTTAAGTTGAACAAACAAAAGAAATAAAAGAAGAAAATATGAAAGACAAAAATGAGTTACCACACTGTACAATTTAAACAATTTTACAAACAGTCAATTTATGAGTCAGGATGCTTAAAAATTGTAAAAGACTCCAGCCTGAAATTTTGAAGCTGAGAAGCCCAGGATGCTTTTTTTGCAAAACCTAGTGTGAAATCTGGTTGGCAGATATGCTGGAATGAACTGGTTAGCATACTATCAAGGCAGGGAAGTAGAAAATCCCCCCAGGGTTAATGCCAACTTTTTGAATTCCGAAGCAGGTGTTCAGACTTGAGGAGAGACTACAGACTGATATACCTGATTTACACGCATCTTTGATCCCGAAAACTTTGACTCTGCTCTCCAAGGTGGAGACCAAGATGGGTGTCCTGAGCTGCTCTTTGTTGCTAAAGAAGCTATTGGTGGTGGCGTGTTAAAAGAAGGTACCTTGGCTTGAGCACCTCGTGAGCTACTCGGATTAAAGGGTGGAGGAGTTACCCCGCTTGCTGATAAAGGTGTATTCAGCGGAGTGCTGGGAGTTGTGGGGCTGCTTGTGGTTGTACCATTACTGTTAACCCAACTGGAGCTAGATCCAGGCTGTACTCCAGAGGCTGTTGTTGTCCAGATGACAATTTCTGGTGAACTTGATGAGCGATGTGGGTTTATCACGTCCACACTGTTGCCTGTCAACATGATGTTCTGTCCAACTTCTAGAGCAACCACCTCTGTACTTGAGCGATCAAGATTTAGGCCATCAGAACTGAGTGACTCTACCATTGTAGGTCGATCATTTTGTTTCCATCTCTGAAACAAACGAAAAGCAGGATCAGAATATTAAGTTACAAAAAAAGACAATGTCATAAATTATTCCATCACTGTAACATCCCTCGAAAAGTGTGCACCTGAGGCAAAGTGATCCACTCTACTAGAGCTTATCGCTGTCACCATAGCATGAGAAGTGCTGCTACTTTCCTCTGGATGGGATGCAGTCATGTCATTACAGTTTTGCAACCCTGTGCTTGTTGTTCCTTCAATACTTTTACCCTTGAGTCAATGAAACCATCAACTACAGTGTAATTACTAGGTAATCCGTGGCATTGTGGTATTCACCCAGATTTTTTGGTTTTGCAATGACACAATCTGACTTGACTAACTTATGACACTTGTGGGTTAAGAGTATACAATTTTCACATTAATACTGAAATTTTCCATCAAAACCAAAAACGAGATGCCCATATGAATTTACATTAATACTGCCAAAAGTCTCATCTCTCTTTATGTAAAATCAGTAAAATCAGAATTAATTGCACAATGTCACTGAGTTACTGCTTAGTTTAGGATTCACTGCACTTGACCAAATTAACAACAGAACGTTTGAAGCATGCTCTAACTGATCCGGTCAGGGTCTCATTTCTCTCAACAATTTTCACTTAATACGCAACTTTCCCAAACTATACACAGTTGAGAGTCTCTTGCTCTTTTTACAGGTTCATGATGCTATTTTAAACCGTGATAATCAGCTCTAGCCATGGCAAAACTGATCCAACATGTACTCAAGCTTTACCTGTGAATGATCGCTAGCATTGCCATCTTCGTCGACCAATCTTCTTCTTTTCGAGTCATGAGGGTTTCTGTGCAACGATGGATCGGTGACGTTTCCACTTCCGTGACTCCCAGAGAAAGAAACCTCGGCAATATCTGGGGAATCGGCGTACACAGTGACCTTACACATCGCGTAACAGTTGCGACGCTTTCCCGTGCAATTCGCTCTCGGAGTGCATCCGTACCTCTTTCCGGGACAGTACAAACATTCACTGACCAGCAGGTACCTCTCAGTTCGTTTTCCCCTCGTTGGAGGTTGCATGCCTTCCCTTAGCCTGCAGCCAAGTCGCCCCGTCACTGAAGGACGCTCTGGACGACCAGACACGGTTTCCATAACAGCTCCGCCACCGTAGTTCAATCGTTCGAAGTTCCAGCTAATCTGCTTCGAGAAAAACTGTGGAAGTTCTGCAACGGGAATTTTCAGCGGCTCCCCCCATTCAGGCAAGGCACAATTACGGCACATATTCAAACTAATTGAGTCAGAGAACCCTTTAAATCACGAGAATATTACGTCGGAAATGATAGATTACTTCTATGATGTTGACGAGAGAGACGCCATGTTCTTCTACAGGGCAACACCGCTGGACGAAGCAAAATCTACCCAGGATCCATTGCGTGTCTTCGCTTCTGCCAATTTTCGAACTAAGCGGGTAGCTGTAAATAAGGTCTACTAAAAACGTTTTAGAAATTTACTACCTGAATCTAACTTGTTCAACGCGGCCACACCAGATCAAGACGGGATGTGAAGTTATGGCTTTTCTTTCTTTCTTTCTTCCTTTTTTTTTCAAGCCAGCTAGATTTCCAGCTATTTTGGGTAATTGGGAAATCGAGCCTACTGTACATGTACTACCAGAGCTGACCGAAAGGAAAACATCGACCAGACGGCAGAGGCCAATGGTCATGGGCTCCTAGCCCTGTCGACGGCTACTGAGACGAGACAAAAGTCTTTCATTTCTTTTATTTATTTACAAATCTCCTTACGACTCTGCGAATGTTTTACTACAATTTTGTTAATGATAAAATCGCATTGCCGTTTTACTCAGTCGATCCTCTCCACAACGGCCTCCTTAGGGACAGAGGAAGGTGACGTGGGGAGGTGACCGTTTTTCCGGGAGTGCAACATTTCTTCATTATTTTTAGAAATTGTTTTTTTTATTTTATTTTTATTTTTTGAAAAAGTTTATTGTTGCTTCAGTTGAGAATCTGACCCATTTCCGAAAATCATATTCATATTCTCTGATAAGCTCATAAGAAGACTTCGTGTGTTTTTTGTCAGCCTCGTTGTTGCTAGTGTTTTGTCAGTGCTTAGACCTGTTTGTCACCTCCTCTCCTTGTGGAATATAAGTCGGTTGTCAGGCCAGGTCTGGAAAAAATTATAAGTAATAGCTGAATTGTGAACCAAAAGCAAATCACCCCCATGTTGTTACATAACATTTTTCACAACTTTAACAAAGCTATAAGATGCGAGGTAACTTAAAAGTGTATCTTTTTTCAACTCTTTTCATGTCATATAGAGAGGGGATGTCTGAATTTCCTGCATGGATCCCCATTCATTTCTGGGTGAAATATATTTTACAATGTACATGTATAAAAAGCTTTTTAATTTGAACGAATTTTATAGCTTTGCGAAAAATTTGCTTCAATTTGTTTTGCTCTTTATCCTTTCCCTACAGAGCTACATAATGACATTCATTGCAAAATTTCTGAACGGATGTGTCCCACCTTTGATCCAACCTCAGAAATGTGAATAGAGTTCAACTTCCGGTCCCGCCTGGGTGGGATAACAATCCGCGCCAGAAACGACCAATCAACTGCCTGCCGCGCGCTGAAATCCACAGCGGTCGAGTGGTTGCGGCAACTGAAGGCAGTCGTCGAAGTTATTCGCTGTGAGTTTCTTCTGAATTTTCTGGCGATTTTGCAATTTTTCTGCCGTTGATTTTCAAGAAGGCGGGTTTTTGATAAGCGAAGATGAAAACATTGTGGATTTTGACTCTCGTTTGCTTGGCCATTTTCGTGGTGGACGCGAAAAAGGTGAGATTTGCTACTTTGTCGTGTTCGGCCGGTATCAAAGTTGGAGTATGAAAGACTCTCTGTTCTCGCTCGATAAACATTCTGTGTTAAAACTATAATTTACTACACTAACCTCTCTTTGAGCTGTCCAATTGCTAGTTTAATGAGATCCAAAGAATTTAATTCCTTTTTCACAGGCTAAAGAACGTATATGGATGGATACGGGCAATGCGCATTTTAGTGAAGTTTGTGAGTCTTCGATTACAGCTTTGATCTGAGATTTATTGATCCGTTGTGTATGATGATCCTATTCCTACATTTGTTAAATTCCCTGAAAGGTATTATAAAGGCACACGAGTTTCAGGCTGTAAGTCGGAACTGCATATATTATTAGTAAAAGAGAACAACAATTTGTTTTGTGCGAAGCTTTCCGGATCGAATAGGTATTCATTGGTTAGCCATATATGCATTGTGCACGATTGTAAAGGTAAACATCTCTCAGATTCCAGACATTCTATTAATGGAATAATTTTCCATTAGGCATTTATTCTTATTTTTGTTCTTTCTCTTGTATTTTACATTAGAAACGTTTTAGACATAATTTTACCCAGTGTCTTAGAAAGTTGTCACAGACCAGACAACAACAGTCTATTACTTATGAATGAGACATTTTGGATTGTCATAGCTGTTTAACATCTTATCATTATTACCCCTGCAGGGTTTTGGCCCAGAGGCCAAAACCCAAGGAGGCACCATAGGATTCCCCGCGTGTATACGTACAAGGAATTTCACGAAAGTATTAAAGAAATGTGTTGGTTGTATGCGAAGCGTTCTCGAATTGATGAAACCAGGTGCGCACTGTGGTCTTGGGTAATGTGGGGCAAGGAACGCGGGCTCACAAAATGGCTGGAGTGGTGTCGGGTACATGAAATTCTTGATTTCAAAGTACTTGCAGCCATGAGTTTGCATTTCGCCATCTTATAGCACCATTTCAAGGTTCTTGTAACCACGAGATCGCGTTTTGCTATCTTCAAGCAGCATTTCAAGGTCTCCCAACCACGAGTTCACATTTTGCCATCTTCGAGCAGCATTTCAAGGTCAAAAAATACTCTCCAACTACAATATGCAGCAATATGGCCTGCATGACGATTTTAGCGCGATCAAATGAATTCGCTTCGAAATGGCCAAGATTCTCATCTAGGACAGATTGAAAATGATTTCAAAGATCCTGAAGATGGATTTAAGGAGAAAAACAACTCAGAAGGTATCGTAAGAAATTCTGAAGTATACTAGAAATTCGTAGTCTCCTTGCATGTTTCGCCAAAAACAGAGATTTACCTGGATTTTAGCATCAAGTATGCTGGCTTCATTTTCGCGGTAGAAATATGCAGCTTCTTTTTTGCGTACAATTTCTACAGCTTTAATATATCGTTGTTGAATTAAGTTCTGTACAGAGAAACTGGAAAATGCTCGCAGAAAATTGCTAGAATTTAAAGAAATAAACACAGCATTTTCGTGCCCAACGCAGCTATGTTTACTCCTAGAAAGAAATTTGATCGGGTCAGATTTTGATCACGTGCTAGGCAACCACTTCTGAGCTGTGAGCGTGCGTCACGCAATCAACAAAACAACGCTATAAATTGTAATTTTCTTCAAGCTTCACCTAAACACTTGATTACCCTCGAGCCTAAAATTTACCTTTTCTTCTCAAAATCATTATCAAAAGTTTAGTCGACGAACGGCTTGCCTGGGTCCTTGCCTGTGGGGCAAGTAAGGAGAGGAAGTTACTTGCCCAAAGGGAAAATCTACTTGTCCCGGACGACCGGACGGGGTTTTTTGCGAGCCCTGTTGACTCTGATTTGCATATAAAGTGACTGTAACATGATACTTCTGTTCATGTCTCGCAAAAAAATTGACTTCGTTCTGCTTTTGAGATACGTTTGCTCGTATATCAAGACAAATGGTTTATTTCAGCATCAAATTGGAACAGCAGAGTAGTTTGACTTAATTTTTTGTTTCACAATAGATTTTCAACCTTTTTTTTCCTATTAAGTTCTACTGAGTGAAATTTTTGTAAAAGAAATATTAGTTTCCATGAAGGCAATGCAACCTTTTTTTCCAGAAAGTACTTTTTGAGCCCTTTCTAACGAGATATGGTAAACTGCTCTGCTGTAAATGGTTCATGAGAGTATTATGTAAACAATATCATGTGATAGAATGAGTTAAACAGAATGTATTGGT
Source organism: Orbicella faveolata (assembly GCF_042242905.1). Taxonomy (NCBI): domain Eukaryota; kingdom Metazoa; phylum Cnidaria; class Anthozoa; order Scleractinia; family Merulinidae; genus Orbicella; species Orbicella faveolata. Next base: position 22,144,550 of record NW_028301564.1, on the reverse strand, counting down.
TTAGTTAACTTAGTTGATTGTTTGGATCATATTCATTGTAAGATGCCTAAGTTACTGGAACGGTATGAGTGATATAGTTTACAAAAGAAAATAAGATTTTCAGTTCATACAACAATGTTCAATATTATTGTTTTCAATCAGCAGAAATAAAAGAAAGTGGGGGCAGATTTAGTGATAACTATTACTAGTTTATCAAGTGTGTGTTTGTTTAGTTTATTGCCTTTCACTGGAATGCTCTCCTCAACTCTGATTAACATTTATGAAGCTTTATAAGTACAGGTTCCACATTTCCACTGCAAGTGGTACATAAATAACTATTACTTTTGTGTAAGAATCGTACGGATTTCTACGGAACAGCAAGAGCAATGATGCTCTCCCTAAAATGAATGATAAATTATCGCTAAAACCAAAACAAACCATTTTTCAACATTGATTGAACTATAGGACAGGGGTGGTCCTGTTATAGCAGTGGAATAAGAAATTTTAATAGATCACATTGATGTAACTTTAAATTATGCTGCTGTTTTTTGTCATTCTTAAACAGGACAGAGGTCAAAAACTGAAAAAATGGGAACGCTGGAATCACATCAAGAAAGCCATTCCGGGACAGCATGATGCCCATAGTGAGATTTATTTGTGATAAGCTTCCCCTTGCAGGGCTGTCGTTAAGTTTTGAGTCACCTGTTACCTTGTTCTCCTCACCCACAGCAAACTTGTTACTTTGTGGGTGAAATATTCTATCAGCAACTCACAATTTCACCTGAGGCATCAAGGGAAAATCAAGCATACTCAGCCTTAACAGGTGTTATGGGTTATAGTCCTTGATGACAGCCCTGCCTTGTAGCATTGGAGGAAAAGAAATATGTGGTGTGGAATCCTGATTTTTCGTAACTCTAAGGGAAACAAAAGTAGGTTTGGAAAAGTGGGTAGTTCAAGAAATCAGGGTTACAATGACAATGTTCTGCTGAGGGGAGGTAAACAATTTTGGTTTGAATTATCGCGAGGTTTGAAAAATTAAAGGTTTGAAAACATGGGATTTCACTGTTAGCACAAGTATCTCTTATTGCAAGTTCTTTTACTCTTCAGGAATCAAATCAGTAAGTTAAATATGAATGTATACAGTTGAAAAAAATATCCATAAACACACCATAGAAAGGCCATTAGGCAGAAATCACAGACGGGGGTTAAAATAACGGCACAAATCAGACAATATTTTTAAAGGAAAGTTTGACGTTGAACTAGAATTTCCAGAGGGGTGTGTGTGTGCGAGTGAGTGTGCATGTAGGGAGGGGGGGGGGGGGGGGGTTCAAACCAAAACACTTCCATGGAAGGTATGGGTATTTTCTGGAACAACACCATTATAAAGGGTCTCAAAGGGGCTCCTAATAGACCAGGCTGCCCTGGAGGATTTTTGGGATCCTTGGTAACGCAGCCAACTGGCCTTGCAAAATTGCAGATCAACGTAGCATTTCTGAGTTAACTGTCCAGACAGGTACACGTCAACAAAATTATACTCACCCTGACCAGCTCTAAGAAATATTTTGCTGAAAAGAAACCTTAACTCAAAAAAAAAAAAAAAAAAAAAAAACAGCAGTATCCACTCATTGATGGTAGAGCAGCCAGGAATGGGGTGGGGGGTGTTAGGAGTAAGAGATAAGGAGAAGTGACTGATGTGATGTGACAGGAGTTGCTTTTTCTGTAATCCTCATTCCTGTTTTGTGAACCCTCTTCTTGCAATTACAATTATATAATAATTAATTTTAAAAACAGCAATTTTTGTCTTTACCCCGCCCCCATCCTCACTTTCTGGGCTACTCAACAACCTTTTCATTTCTGCTTGGTACTTACATATATACCAGGTCGCCACTTCTAGTACTCTAACTTGTTACTTGGTTGTAGCCTTGATATATGCACAGCGACCACGGCCTGGAAAACATGGAAACGTACCAGAGAAAAATGGCGGCAGTCATGTTGTATTAGCAAAAGTCTTTTTCTTATTTTTTCATCGTTTACTCTCATTCTGTGGTGTTACTACCCTTAACACCTGTTACAGGTGCAGTATGGACAATTTCTAGATGTGTTTCTTAATTTTCTTCTCACATAGAAAGCTGCAGAATGCTCCCAGCGCGTCTTTTGGATTGGTTCCACATTCTTCGTTCTGTACATCAGAAGGAACAGTGGAAGCTTAGTGGTTTTGAGCTGCCTAAGCTTGGAGAGGTTCTACCGCACTTGAAGATAAAGGAAGCAAAAATGCCTTTCCCTTCAGGTAGGAATCTTGAGCAGAGGGAAGTCTACATTCATTCCTGGCACCCATCACACCGTAAAACCTCTTTGTCGCCTGCTCACTTTAAATTTTTGTTATTGTTTATGTCAGGATCAGACAAAACAGATTGCCGTGAACCAATACACTCTGTGTTCAACTATGTGTTGGATCAAAATGCTGATGGTGTTTTGGATGAAGCTGAGCTGGCAGACATTTATGAGATTGGAACAGAGCCTTGCATAAAATCATTCTTTAAGGATTGTGCCAAAGGAAGAGAGACTTTCACAGAAGCTGATTTTTGTTCTTGTTTTACCACAGCTGGTGAGGGAGAACTTTTTATGTTCTAAAAATTCTAAAAGTAAAAAGGTATTTTTGGGGTTGTAACTCAGAGCTGTTTTTTTTCCTTCACTATGGTATAGGGTATGGTGGGTACATTGCATTTCAGATTTACAGGATCATATTTGTTACATGTTTAAACTTTTGGCAAGACACTAAGGGGACTTCCTTTAGTTCTTTGGGCCTTTATATTCTTCAGGAAAGAGAAATTGCCTTTAAACCCTCAACCCCAGATACATCAACACTCAAGGATGACCCCCCAGCCCCAGATGTGCTAATTTCCAAGAATGACCTCCCCAGCCTCAGATGCACCAACCCCCAAGGATGAGTGTTTTCACATTAGAAGCCCGTGCTACTTCCTGATAGGTCCATATTATATTTAGTGCTTTAAACAAATGATGCCAATCATGACTTTTATCTTACAGAACCGCCATGCCTACACAAATTGCGCAAAATCCCATCCATACTGTTGAGAGGAGAGTCCCGGCCACTCCCTGGCATTTACACTCCATCCTGTGATGAAGATGGATTCTACCTCCCCCGTCAATGCAAAGTTACCGACAGAAGTGGTAATAAGGAATGCTGGTGTGTGGACAGAAATGGAAGCAAGATTGAAGGACTGACAGAGTGTGGTTAGTATTCAAAACAATACAGACCAAACTTTCGTAAGGTATTTTCTTTTTGAATTACTGCAAAAACTTGTTGGTCTAGGTTTCAATTTACTCTTCACGTTACTCTAATTTTCTCATTTTTTCATCAAAATTTGATGAAAAGATGTCATTGATTGGTCAAGTGAAGTTTGTTTTTTCATTTCAACTTAAAAATTATCATTTCTCTATTGCCATTTAGATGGTGTTAACTTTATCTTGGTGGCAATGCAACAATTTTGACAACTTTTGACAAGGTTATGATGTGAATTGTTGTGTGTAAATTAAATTGACTAATATGTTTATAATTGTTGTGAATAACTTGAAAATTGTCGCTAAGGATTCAATGTAAATCATGTTTTTTTAACCCTATGACACATTGGTGTAGCTACAAAACATATCCATACCTTCCCCACAGAAGGGACTTTTTCAAAGACCCCCACCTTATTTAATTCCATTTAAGCTTCATACATTTCTTAGATTTTGGGGGGTGTTACAGAACCCCCACCCCCAAGAAATTCCAGTCCTGTCTGTGGGGGAGCATGGATACTTTTTTTGGAACAACACATTTTGACATCAACTGTGATATAACAGGGACATGGAATATATTTGTTAAATAATGTTGATAATTATAACTGTTAATTTGTTTTTAGTGGACAACACAGAGCCTCCTAAGGAAGAAGAAGTAGAAGAGGAAGCTGTTGTGAATCCATCAAAGTAGATAAATTTGAGAGACGTTCCTTCTCCAGCAGCTACTGGTGCATTGATTAAATAGCCACTAGTGACAACTGCTAAAAATATTGTAACTTTAATAAAGATAAACATACTGAATATTATAGGTTTGTGTTGAATAGTTAGAAAGAAATGAAACTTTTCAAGACTAAGTCAATCCTGTAGTTAATAAGTATCTTATTCTTTCACGCTCAATCTTGCTTAAATAACAGCTAAATCAAGTGAATTGTTTTGGCTAGTAAGGGAATGTGTAGGGAATTTTTGTGCTTAAGATGAATTGAAATAAAGTAAACAAAAATAAGAGGTTGTTTTTTTCACGTGTAGTAGGAAGTAGTGAGCTAGGCTAGCTAGTGAGCTGGTGGACTAGCTCCCTTTATCCTTGAAAATTTCAATTTTTCTACTTTGTTCCCTGACAATAAATTCCATTGTACCTAAAAAAAAATTGTCAAAGTTCCTTTTGATAGTAGTGATATCCCTTGTTCCCTCAAATTAATCCCAAAATTATCCCTTGTTCCTCCAAAGCCCTGGGAAGCCCCCAAGACTTGTCCCACAGCCAAGGACTCTCTTAGCCTTGAAAAAGGAATGGAGACACAAACACAACTTCTTGAATTAAAATTAAGACTGTGAGAACTATGAAATTTGACTGAAATTGTGGGAGAAGAGTATTTTTTGAAGAACCATTTCCATCCCGATAATTCGGGCAAAGGAGGACTAAACGCAATGAGCAAAGCATAATTTTTCACAGGTTTCCCAAGCTCAAACTACGTGGTGTATGCGACAGCTTGTGTATATAGAGAATTGTATGAGAAAATCACCGATCATAAATAAAATTGTGGGAGCAACTTCAGAATACCCGCCCACTTTATTTACTTTATTTCAAGAACGAGGTATATAACAATAGTTGCTATTCTTATTCATTGAGATGCTAATAAGTGGCCGGGTACTCTGGAGTTTAGCGAAATTGTGTAAATAACTATCTCATTTGAAATAGAGTTTTCCTACCTCAAATGTGTCGCGTACCTGTCTATTGTGTCGATTTTAAAGCCATTCTGACGCCGTTTAGTGGAGTTGCTCGAAACCGTCGTCTCTCCTTCTAAAAGAATGGAATCCATTCTTTTAAAAGGAGAGACAACGGTTTCGAATAACTTCACTAAACGGCGTCAGAGTGGCTTTAAAAGCGGCACAAAAAACAAGTACGCGGCATATTTGATGTAGGAAAACTTTATTTCAAATGAGATAGTTATTTACACAATTTTTTTTTTTTTTTGATCATCGCTGATTTTCTCATACAATTCTCTATATACACCAGCTGTCGCATACACCACGTATTTTGAGCTTGGGAAGCCTGTGAATTTTTACACTGATTTATGACAGCTTCCCAGGGGTTTGGGGGAGCAAAAGAGCATGATCATGTAATAGGGAGCAAGGGATCTTTTCTAGATTATTAAAACTCACTGCGAACAAGATACCTCTCTACTTATTGCTTAGGGGAACGACGACTTAAGACTTCAAGCATTGTTTGGTGGTATTAAAGAGTTTCTGTTTTAATATATCGTTAGCGCGTCACAGGAGAGAAATTTAGAACTTTCTCAAGACTTCATTTTGACAACATTTCATATTCGGGGTCACGAGGGCTGGGGGCGAAGAGGGCGTTCACCTTCGTTGGAATCACCTACCTTTTGCAGCTAACTGAATAGGCGATTTGCATGATGGCGTCATTTGACTGCAACTACCAGAGTCCTTCAATTTTTTTCTGTTTCTTATGCTAATTATAGCCTGTGTAGCTGGCGGTATTGTAGGCGCGCGAAATAATGTTTTGGCGTAGGCCGAAACAAAGTTTTGGCGGCGAATTTTCGCCGCCAGAACTTTATTTCGGGCTACGCCAAAACTTTATTCCGCGCGTCTACGATGCCGCCAGCTACGCAGGCTAGCTAATTAGGGCAATTGTTATTTATTTAAAAATATAAGTAATGAATAAAAATCGAAAGGAATTGTAGTAGTTGTAGTCAAATGACGACAACGTGCAAATCTGCTATTCCAAAAGTACGAGACAAGCAAATGACACACGAGACATGGCATTTCCGGTGTAAATTCCGGAAGTTCCGTAATCTAAGTGACGTCAGATCTTGACAGCTGCTATTTATACCGGTGAAGGTTCTCGGGAAACAACAAGAGAAGTATCAAACATGGCGGCGAACCACCGGTTATTTTGCTTGCTTTCCATGTTACTGGTAAGTTCAAAGTCAGTGTTCTTTGTGCTTCAGTTCGGTTTATCAGTTGTTTGAATTTTGTTGATTGTTCTCTCTACATTCATTTCACACAGGTTGGTGTGGTTATCAGTAGCGCAGACGATGAAAATCCAGGTAATGTCGTATTCATCGCAAAACTTTGTTCGTAATTTTCAGCAGACTGATAAGAAAAGAGGGGTTGTTAAGTTCTTTACACTATGTCTTATGAGCGTTGCTGTAGAATTCTAAGAAGTTTCTCAGGGTAACAGACCTAACTGAGAATGAAACTCGAACATACCAAAAACTTTGATCTGTGCAGCCGAATTAAATTAGCCAAGCATGTAAAATCATTTTTCCATGTAAGCTTACGTCGCGTCTTAATCTTATTTACAAGCCAGTTGTAAAGAGGTGCGTTTGTTTCTGTTCAACCCCTAGCTACCAGAGTAAAGGATTGACTGTATGGAACCGCCAGTATTTGGGAAAAGCCCATCTCATACACAACAAACTCCTATAAGCTTAATTAAGCTTAACTACAAACTATAATTGTACGGCAAAAACGATGTCCGAGTTTTGAGAGCGTAAAATTCTTTACTAATAACACAGCTCTACTGGGATACATACATTGTCTCGTATTGCTTAATTGTTGGTTGGTTTTGAATTCATGTGTGCCAGAAACTACCGATCAGATCATTGTACATGACGCGGTCAGACAACTTAATCATCAGTAAGCTTATGAAATTTCTGGGTTGCCTCCCAGACACATAAAATTAATGTAGGGATATTTCCTTGGGAATGTTTTTTTAAGTCTAGTCAGACATTATTTCCTAAATAAGTTACCGCCCTGGGAGGTGTTGATGTTTTGTTGACAGAACTACTACTCTTGGATTGAGCACAGACTCACTGATCTTACTAATGCAGGGTTACTCTCATTCCCTTGTACGAAAGAATGATTTCACCATAAGCCAAGTAAATTGTTAATGAATCATTCAGTTATGCCATTGTCAAGAAAGTTAACTACATGTATCCCATCAGGTAAAAGAGGGATAAATCTGCTAAAAATGTTAGAAAAATCGGATCATGCATCTTTTAGGGTACCTCGATCAATATATTGACTGATGCATCAGTCGATATATTGATCGTTACTTGATCGACACTCAACCGACACACGCCCGAGATATACTGTCACAGTTTGCACCCAATTTTTGTGCATCATCTGTAAAGTTGTTTCCAAGGCCTGTAATAGTAAAATATTTAAGAGCCAGGCACACTGCAGTGCCAGTTGTTTGTACAGTGTGTGTTCATGGTCATTACCTGTACATGTTGAATACATTTTTAACTAACACAGGAGTCTTCATTTTGTTGTTAAAATAGATGTTTGCCAGCAGAGAGTCAAACCGGGTATGTGCATGGGTTATTTTCCAAAGTGGTACTTTGACAGTAAGTTGAACAAGTGCAAGGAATTCATCTTCGGAGGGTGCCAGGGAAATAGAAACAACTTTGAGTCCATAGAGGAATGTGAGAGGACATGCCTACATGCAAGTGAGTCTTTAAGTAACCAGTTTCAAAGTACATTGCTTATGATTTTGGTGGTGTCTTGTTTGAAACAGGTTCCCTATGTTGATGGGTTTTTTTTTCTACTCTGCCCCCTGTACATCTCTCTTGCCACACCCCTCCCCTCCCCCCCCCCCCCCCTCTCCTGTAAACAGGCTGGGACATAGTTCAAGGAACACAACACTCTTGACTAGTCAGCGCAGGCAAGGAGTCAATCGATCAATCTATCAACCAATCAATCAACTTTATTTAGAGAGGGTGACACATGACAGTATAAACTGAGTAAACAACTTAGCTTCAACAGCATTGCTCTGTTTTCTGACCAGATTCAACCACTTATAGGACCAAACACTATGTAACATCGTGGTCACAAAGTGTCCCACTACACCCCTGTATAGTTAAATCTATCTTCAGTGCTTTCACTTTACCAACGTATGTTTTCTTGTACATGATTTCTCTCAGATGACAAAGAATTACAGTCTTCCTATGACCAGGAAGAAAAGCAAGAAAGATCCTCAACCACTCATTCAGGTAACATTAAAACCTACTGGTATTTATAGCGGAGCTCTTGCGTGCCAAAGGTGCGCAAGCAGAGCACCATACCTTAAAAAATTTGGTAACCCATTGATCTAAAAAATTTTGGTTGTCGCGTGATTGTCTGTATTTCTGTACATCTGTATGTACGTCTGTACGCCAATGCCTTGAAAAATAGGAGAGTAGCACCATTGCCATAGCTACATCTCTGATTTCGGGCATCCGTGTTATGGTTAATTGATTGCTGTCAAAACAAGCCATCCGCTGACCTGTATCACGTGACCATACCACAGGCTCGGGTTTAGAGCTCATTCAGGTCAGTGTTTTTTTTTTAAGTTTACCGCTGACCAGGGACTGGTTTTTTTGATTGGATGGTGGGCTCAAGCCAGGTTATTACTCTGGGGGAGAAGGAGGGAGTACATGCAAAGGCAAAATTTTGGCACAAATTAACCCCTGCATGCTGTTGACTTTTCTTCTGACATATTCCTTGCACAATCATCTTGTCAGTTTGTTGAAAACTGAACTGAAAAAAATGGCAAAACCACACCCTGAACAATTACATGCTCACAAATGATCATTTTTTTGAGTTTCTGATCCAAGAAAAACAAATCCTCTTTTTTCTTTATGGTTAGTTTACATTGCAGTCAGGAGCTCTGCTTTTAGGCTCGGCTAAATCTATATATTAATTTAGCTAGCAGAAACAGTGGAATGCTAATATACATTGGAGTTAACTCAGGCCAGAAACAACTTGAGACAAAAGAGAAAGTTCATTAGCATGCAGAATGTAACTATAGTAAGCAGAGAACTTGCATGCTGATGTAGCATTAAAAGCTCTGCAGAAAACAAATTAAAATTGGAAGATTTACAGTAACATTAATGGTATTGAAGATCTAAAAAGAACAAAATTTTGTCAAAAAATTATTCTTATCAAGAGCCATACACATGTGTGAAATTAGTTAAAGCGGTTAATTTCTGGGGTTTGAGAAATGAAAACATGACATTTGTTCAGACTGATCATCCTACTTTCTTACATGAGGAAATGTAGTTACCAGTCTTCGAGATAAGTTAGGGGTCTCTAGTCAAAAACCCTATAAGGTCAGCTACATGACCCAGCAAAGAAATAGAAAATTTACCCTGATTTGGTGGGAGTAGTGGAAATTGACCTGTTGAAATTCCTTGTTGACACCCAGCCTTGAAAACGTATTTGGAACCCTGAGTCACAGCTTCTACCCTAGATTGGCAAGGACATAACACACATACATGCACACAGAATGAGAAATGCTGTGCTAAACACGTCTTTTGATTTGTGTGAGTAAAATTTCTTTCAGATGATAAAGAATTCAATTCTTCAGCTGAAGAACAAGAACACCAAGAAGGACCCTGTTTACATAAAATAAAAAAGATGGCACACAAAGCAGACTTACTGAAGAGCATCTTGTTTCATGGAGTACCCATGTTCCAGCCAAAGTACATGCCGCAGTGCGATGAAGAAGGCAATTTTGCACCAATGCAATGCATAATGGACAGGAGTAAATGCTGGTGTGTGGACCGTTTGGGAAACAGGATAAAGAACAGCAGAGAGAAGCGGACAAGAGGAAAACCTGAGGAGTTAGATTGCAGTTGAAAGCCCACGTCACAAGGATGCATTTTACACCCATATGTAAGTTTTAATTTTTCGCTTCCCTGTTAAAGAATGTTTGTATTAAGCATTGGTCGTTAACAAATAAATATGCTCAATCAGTGAAAGATTATGGTAATCTCCTCATTGCTAATTCTTTTGTTCCTCTTTTTTTTCTTTTTACAGATTGAGAGATTCAGCAACATGATAATAATATTATAGAATAGCCAATCATAATAAAGAAAAGACTAATTTAACGAAGTTCAATTTTGTTTTAACCCTAAAGGGCCTCAAAAATTGATTGATTGATTGAAGCTTACAAAATTTTCTTCAAACCATGCATTTTGTAGTTGTGTTACATTGAAAAAGAAATATTTTGCATATTTTTTTATTTTTTGTTCTGATTACTGTATGGGACAAAGTCTTTCAATGTCATCTTTCTATAAATATAATTGTCAGAACAATCACATAAACAAAAATTGCACCCTAGTAGTCATATATCATAACCTGTTACAGTGCTATGCACCATACAGTTGCCACTTTTGAAAGTTTTTTATTCAATTTTGAAATCTTCTGGACAACTTTTTGCTAATTTTTGTTGGCTTCTATATGAACCAGCCAATCAAAACATGGAAACTGTCAAGGGTGAGGTGTTAAATTGTCAAATTCACCATGAAATCTCATGGGAATTTCAAAAGTCTCAACCTGCAAACGGTTGTAACCGATGGAAAGTTGTTACAATTTGATTTCCCATTTGAAATGGAAGCCGTCAGAAGTTGTCAAAAAGTTGTCAAAAACTAACCAAAAACTTATTAGGTGCAATAGTAAGGTACGTCGCACTGTAAGGCTTCCCTCCAACTTTCAAATTCTGAGTGCCGGTTAGCTTGCACTGCACATGTAATAGTAGTCAGAAGAATTTCCTCACATAATTGAGCTGATGTAAAAACAGAATGATGTACCTATATTGAGTAATACCTAACTGAAGGGCAGATTTATTTTATTTTATTTTATTTTATTTTTTTCATTTGATTAAATACTCACTACTTGAGGCCTAAAGAAAAGTAAATACGCCAGCTTTACCATGTACATTGCATCGCTCAGTCTTTTTTGGCCTTGCTTTTGGATTTGTATAATAGGACAAATGATGAAAGAGTTATGATAGATTAAACACTGATTTTTGTTTAGTAATAATTAAAATTTTGTAACCTGACTGAAGTTTTTTGTACTTTTTATAACAAACAGGGGCCATATTCAGGTTTTCTTTGATTCTTATACTTGCTTTTATGGATGGTATCTAAATTGACTTGATAGTAAGATATGTAAGTAATTTATTGATAGTTTTATTGCTGTACTTGAGGTGACCAACTTAATTGTTTTCAATACTATTTATCGGAATATATTCATCCTACAGTATGTCAAAAATCAATGAGTAGTGACTTTCTTGTTTAAAAATAAACCAGATTTAAGTATTAAAGTGTCGAGTTATTGTACATACTAAGCAGACACTTAACTTGTTTGCCGAGAGATTTAGTGCTCTGTGACAATCTACTCCCTTTTACAACCGATGTAGGTACGTACCTCCGTGTGCCGTCCCGGAGCTGTTTTGGTTGGAAACAAGATTATAGGTTTTGCCTGAAAAACGAGCACGACACTATAGCTTCAAGTAGCTAAAAGTGTGTTTCTGAGGCAATTTGGAGTCTGAAACGTCGACACGCCAGGGTTTAGAGTCTCGGGCGGCACACCCTCTCCCCCCACCTCCTTTTAAAGCACAAGGAATACCCTTGTCCCCCAGGGTGACCCAAAATGTTTGCATTGTGAGGCTACCTATGATCTTTTCTTTGTTATTGTGCATTCACTTCATCGGACATTTAGGAAGGAAAGTGGAAAGCGACCTTAGCTCCGTTGTCCCGTCTTGGAACAAAACCTCCCGTGCCCTCTCCTCTGGAAAGTCGTATTATGATGGAGACAAAATGGATCAAAATGGGATTTCACAATATCAAGAGAAAATGAGGTAGATTGTGGTCCTCAGACAGTAAGCAAAGTCACGGTTTTCGGATCTTGAAAAGTTCAGCCTAAATTTTTGAAGTATGTCTTTTGTAATCCATGTTAATCTTCTCCATCCTTAACCATCCTTGTTTCTTATGGTTTATTATTATCTCTGTCGTGTTTTTCTACGTTTATGAACTTTTATTTTCAGGTTTCCTTCAATTTAAAGGTAATATTGTTCGACGCCAAAATAACTCAAAATAGCGTGAATGAGCTCATTTAACCGGAGGATGACGGCTTATTCGCTGGTTCGGCTAAAAATATATTGAACGAGGCTAGAGTCTACTGTTACAAAAAACCCAAGGAGATGACGTCGTTTTAACATGCGCTGCAGGCAGGGGAGAATTCATTTCTGTAGTCACGTGGTCAAAGAAAGTTGGCGCTTTATTTAGCCTCCGTCTCCATGTCCTCTAAAGGCTGCCGCACACTAGCCGATTTTTTTGTCGTAGACCTGCAGATTTTTTGTCGGGGTCAAATCGGGTTAAAATTTGTCGGGCCAACAGTTTGCCGCACACTAGCCGATTTTTGTCGCGACTAACCTCGTTGAGGCTTAGGGTCGAGTCATCCAAAATTAAGATGGCGCCTATTCCACTGACGTCTTGGTCCACCACACACTAGCCGACAAGGCCCGACAAGGCGTTTTGAGATCTAGCACTGTCAGATATCACCCGACAAGCCCCGATCTTGTCGCAGACTTGTCTGAATTCACCGCACGCTAGTTGACAAGTGAAGATTATTTGTCGGCCGACAAAAAAGCGGCTAGCGTGCGGCGGCCTTCAGTAAAGACTGTAAAATGTAAATCTCGCTATTGAAAAAGCGTAGGCTTTTGCAAATGTGCTGCAAAGGATAATTACTTCCTTTCAACTTGAAGTAGAGGTGGATGTATCGGTTCGAACTTGTGTCTAAAGGTAACACAGAAAGGAGATAATATCGGATAGACCCGGATGTTGAGGGCCCAGTTCCCTTGCTCCATGCGCTCTGTGACATGAAAGATAAAAATGGCGAGAGAGCAACTATCTTTACTCACAAAAGTGAGGACAGAATGGAAGCAATTACATGCTCAGAAACTGTTCTTGAACTTGAACGCATGTGCACAATTAAACCGGAACCAGGATTTTCTGGTTGCAGTTTTCGAATTTTGCCCAGAACTTTGAGCATGCGCGTTCAGTCACTGCTGACGTGGGCTCTAGGGGCGAGATTAACGAGCATGTGGAGTCAACATCGCATGCTCATTCGTAGCCTGCAGTGCAGGCGTCTTATTGGGGCGAGTTAGCGTTACAACCTTGCGAGCGCCTTTTTAGACCGCCATGTTAGACGGTGGGGGATGGGGGAGGGGAAAAATGAGAAGACGCCTGCCCGAAAAGCCCGTTAAAATGCGAAACACCTCCTGATTAGTTGCGCTTCACTGCATTTCCGGAAATGAGCGGGTAACCAATCAAAATGAGGTTTTCTCGACACCGGAAGTCTCACAAGGGTACACACCACGAGAAGTTTGTGCCAAGCCGCAGGATGTCTTGCATTCTCACAGAGGTACGTGTTGCGCTAGCGACTTCAGACGTAGAGTATTTTAGAAATACCGGCAACTGATGAGATCCACATGGAGGATCGAAACCATGGTCTTGCCTGAACTAAGCCGAACAATGGCATATAAAACACGCAAAACAGTTAACGGGACTTGCGCGTAAACAGCTACACTTGAATCATGTGGTGCCAGAACAACCAAAGGAGGAATAAACCTATACATCGAGCAAGAGAAACATAAGCTCGATTAGATAGCTGTAAGAAACATAAGAATGTCTCTAGACAAACGTATAGCTTTCTCAAAGTAAAGCTACAGCGTCTCCGAAGGAAATCGTACGAGAACAAATATGATATCCGTGATAAGGTTCTACCTACTGTGCTTGTAAACAGTTCTAGTCACAGCCGGACCCGGTGTCACAATATAGAATGCAAGTAAGCAACATGTTCACGGTAAATTTCATATTTTGTCCCTCGAAAGCAAATTCAGGGAGACTTAAAAAGATATCTTGCAATAGAAATGAGCCTAAACAATGCATAAACACATGGCAAATTACAGAGGTGTCAAACTCAACGAGTCGACATGCAGATAACAGCGCAAACCATGCAGACCTTTGACTTATAAAAATTTGCCATAGCACGATCTAACGGCTCAACTCCGCTTAAAATTCCTCCTTATTACACAACATGAAGTGCCCTTCATGAACACGAGTGAAGCGACAACAAAGGTCGAGTGACCGAACAGAGAACGGCAAATGTGCAAATGTCACGAACCGTAGAAGTCGTGTAGGCTAGTCAACCCCATTTTACGTAAATATTAAGCTTTTCCCAAAGCCAGTGGGTAGCACTGCCAACAGATCTTTTCCGGATACCAGTGTGGAAATTGCGTCTTTTTGCTCCGTTCGTAATTCGCGAGACATTCCAAGTTCACATAAACGCTTGAGAGATTCCTCGAGGGCGGAATAGAAACTAACAACATCACTTTCGACAGAGTTTGCCATGTTTCTTACCTGCACGAACGAAACGAAACTGACTGACAGACAATTGACAGGCAGGGTCAAGCCGCACCAATCAGAAACTCCGTTCGTGGGCGAACGGAGTTTCCTAAAAGAACAATGACCTCGGGCAGGCGAGATTTTCTTCGCTCCACCCCTCCCCTATCCTTCCTCTTGCCTATCATTCACCCCCTTGGTAAAACTTTCTTTCTCTCCCCAGTCTTCCACTGCATGAAAAATTCAAGATGGCGGCTAAACTTTTTACGATGTGAGCGCTCGCTCGAAAAAATCTCGCCTGCTCTGCAGGCTAGCTCATTCGTTATCAGACATATAATTATTTTTCATGGCCAGTTTAAAACTTTGCATATAAACATTGATTAGATATATAACTGAACTCATGTTGTAACTAGGTAATATTTTATTTTGCCATATATCGACCACGATTACCGCAGTTTCCAAGCACAAAGAAAATATCTTAACAGCAACTTCCATTTAGCGCGAACATATGCTCGGATATTTGTCCGAGGACGTAATCTGTTCCGAGAAGAAAAACTCTAAGCTTCGAAGAACTCAGTGATGTCCAAGGACAAATAACCGAGCATATTTTTAAAGTCAAATGACGGCTATTGTGTTTATTATACCTCACATATTTTTCGCAACTCGCAGGATCTTATGAAAATTGGAGAATATCACTCGGAAACTCCCTCAGTTTTAGCTGGAGAATGTTCAGTCACGTGACGCGCTTAGACCAATCGTGTGCGAGCAAAAATATTCGATGGATTGTGAATATTGTTATAATAACAGTATATAGTGTCAAATATAGGAAATTCTGCGATTTACAAACTTGTCTCGACGTTTCCACACCAGATTTGTGGAACTTAAGTGTAATAACAGTAGAACCCCGCCATATATACGGCCATCCCATTCTGGCCCGAAAGTTAGTCAGTCAAAGAGTAGCCTCTTCCAGGCGTTCAGTTAGTTGGGAGGCAGCGCGGAAAACAGCGCGGAAAACAGCGCGCAAAAAAATTAATAAAGCGCGGCGAGAGGAAGCGAGAGAACGCCTGTGGGCAAACTCCTCTCACCGAATTTTTGTTTTTCGCGCTGCGCCCCAACTAGCTGAACGCCTGAAAGAGGCTAGTCCAAGAGAAACGTCTTGGTCAGTCATATTCTTATGCAGAAGCCCTGCAATACGGTCAGCCCGTTAATACGCCCACGTGGCCAGTTAGTGACCGAGTTCCATTGTATATCTTAAAAAGAATTTCAGTTTCGGAGTCAGTTGGTAAAGTTGAATTACTTTACACACGTAGAGTACAGTCTACGTAATAATTGCTTCGTTGGAGGGAGAGTCGGCTTAACTTCGGTCCTACAAAGCTGCCCTCCTCGCAGTATTTGAGCTGGCTTCTCGGATTAACCAGTAAGGGTTTTTTTTTCAGATTAAAAAAAAATAATAATAATTCCATTCCCTGCAGGGGCCGTGAACTTGTCATATATCATGTAGCGATTTTTCTTTATGCTGCGTGTTTATTACCGAATAGGACGTGCTAGACTGCAAAAACAAAAAGCTTGCCAGCGTCATTGACCTGAAATCAGTGATGGATGCGTTTCAAAGCTGCCTCTTTGTTCTGACTCTTTTCGCTTTGCTGCTTTCTGCTGTCACTCTCATGCGATCGAGCAACACGTCAGCCGAGTTATTCCTTATCCAGAGAAGAATTGAAGAACTGGAGGTTCACCTTTCTAAAGGATTCGCCATCCCAGATTTTCCCCGTGAACCTGGTAAGTAGTTAAGCGATTGTTCTTGGATTCCTAGCGTATCAGTTTAGATTTTGATGACAGAGGATGAAGAAACAATGTTTCTACCTTCTGTCGGTTTCAAAAGGAAATGAACTGACCAGCACTTCCACAAAATGATCTTTTTTCTCCCGTTCAGTGCCGTGATCTTCTCAGGGGTTCTAAGTTAGCAGGTAATAAAAGCTTACTTGATCTACACTCAGTGTACAATCATTCTTGCCCTTCCTTTACACGGACACCACGACACCGACAGTTTCTTTCGGAACCTGATAAATTTAGCACCGTCAACATCAAAGAAGCCAAAATTCACCCCCTCAATTTGGAAATCTCTATAATGTTTCCACATTTCAATTGTGGCTTACATGTACATTCGCCTCAAATCTAACGGTGATCTGCCTTGGGGGAAAACGCATGCAATGACACTAGCTAAAAGCATACGACAGACAGTCTTCGTGATAGTAATATTGACAGTATGGGAATAGAAATAGCAATGTCTCATGAAAGGATTGCCGAAAAATTATTCTTTTCGTGTTTTGCGTCAGCACTTCCTGTTTGCCCGCTTGGAGAACTCATTATCTCTTTTGATGAGATGATAATCGATGACAAAGTCCCTTTAAAATTCCCCATGCCACTGCATGCCTTCTCAGTTGATTTTGCGTAAAAAATGGTTATGAGAATTAAGGATTTAATCACCGCTTGGTGTGGATAAAACGATTTATAAGCTGCGAGCGGCAAGTGCCTTCTGAATTCCCGCAGAGGCGAACTTTGCACCGGACCGTTGGTAGTGTTCTTAAGAGAGCTTAAATGACGAGAGTTGCCATATTAGTTGCCAGCTGGAAAGTTGGTGTAGTTTCTCAAATACCATTAAAAATTTTGCCTTGTTTTAAACTAGGCCAGGATGGCAGGTCAAGCATCGACTTATCACCTACTTAGAATAAAGGTTTGCCGCGCATTATTTGAGCCTGGGGGGGGGGGGGGGGGGAAATACTCCCTTATATGGACTGTAGAGGTATGTGCCGTCCCAAATTCAGGCCCAAAGGGTAGGATTTTTCAGCCGTTTTGGTCATAAATAGGGTATCGATTTTGGCCATTTTAGTCTTAAATATGGTATAGTTTTAGCACTCTAGTCTTGAATTGTGTATGTTTCTTAGAAGAATCTTCTTTTTCATCATTATTAACAAGACCATCAACAAAAGCCCTTCATAACTTATCTTTAGGGCGACTGTGCCAGCCGCAACGGTCATAAATAGGGTATCAAATTTTGGGTCAGGAGCCCGTTTCTCGAAAGCCCCGGAACTTTTCGGGCCCGTAAAACCATTTTTAATTCATCTGTATCTAAAAACGGAGAAGTGTATACGCCTGAAACTTCTTGTACGAAGAGAACCCCTGTTCGTATTAAGAATATGTGAATAAAACAGCTCTGTAATCATAAGGTTGGAGATTTTGCTACGGCTTTCCGGCTGCGAGAACTTTTCGAGACCTTCGAGAAACGGGCCTCAGGTCATAAATAGGGTAGCAAAAATCGCAGATTTTGGTCATAAATAGGTTAAGGGTTTTGGGAAGTGGGCTGCACATCCTCACCCAACTTTTCTGGGAGTACTTCCCCCCGCCCCCGGGGGATACGCACTGTGCAACATGGAATTTCGAGAGCTGTTGTCTTATTCTTTGTCTACTACCGCAACTGAACAGATTTCCTAGTGTTATTCATGAAATTGTTCCTAACTCATACTATACAGAGTATTGCCCCACGAAGAAAAGAAAACACCTGAATTTATAATCCGTCATATATTTTCGCTGGCGCGCGATTGGTCTAAACGCGTCCCGTGACTGAATATTCCTCAGCTAAAACTGGAGAAAATCCGAGAGGTATTCCCCGATTTTCAAAACTGCGCGTGTCGCAAGCAATGTATTTGAAGGATAATGAACACAATGGCCTCTATTTGACACGAAAATATGCTCGGATATTAATTTTGTCCTTGGACATTGTCCGTTTCTCAAATCTCACAGTTTTCCTCGAGCTATGCTCTCGAAAAACTGTTCGCCGCTCGGAACAGAAAATGTCCGCGGACAAATATCTGAGCGTATTTTCGCGCCAAATGGAGGGTATTGTTTATATAACACTAAAAATAATTTATGCCCGGCCTAATACAGACGGATTACAAGAAAGCAAGCCTACAGATCACCAAAGAAGGTTTAGTAGAGATCTGGGGCCTGGTAACGAGTCCAAGCCACGGGAAAAAGCGAGGAAAGGCATCAATCGTAAGATGAAACTAGAAATAAAGAATGAGGTTCGCACAGTGATAGGATCTTTAACTCAATTGTTCTGTGCAACGGAAGAAAGACTTTGTCTTAGAGGTCCTAAAGGCGATAAGGGCGGTGAAGGAACTCGAGGAATTCCTGGAGTTCGTGGCGAGAGAGGTCTGACTGGACCTTCGGGTATTAAAGGACAAAAAGGTAAATCGACTTAAAGTAGAGAAGTCTCTAATTGTTACTCGAATATAGGGTAAAGCCACTCTAGGGCCACAATGACCCATTCTACCTGAGTTTATCGCGGTTTTCCGTAGTATGGAACGATTAGGGGAACTGTGAGTCACCACTAAATGGGATGCTAGTCCTTTACAGCTTACCTCACGTCGCGATCGATCTCTACCATCATTTAAACGAGAAGCACTTTGATAGTTAAATGTAATCATAGCATAATTACCCTGGCCAACGATTGAACCCAGACCACTCAATCACTGGGAAGGTAAAACGCTCACCATAAGGCACTGCGCATCAACTCTTTTCAGTACAATTAGTCCAGTATCACCAGAGAAATCAGTTTTCATTCACGTTATCTTGTTGTAAATCATCTTCCTTGTTTGGATAAGCCATATCGGCAGCTTAGGCTGCGAGGCTCTTTCCAGTACCTTTTTCTCCGACGCAAACAGATATCCACATATCTTTATATCTGTCATTTTAAATTGTTAATATCACCGTATTATTTTTTTAGCCTTCAACTCTATTCTATTCTTCCAGGTGACCCAGGCATTTCAGTTTCCACTCCTACAATCACTACACCTTCTAAAGTGGTAACCATTCAAGAGAAGCATACAACCTCTTTATCGTGCGAAGCCGAGGGACTTCCTTTACCAGACGTGACCTGGGTGCGACTCTATGGATCTTTACCAGGAGGTCGTCACGTGATACATAATAATGGTACTTTGATCATAAGCGGAATACTGCAACAGGACGCCGGAATGTATGTGTGCCAAGCTAAGAATGTTCTGGGGATGGCAAAATCAACCAACTTGT